>NC_134852.1:51064524-51386524 GCF_049852395.1 Peromyscus maniculatus bairdii | reverse complement strand
GTCCCTTACTCACACAATGCTGATGAGAACCAGGGCGCTGGGGATGCCTGCCCCGGCGCCCTGATCTATGGATGGTTCCGAAAAGCGAGAGCTGAGGGAACCTGTGAAACAGCAACTTGGGGTGAGCCAGGCACACCCCAGGGACCACCTCCTCCAGCTGCCCACCTCGACATAACGCACCTGAGGTGTGCATGCTGGCCCGGGTGCAGGGGTCCGGGTCTGGGTGCTGAGGCCCGTCTCCATGCCCCCTCCAGCTCAGGGGCCGCTTCCGCCTCCGGAGGCCTGACAGTAGTCCACGAGCATCCTTCCCACCTTCCTCCAGGGACAGCTTCTCTGCCTTGGCGAGTTCTCGCTCTGAGGGACAAGAGCTGGCTCAGGATGTCTGCACCCAGCTGGGCCACAGCCCCTGCCCCACCAGCCTTCAGCCCCCTACCCAGGTGGTGGAAATAGTCTTCAATGCCACTCCACGAGTTCTTCTCGATGAGAGACTTCACGAGGCTCCACGGCTGCTTGCGGTAGCGGATCTCTGAGGACACACTAGGACCGGGACAAGACGGGAACCTGGGTCAGGTCTTGCCGAGGGGAATCTATGTACCCCAAACTTCTAATTCAGAGAAAGGGGTTCATCACCGACAAACATTCCTTCCTGTGGCTCAGGCCAAACACCTCAAGCCTAGGCCTCGGCGTTTCCAGCTTTTTCCATCCACACTTACATTTAAATCACACAGTCTTTGCTTTTAGGCTGTCCTGGGAATTGAACTTCCTACCTGCTAAGCAGGAGCTCCGAGGTTGAGCCACGCCCCCAGCCCCTCCCTGGAGGCTTCCACAGCGGCCCTCTTCATTTTTTTTTTTTTTAAATCTTGTGATGGTCTTGCCCAGGACAGCTTTGAACTCACTCTGCAGCCTTGATCTTGGGGTCCTCTGGTCCCAGCGTCCTCAGGGCTGAGATTACAGGCCCTGCTCTCTACCTACCAAACCTATCCAGAATCCACCTACTGTCCTTTATGCTACTCCTAACTGGCTCTGGCCCTACCTCTACACCGAGACAACAGAGTGGGAGGCCTCTTCTTGGTCCCCCTGCCCCCGTTTGTAGCCAGAAGGAGCCTGTGTGTGGAGTCCGTTCAGAGTCATCTGGGCTCAGAGCCCTGCCCTGGATGCACCTCGCTTCAGCTGATGGTCAAGTCTACCTCGAAACCTTGCAAAGTTTCATGAACTATCATGGACCTTGGATCTCACCTCCTACTTTATTCCAGCTATTCCCATGCTCCAGCTACTCCCATGCTCCTAAGGCCTTTGTACGGGCCATTCCTAAGGGAACGCCCCCTCCTCTGGTTATTGTGAAATACTCCTATCTCAGAAGACCCTTCCCGATCATCAGAGTCAGGGAACAACCTCTTCCCCTCACTTCAGCCTCCTGTGACATGGTGAACTGAGGAACGTTCTGTAATCTCTTAATTCACTGGAATTTCGCTGGTAGAGTTTGGGGGCCCTAACAGAAGGATGTCCCCCAGGCTTAGAATAGATGTTCAATAAACAATTGAGCACATGAACTATTCTATTCAGTTATATACGCTTCTCAGTTCTCCAATGACCTCTGCCAACGGTGGTCCCTGGGGTTACCCTCTGACCTCCGCCGAGGTAGGAGGTAGCCCTGAGATGGGGTAGAGATAGGGTACACTTGCTCTCACCGAAGCCGGGCCTTGTTCCGGGCCAGACCCAGGATGCAGTAGCGGTGGGCAGTGTAGAAGTAGTCCTGGTACGGGATGCCCTGGGTGAGCACCTCGGAGTCCACCACACACCCGCCTGCCTGTGGGCCACGCCGGAACAGCGTCTGCGGGGAGCGGAGGGTCAGCGGGGAGGTCAGGGCTGCCTCACACAGCCACCCCACCCAGGGCCACCTCACCCTGCTCACCTGCGTCTCCACCACGGAGGCGCTCTTGGGGCCCAGCGGGTTGCTGATGGGGATGGTGTAGGTCAGGACTCTGCGCTGGTGGCACTTGTTGTCGCTGCTCCAGGGGCTCAAGGTCACATCTGGGGGGAGAAGGGGGAGAATAAGGACAGTGTTTTCCTCCCTTTGCTGCCAGGCTGTGGAGACTCAGGCTTCCAGAGGGTCCCCATTCTCTGGGGATTTGTCCCCAACTGGACCACCCTACCCCTTGTCACTCTCCGTTTAGAAGCTAAAACATTTGGACCACTGTTATAACGACAGCTGGGGCACCTCTGACGCGATATTTCTGACCCCTTCTGGAACCGCCTCATCTGCTGCTGAGGCCTTGGCTCTCCAAAGCATTAAATGAGGCAATCACAACCTTTGGGACACCTTTTCCTGGAGGTCTCCTGAATCCTCACACCTGCCAGGCCCCACACTGAACTCAGTATCTCTCCAATTCCACCATCCTTCATGCTCCCAGTGGGGTCCTTCCCTAATACGTTCCCTCTGTTGTCTGGGGTGGGGGTAGGGGCATGTGTTGCATGTGTATATTTATGCCTGTGCATGTTGATGAGTGCAGCTGCACACGTGTGTGGGTGCACATGGGAGCCAGAGAACAACTTCGAGCGTCTTCAGGCGCACCCACCTTGTTTTCCTGAGATGGCGTCTGCCAACTGCCTGAGGCTCACCAGCTGGGACAGGTTAGCTGGCCAGGGATCAACCTGCTAGTGATGGGACCAGAAGCATGTGCCACAGTGCCCAACTTCTAGAGCTAGTGCCCAAGTTTTAGAGCTATTTTTTTTTTTTTTTTTTTTTTTTTGGTTTTTCAAGACAAGGTTTCTCTGTGCAGTTTTGCGCCTTTCCTGGAACTCACTTGGTAGACCAGGCTGGCCTCGAACTCACAGAGATCCGCCTGCCTCTGCCTCCCGAGTGCTGGGACTAAAGGCGTGCGCCACCACCGCCCGGCTTAGAGCTATTTTATTTTTAGTGTTTTGTTGTTGTTGCTCTGTGTGTGTGTGTGTGTGTGTGTCCACGTGAGTGCAGTACCTATGGAAGCAAAGGTATTGGATCCTGCTAGAATTACAAGCAGTTGTGAGCAGACCCATATGGATGTTGGGAACTGAACTTGGGCCTCTGCAAAGTAGTACATGCTCTGGATCTCTGGGCCATCTCGCTAGCCTCTTCAGAACATTTTTACCACATCTATCTATCTATCTATCTATCTATCTATCTATCTATCTATCTATCTATCTATCTATCTATCTGGGGAACATCTATCTATTTATTTATTTATTGGGGGAGCGTCTATCTATCATCTATCTATTTTTTTGGGGAGCATCTATCTACCTATCATCTGTTTATTTATTTATTGGGGGAGCATCTATCTATCTGTCTGTCTGTCTGTCTATCTATCAATCATCTATCTATTTTTTTGGGGAACATCTATCTACCTATCATCTATTTATTTATTGGGGGAGCATCTACCTATCATCTGTCTAGCTATCTATTTATTTATTGGGGGAACATCTATCTATCTGCCTATCTGTCTATCTATCTATCATCTATTTTTGGGGGGAGCACCTATCTACCTATCATCTATTTATTTATTTATTTATTAGGGGAGCATTTATCTATCATCTATCTATTTATTTATTGGGGGAGCATTTATCTATCTTTCTATCTATCTATCTATTGGGGGAGTATCTATCTATCTATCTATCTATCTATCTATCTATCTATCTATTGGGGGAGCATCTATCTATCTATCTATCCATCGGGGGAGCATCTATCTATCTATCTATTGGGGGAGCATCTATCTATCTATTGGGGGAGCATGTGTACTAGGGTACAAGTGTGTCAGAAGAGCGCTTGGGCAGTTCTCTCCTCCCACCATGTGGGTTCTGGGTAGGCACTGAGCCATCTTGCTGGTCCACTACCTGACTTGAATGTGGTTCTGGTAAAAGCCTGGGCCTTCATGCCTGCAGAGAGAGCACTTTAGCTCTCTCTAGCCCAGAGATACTGTCTTCTAGTCTCCCGAGGATTGTGTCCAATTTTACTTATTTCTGCCTGCTCAGGGTTCTACCCAGGAATAATATCTGGTTAAAATCAAACCTAAACCTACGCTATCTGCCTCAGACATTCCACTGTTCCCCAGTCCCTTGGGAGTCTACGGAAGCAGACACCACACTTCTGACCACTAACTTGATTGGTTGGAATCTTCGTGCAGTGACTGCTGAGGCACTTGCCTCGGAGCAACTGCATGGTAAGGCGGGCACTGCAAGCCTGACCTGTGAACTTGCACTGCTGCAGGAAGCCCTGGAGGAATGGCGAGTCCGAGAAGAGCATCTGCTGGAGACGCTCAGCACCCACGTGGAAGACGGAGTTGATGAGGAGACGGCCAGAGAGGTCGGGAAGCAGGGCGGCCAGATCACCTGGGAGACAAAAGGCTCCTCATTATGTGGGTACACCTCTCCCTTCCCCTGGGCCGACTGTCCCTCCTCAGGCCTCCAGGGTGGAAGGGTAAACTCCTCTTCCTGAACAAGAGACACTCAGGAACGTGGAACGTTACTCAACCCTTCCTACCCAATAGACTAGTGTCACGGTGGGCACACGCCCCAGCCCAGCCAACAAAAGCCACCACAACGGCATCCACTGGCACAGACTCCTACGATCAATTGGAGTCATTTGTGATGTCAAACCAACTGAAGCCAAGTCTGGGGTTTTTGCTATAGTTACTGTGCCGTACATCGTCAGGTAGCCAGACCTAGGGCTCTGTCTCTGTGCTCACAAGAGTAAAGTCTACCTGAAAATCAGTATAGAGACAATGAATGTAACCAACTTTACAGGCTGCCTTTTCAGGCCACATAACCTTTAATGCAGGGCTCAGGGCACACCGTTTGAATGACATCCCTGGTCACCTGCATGTCCTACCCTGTGTACCAGTGCCTCCCCTCTTACTGGCCCCTACTTGGGTATAACCAAAGCGGATGAACTGGGGCCACCTGCCTCACCTTCCTCCCCAGTGGATGAAGATGAGTTACTCGTGTCTGTCAATAGTTCCTCTCTGGACAGCAGATCCAAGGGGCCCAGGGACGTGGGCCCATCTGGTGGGGCCGGCTCAGTACTTGGAGGTTCTGCTACTGGGGTCACTGTCTGGCTGGAAGAAGCATCCAGCTGACTGGCTGTCGGTTCCTCCTTGTCCTCCTCGGCCTGCAGAGAAGGGCTCCATCCAGCCTTCTCACACCTCGATTCCAGCCCAAGGCTTCCCATGGGTCAGCGAGTTTGACAGACTGTTTTAGTGACCAATTCTGGAGACGTGATGTCTGTACCTGGGGGCTCCTGGCTGGTTTGTCAGAGGCCTCAGGACCACCCAGTGGTGAGGGCTTATGCCGATGCCTGGCCTACAGGCTATACCACCCACCTGTCTCCTACCCATCTATCTCGCGCCCCTGTGTCCTGCCTTTCCTCCTGCTCTGCTACATTTCCCTCTATTTACCTTGTCTGTCTTCCCCTTCCACCCACCCCCATCTCATCCCTCTGCCAAATTCCTGCCCCTCTATGGATCTTCCATGCTCCTTCCTCCATTCCTAACCTCTCCATCCCTCTCCACAAGCATCCACTTGCTTACCCCATGGTCTGCATCACTGCTGGCTCGGGAGAGGTTCGGGGTGACCCGGCCACGCCTTGAACCCACAGGGCTTGGCTCCTGGCTGCGGTCAGCCGCCCCTGAGGGGGTGATGTCGCTGAGTGCAATCACATCTCCTACCTCTTTGGGACTCCTGCAAGGGAAAAGAGGAAGTGGGAGCCGGCTGGATCCTCAAGCCTCCGTAGGCTACATTCACTGTGTTCTCCTCCCACCCTCCCCCCCCCCCCCCCGACGCCCAGCTTTGCACAGTAACCTCTGACCACCCAGCACGCAGGAGATCTAGAAAAAGTTACGTTACTCATGTCTGTCTGTTTGTCTCTGGATAACACATCCAAGGGACCCCAACGTCCTTCCGAGACCCCCGACATCCCTTTGAGGCACCTTCCACCTCCAACTCACCCAAGACCATTCAGTTGCAAGGGGCAAACATAGTCTTCATCTTCACTGGTAAGGCCCAGCTCCGAGCCATAGCACTGATGGACCAGGTGCCAAAGCTCTCGGGGACTCAGTGTCTAGGCATAAGGGATGCAAGGTTGGCATCTTATTCCTACAGCCGAGTCCCAGCAGCTCCCTTGGCTTCCACAAAGGAGCAGCATGGCCACCCACCCCAGAGCCCACTCATTTCCATCCTGCCGGCATCCATCACTAGCCAACCTGTTTTCACAGAGCCTGGGCCCTGGGTGCTACAAGCCACACCTTAGACCTCCTGAGTCCATGATGTGCAGGCCAGGGAAGCTTCCCATTTTTACTGAGAAGGATCTGGAGACTCAGGAAGGGGAAGTCATGTGTTCAAGGTCACACAAATGACCCACAAGGATTCTAACCCAGCCAGATTGCAGAAGAGCCCAAGCTCTCGCCCCCACCCCCCACGCTGTCCTGTCTCCACCCTCCTCAGCAGCCATGGCCTTCCCACTGCCCACGGATCAGCTGGGCCACAATGACAACGAAATAATAGCAACTAATGATAAGAGCCAGGGCCGCGGCAGCTGCTGGCATTCTTACAACCTCTGAGCCAGTGCTAACTCAAAGCAGATATTAGTGCAACGCTATCAGGATTTCAGGACGAGATGTGCCCAGCAGCCCCTTCAAGGTCTCCCCGGTTAACTCCATCCTCCATCCTGAGCTCAATCACGCTCACCTTTTCAAGCAGCGCATTCTGCCAGAGGCGGAAGATGAGGAGAAAGCAGCGATCACGGGCCCCAAAGGAGGTGAAGAAATGCTGCAAGGAGAGAGATGTGAGAGCAAATGTGGCAGGATGGAGCAGGGATGCCCCATGGTCACCGCAGGGGGAGGAGGTTTCTGGGAGGTCTCTCCGACATCCCTCTGGGCTCCCTTCTCCATGCCTGGAGCTGAGACCACCAAGCCCAGTGTACTGTCCCAGCACTCTTTGTTGTCAAGGATGCCTAACTCCTCCAGCCTCAGGCTGACAAAACGCAGAGCGAGGCCTGCTGCGGAGGCCTTCCCTGGCCCTTCCTCTTTCCTGTCAGGACCCGGAGGGACACAGCTATCTTTCAACAAAATGGACAAATGCCAGGTGTGCTGCTGTCCCAGCACTAGGGAGGTGCAGGCAAGAGCTGGAGCTTGAGGTCAGCCAGACCCCATCTCAAAAGCAGACAACAGAAAGGTCTGGGGGGCTGACGAGATGGTTCAGAGGTTAAGAGATGGCTGCCTGTTCTTCAAAGGACCAGGGTTGGGTTCCCAGCACCCACTTCAGGGAGCTCACAACCATCTCTAACTCCAGTCTCAGGAGATCTAACGCCCTCTTCTGGCTTCCATGGGCACCGTAGGCATGTGGTATACGCATATAAGCAGGACAAACATCCATACACACAAAATACAAAGAAATAAATATTTTAAAACAAACAAGCCTTTAGTCCCAGCATTCGGGAGGCAGAGGCAGGTGGATCTCTATGAGTTTGAGAACAGCCTGATCTACATAATGGGTTCCAGGATAGCCAGGGCTATGTAGAGAGAGAGCCTGCCCTCCCCCCCAAAACAAAACAAGATCTAGGGAATGGCTCAGAGGTGGAGTGTTTATCTGGCAGCTATAAAGGACTGGATTCCAATGCCAGCTTTGGCTGGGTGGGGGCATCTGAACTGCAGGATTCATGGAAACTGCAGGATCACTGTGCTGCAGGACATCTATGTGAGGGGACACTGCATAGGGAAGAGAACTGCCAGTCAAAAGGAGGTCACAAGGGCTGGGAGTGGGTCAGGTGCAACGCACACACAGGGCTCTGCGCTGACAGGTGTGTCTGGGTGAGTTGGGGGATCCCTGCGGTGATCCTGGCACATGGCTCCCCACGTCAGGTCCACCATCACTCACCTTCTCACTCTCAGTACAGATCTGAATGGCATTGGGGATGAGCTTAGCCGTCTTTTCCTTCTTCAGACAGGTCACTTCCTTCAACTGGATGGAAATCTAAAGAGAGCACGGGACAGTGAGGAGAGCCGGAAGCCCCGCCCATCCGGAGCCCCCTCTGTAGCCACCTGCAGCACAACTCACTGTGGTCTCCCAGCGGAAGATGTTGCTGTAGAAACAGATCCAGTTCTCGGAGAGGTAGAGGCGGCCCTGGAGGAGGATCTCCCGCTGCAGGGCGCAGGAGTAATCTGAGAGCGGCGGAGGGAGAGAGGGCAGACATCTGAGTCACACATGCTGTGGCCGGGCAGCGCACAGGCCAGCAGGGAGGCAGGAGTGAGGGCAGAGCCATGGATCCAGGTCAGAAACGGGCTGGGGGCATGGAGACTCACCCACGATGAGGCGCTCTGCCTCAGGGAGTTTGCTGAACAGTTTCCGGAAGTCCTCATTGCGTTGTTTGTATGTGGGACTCAGCATCTGCCGAGAGGTTTGGGCATGGGAACCTGAGTGCAGACCCCAAGCCCCTATTTGGCCCCCAAAGGCTTTCAACCCCTCTCCACCTTCTCGGCCCTTGGGGCCTCTCTGCTCATAATACACACGTCACCATAAGGTCACCTGCCACTTACTCACTTTTAAAACAATTATTTATTTTATGCGTATAAGTGTTTTTCCTACATGTATGTGTGTGCACCATGTGTGTGCCCAGTGAAGGTAGAGGCCAGAAGAGGGCATCTGATCCCCTGGAACTGGAATTACAGGCAGTTGTGAGCCGCCATATGGGTGCTGGGAATCAAACCTGGGTCCTCTGCAAGAGCAGCCTGTGCTCTTAACCACTGAGCCATCTCTCTGGTCCTTACTTACTGACATCATACATGAGCCAGGCTCTGTGCAAGGCACCACCACCTGCATCAGTAAATCCTACTCAATTCCCAGGATCCCTTTGGCCTTGCGAGACTGGGCTGCTGTCTCTCAGGAAGGGAGAGGAAGGCTCAGATGGGTTAAGTGACTTGCCCAAGGCCACTTAGAGAGCACAACAGCAGGCATCCCACCTGGTGGGTTACAGAGGCATCTCCCGTGGGTCTGTAAGCATCACCCACTCCCTGGCCCGCCGGTCTGGGGCTCCCTGTAGGCAGACAGTCCCTCCCATCCCTTCATCAAGCCCCATGTGCAGATACTCACACTGTACCAGCTCTGCATCTTCTGCAAGAAAAAGAGATAAGTCAGGAGGAGCCTGTAGTTCGTTTTGGTTTTTTTTTTTTTTTTTTAACTCTTTTACTCTTTGGGGGGCCTGCCACCCAGTTCCCAAATAAATACACAGATATTTGATATTTGTTTTTACTTATGAATGCCCAGCCTTTGCTTGGCTTATTTCTAGCCAGCTTTTCTTTTTTTGAGTGTTTTTTTTTTTTTTTTTTTTTTTTTTTTTTGACAGTTTCTCTGTGTAGCTTTGGAGCCTTTAATGGAACTCGCTCTGTAGATCAGGCTGGCATCGAACTCACAGAGATCCACCTGCCTCTGCCTCCCAAGTGCTGGGATTAAAAGCGTGCGCCGCCGCCGCTGCTGCTGCTGCCGCCGCCACCTGATGTCTAGCCAGTTTTCTTAACTTAAATTACCCCATCTACCCTTTGCTCTGGGCTTTTAACTTCCTCTAGTCTATATACCTTTCTTTACTTTGTATTCCATGTCTGGCTGTGTGGCTGGGTGGCTGGCCCCTGGCGTCCTCTCTCCTTCTCTTTTTCTCATGCCTCCCTCTTCTCTTTTCTTCCTACTTACCCTCTCTGCCTGCCGGCCCGCCTATCCCTCTCCTGCCTCGCTATTGGCCGTTCAGCTCTTTATTAAACCAATCAAGTGTTTTAGACAAAGTAATACAACTTCACAGAGTTAAACAAATGCAACATAAAAGAATGCAACACATCTCTGCATCATTAAACAAATGTTCCACAGCATAAACGAGTGTAACACATCTTCAATAATATTTCACAACAAGACCCCTTGTGTTTTCTGCCCTTGCCTCCCTCTCCCAACCCCCCCCTCCCCAGCTCACACCCACCTTACTGTTGCGGATGAAGTTCCGGCTGCCCAGGCTCTGGGTGCTGGGGGTCCCAGGCACACCCCCCTTCTCTGAGGAGCTATCAGACCCCTTCTCCACCATGGTGCCTGGTTCTGGCTCAGGAGCAGGTGGAGGCCGGCTTGGGGGCAAAAGCTGCAGCCGTTTCCGAAGAGATGGGGAACTGCTTGGTGAGCTCCGGCCAGAGTGGGGTGTGGTGCTAGGAAGAGAGAGGAAGAGGAGTAGGTGGGGGGGGGGGACAGACTAGGGGCAGGGGGGAACCTGATTTTGAAGGTGCATCCATCATCTAGTGCCTGCCAGCCCGCCCACCCACCCATCCATCCATCCATCCATCCATCCATCCACCCACCCACCCATCCATCCACCTGCCTGCTTATCAGTTCATCTATCCATCCATCCATCCATCCATCCACCCACCCATCCATCCACCAACCTTGCCATCTACCTATCAGTCCTTCCACCCACGCATCCACCTGCCACCCACATACTACCCGTCCATCCATCAATCCATCTATCCTGCTACCCACCTCTTCACCCACCCACTCACCTACTTCCTGTCTCTGATCCTAGAGCCTGTCCCTGAACGTCCCTGTGCCTCTACTGCTTCACCGTGACCCAGGGAATGGTGACCATACATCTAGTTGTTTGGGGGATTAAATCACCATGGATTCAGGGGATTGAAGTCAGGATGTCAGGCTTGCATGGCAAATGTGTTTACCCAATAAAACATTCCACTAGCCCAAACCTGATAACTTTTAAACATTATCTTACCAATTCATTCATAACGCAAACCTTCATGGACAGGTGACACTCAAAATGCAAATCTAAGTACCTTTCTTTTTAAAGTGTTATTTATTTTTATTTGTGTGTGTATGTTGTTTATGTGCACCATAGGTGTGCAGTGCCTGTGGCGACCAGAAGAGGGCATCAGATCTCCTGGAGCTTGAGTTACAGGTGGTTGTAGTCACCATACAGGTGCAGAGAACCGAACTCAGGTTCTCTTAAAGAACAAGACAGGCTCTTAGCCACTGGGAGCCATGTCTCTAGCCCACACAGCATCTTTTTTAATGCCTTTCCTTTCCGTGCCCATATCTCTATTCTGTCCACAATCCCACTACCTCTAAACCATACTTCCACTTTTCCTTTCATTACCACGTCTCTTTGTTCCAGCCTCCATTCCTCCCCACACATAAGCCACGGAAGTTTTCTTTTCGTTTCGGCTCCTGTCCCCTCCCCACAGTCTCTCCTCACCTCCAGCCTGGGAAGCTGGGGACCAGCTGAGTCAGTTCAGGGTTCTCTAAGCCCGGACTTGGATGTGACTAGGTCCCGTCACTTCCCTGCCCCATGTCCCTCCTGGTTGTTTCAACCATTCCAGCCTCCTCTTGGTTTTTAAGATCCCAGGATCATTCCCACATCAGGGTTTCTGCATCTGTGGTTCCCTCCATCCGAAAAGCCCACCCACAGCTTCTGCCTAATGGACTCATCTCTTCATTCTCCACACTCCTCTTCCAAGGTCCCTTAGCTTGAGAGTGGCCCCTCCCCCTTCACTCACCCTCACTATCTACACTCACCCTGTTCATTTGTTTATTCAGTTTGCTTATTGCCTGCCCTAAAGCGTGAACTTGAGGAAGTCTTGGTTGCTATCTGTATCCCTGGCACCTGAACTAGAGACAGGGCACACAATTAATGCTTAATAAACACTGTGGGACTGAATGAACAGCCCTGAGCTGGCTGGAACCAACTCTGACAGAGACCTGAAATACGGCTTGGTTCTGGTGAGTTTACCTCCTGCCGGAGGCAAACGTTAAGCAAACAGAACATTCTGGTAACTGTGCAAACACTAACTGTAATAAGGGCAGTGGCGGTGAGTGGCAAGGACTTTAAAGGGACACCATTGTTGACTTCTTATCGGGATTATGTCAAGCACTCCAAGCGATTGATTTTTATCGTTGCTCAAAAACACTGTGCTTGGTCCCATGACCATTCAGCTTTACAGTGGAAACTGAGGCTATCATCGAGAGGCACTGGCAGAGGGAGGCACAGCTGGTTTCTGGGAAGGATTGATCTATTTTGGAGTACAAGAGGCATCTCCTCTTTCAAGAAGTTTTTCAGAATCTGGTTCTCCTCCTTCCACCATGTGGATCCCAGGAATCAAGCACGGGTGGCTGGGTTTAGCAGCAAGCACCTTTACCCACTAAGTCATCTCGCCACCCCCAGGATGTTTCTTCCAATGTGTGTCTCCTGTCTGTCATCTTCAGTACGTGCCGGTCCCTCTGGCCCACACTGTCCTTGCTCTTCCTTGCCCTACCTTGGTTTTTTTTTTTTTTTTTCTGAGCTGGGAATTGAATTTAGAACCTGGTGTGTATGCTTAGTGGACATTTTGCCACTAAGCCACCCCCCCTACCCCCATCCCTCACTGTGGGATTCTAGGCCGGAGCTCTACCACGGAGCCAAACCCCAGACCCTCACTGGGGGACTCTAGGCAGGGGCTCTACCACTGAGTCACACCCCAGCCCCTCACTGGGGGATTCTAGGCAGAGGCTCCACCACTGAGTCACACCCCAGCCCCTCACTGGGGGATTCTAGGCAGGGGCTCTACCACTGAGCCACACCACAGCCCCTCACTGGGGGATTCTAGGCAGGGGCTCTACCACTGAGCCACACCCCAGCCCCTCACTGGGGGATTCTAGGCAGGGGCTCTACCACTGAGCGACACCCCAGCCCCTCACTGGGGGATTCTAGGCAGGGGCTCTATCACTGAACCACACCCCAGCCCTCACTGGGGGATTCTAGGCAGGGGCTCTACCACTGAGTCACACCCCAGTCCCTCACTGGGGGATTCTAGGCAGGTGCTCTACCACTGAGCCACGCCCCAGACCCTCACTGGGGGATTCTAGGCAGGGGCTCTATCACTGAGCCACACCCCCAGACCTCCTTTACTCTATATTTTGAGGCCAGGTCTCTTATTAAGTTGTATAGGTTGGTTTTGAACTCACGCAGTACTCAAGGCTGGGACTGAACTTTCGATTGTCCTGTCTCAGCCTCCTGAATAGTAGTTGGGATAACAGGCCTGCGCCACCATGCCTGGGTGGGGTTTTTGATGAATTTTCTTTTTTAAAGCCAGGGTCTGGTTGGCATTGCTTTTGTGATCACACTAAGAAATCACTGAGAAGCTGGTGCTTACAGGCTTACAGGCCACACTACTGTTCCTTGGCCTTGAAAATTCTTCCACACACTTCAAGACTCTGATGCACCCCTCCCTTCTGCAGGTCTCCATACCCTACGGGGCAGCAGTCACCCAGGGTGACTTTTCTGTAATGACAGTTCCATGGGCTTCTAGGGACAAGCCTTGGAGATGTCTTAGTTCCCACTCTGCCCTAGCCCTGCTTGAATGGGGTGCAAGACAGGGAGTCACATGATTCTTATAAAGTAAGTTCATTTAATAAATTATGTGACAAAATAAAAGACATAAACAGTGGCCTGGGCCATTACTTCTCCCCCTGGGCCAACCCAGTGCCTCTGGTCACTGTGCTGTGGTGTCTGAACTCAGTCTGTTCCAACATACAGCCCAAGAAGGTCTATGGCCACATGGGGCATGTCAGAGCCTTTCTGGTACTGGGGTTTTCCCACCCTTACCCCAGGAAAGCCCACAGCTCTTCCCTGGCCCTCCCTGGCTGAGCTACCTCTCCCCTGGCTCCTGCCTCCCCCCTCCTTCTGCCCATGTGCTCTTTCCCCACTGGATATAAGAGGAACGCACTCTTGTGCTCAACAGACGTATCTCCATGCTGTATTTGAAATCGTATAGCCCCTTGTCGACCCCTCACCCGCTCTGTTCTCAGAGCATCTGACAGTGACAGGCTGCCCCCTGGCTCTGCATCCTTCTCCACATTGCCTAGCAGGTGCCTATGAGTAGGCACCACCATGACCTGAGCAAAGCGTCCATGCTTGCTAGTTCCCTACCAGAGCTGGATTCAAGCACACTTGAACTCAAAGACTCAAAGGCTTCCAGTCTCAGAGCCATGGATGTCCCCCTGGGGGGCGGAGTCTGCACCTTCCCCAGCCTCACTTTCACCTGGGATGCTCACCTCCTAGTGCTACTTGGAGGCGAGGTGACGTGGAAGGCAAAGGGACAAAGAAGCCATGTGTAACGGCTTTCGCTTCCCACGATTGAAGAAATGGAGTGGTAACCTGCCACCAACCTTCCTGGAGCTGTCCAGGAAACTATGCTGACCCCGGAAAGACCTCAGCTGGTGCCATAGGCCTTCCTTTCGCTGTCTCAACATACACATAGCACTTACCCTGCAGCTGGAGCTGGAGACACAGTGCAGACAACAGATTCCAACTATCTGCCAGCTGGGACTGGCCGCACTAACCAGGGGGCCAGAGCATCAGGAAAAGCCATAGAAATCAGGACAATAGCCTTCCACCACCTGCCATTGCCATAAGGCAGCACAGTCCCCAGGACACTACCACCAACAGCACCAGGAACTTGTCTGAAATGCAGAATCTGGCCAGAGGTGGTAGGAATACACTCCTGGTAATTCAGCACTCCAGGGCTGAGGCAGGAGGATCACAAACTTGAGACCAGCTTAGGCTGAATAGCAAGATTCAGTCTTAAGAACCCCAGAGATGGGGGTGTGTAGCTCAAGGGCCTTGAACCCACTGGTGAGGGCTTGGGGGCATGGCTCATCAGCAGACTGTCTAGGAGTCAACAGAAGCCACCCATCAGGAGCTGAGGGCATGGCTCTGGGTTAAGAGTGCTTGCCTAACATGTGCAAAGCCCTGGACTCCATCACCAGGACGGCCACAGAACAAAACAGAAATGTAAATTCGAAGGCTGTCATCTGCCCTCCCCACCAGAAACCTCAGCTTACAATGGAATCCACACTGAATCTTGACAGAATCATTAGTGCAGCGAGGGTTACTTAAGTGAGCCAGACTGCGGAGGCTTAGCTGGGCAAAGGCTCCCCGAGGCCAGGGGCTGAGGACAAAGAACAGAGCTGGCAAAGTGTGGGAGAAGACAGTGCTAGACGCACTCGGGACATCAAGTTCAGAGCCAGGACTGAGGCTGGCAGGTCTGAGACTAGCGGATGGCCAGCAGAGCTGAGGAGGACACACAGGCTCCCAACGCAGGCCTGAAGACCCTGGGCCACCGTCCTGGCTCTAGGGAGAAGGTGACCCTTCCCCGTGGCCTCTTCTCACCTCTGGCCTATTCTGAAGCCCCAGGTCTACCGGAGGGAAGGCAGGAGGCACAGATAAGCCAAGCTCATGCCCCAGTTCCTGCTCCTGGACGGGACAAAGAGGAAGTCCTCAAGGGCCGGCAGCAGAGCCCTAGGGCGGCCCAAGCCGGCAGCCAGTCCTGGCAGAGTGAAGAAGGGAGGGGTCAGAAGTGGCGAGAGGAGGACCGTTATGGGGCGGGGACTAAGGAAGAGAATGGGTTTCCCTTGTGCAAGATGCTCAGGCCTCCTGGGCCTCAGAAACTGCCTCCAGACAGAGGAGCAAGAACACACAGGTGTGTAGGGAAGGAAAGTTGGCTGGGGATACACAGTGTCATTGGCAAACTTGGCTGCAGGTAGGAGAAGCCTATCTCACCCACCTGTCTGTCACACACATAAACAACCACAGCATTGTAAGTATGTCATATTCATATACAAAATGCCAGGAAAATTACACACACGTACACACACACAAAAAAAAAACAAACAAACAAACAAACAAACAAAACATGCTATAGTCACACAGAGCCCCAGAATGAATTCCAAATTAAGAGAAACACAGTAAGTTCAAGATAAATTAGCTTCACATATACAGCCACAGGAAAGTCTTAGAGAAACACTGAAGACCAGAACAACAGCAAAAGCCACAAACCTACTCACACACACATCACCTAGCCACAGCACACAGTGACCCAGACATACATCCCTAAGGTAAGTTAAGTCATCTGGTCAACCTATACATCCTGCCTCTCCCTCTGACTTCAGTGTGTTCATCAGGCAGAGAAAACGCAAAGGCTAGTTCTCAAGGGATGAAGAATGGAATTGTCAGCTGTCACCGTGACAGAACCCTGACATCCCCATAGCCACGGGGGACTCGGGAATAATGCAGATAGTGAAGTGAGGCCTGGGCGGACTTTACAAGGCAGTTAAGGTTGCACCCCAGGTCCCAGGAGGGGGGGTCCTCAGCCAAGGCCACAAGGGGTCTCTCTGTCTCTCTTCACAGACAAAGCCACAAAGGGCCTGAGAGGCACACAGAATCTCCCACACTCCAGAGACACGCAACAATGCCACAAATGGATACATAGGGACCTTCCCATGGAGGCCACAGACACACAACAATGTCACAGGTGGACACACACAATTTCTTCTTGTCCACCGAGTCAAAAGGCTTTCAAAGGTGGATGACAGGCACACAGCCGCAGATTCTCAACCACACGCACACATACTAAAATCACAAGGAGGGCTCACACAGCAGCAACTCACAGAGGCCCTTGGAAGCACAGGTGTAATTCATGGTAAACTACAGGCAGAGCCAGCCAAGGAATGCTGTAACTTCTGTACACTTGGAGCCCCAAACCCACCTCAAGACACTCCCAAGTCACAATGAGGCACAACCTCAGAGTGTGTAATTTGCACATGGCGCCACAAAGAAAATGAGACGGGCTTCTCACACAACCACGACGGGTCCAGGAGCCCCAGATGCACTCAACCCGGTAGCCATCACACACAAGACGATAGGTAACATGCAGAGAGCCACACAAACACTGCCCCAAAGCATCCCAGCTGTTACACACACACACACACACACACACACACACACACACACACACACACACACACCACACTCAGAGCTCAGGCACTTCCAAGACACAATCACAAACGGAAAACCGCGGGCACAGGGAATGAAGCTGGAGGGGAGGATCAGGTTGGAACACACACGACCCCCACCCCGTCTAAATCGCAGGCTCAAAGAAGCTCCTTCCCCCCGTCGCCACGAAAAAAAAACGAGGACCACCAACCCGAGGGACTGCGGGGCCTGCCAGTACTGAGGGGGGTGGGGCTGCTCGCGGTGGTCCCTTCATCTGGGAAGCCGGGTCGGCCCTCATCAAGAGGGAAGATCCAGGCCTGGGAGAGCACCCCGCTGCCCGTGCGCGTCCCAGGCCGGCAGTGACGCCCCAAGCTCGGGCCTCGCCGCCGGGCTGCAAGACCCCACGCACTCCGAGACACGTGTCTCCGCTCCCGGTCCCCATCGGGGTCGCTCCTACATGCACGAGCTTCGGGAACCCGCTCCGGTCCCCTGCCCCGGCCCGATCACGCCGCCATACCCGCTCCCCACCCGAGATCCGGTGCTTACTCGAACATGGATGCGGCGCCCTGGCTGCAGGGCAGGACCCGGCCGGCTGCGCTGAGCTGGGCCTCCCGGGCCTCGCCTGGCTCGGCCGCCGCCCCCACCGGACCCCACGGCCCGCACAAAAGGCCGGAGCCGCCGGAGGCCGCCGCGGCGTCAGCGACACCCCCTTCCTGCTCCCGCCCCGCGCGTCACGGCGCCGCCCCCGCCGGGAGGGGGACCTGGACGCAGAGCGCGGGCCTCGGCCTAGAATGCTTGGGAAAGAGTCCGGCTGGGAGACCTGCACCAACCAGTGGACAGAAGAAAATTTCAATAAAATTAAGCAGCCTGGGCCAGGCGTGAGAGCGCACGCCTGACATCTCAGCACCCGAGAGGCTGAGGCAGGAGGATTGCCGTAAGTTCGAGGCCAGCTTGGGCCATATAATGAAGTTCAGGCCAGACTGGAATACAGAGTGAGAACTTGTCTTCGAAAAAAACAAGCAAACAAACAAAAGGAGTCTAACCGCCCTGGCTTCTCCCCCTAGGACTTAGAAGAGTCCCCGGGAGGAACCAGAGAGGCGGGGTGGAGAGGTGGTATCAGGCTGATGCTGGGAAGAGCAGGTCTGGGGCGGAAGTTTGGGGGAAACCGCAGCTGGGAGGCGGAAGGCCTCTGCCTCCTCTCCCCACCCAGTCCTCGAGCCTCAGTTCCTGCCTTAGAAGCTTCCACTTGTGTAGGGACTTCCCCAGCCTAGTCCTGCAGCCCAAATCAGACTCCAGCCCACCCCTGAGAGCCTGGGCAAGTCCCTCAGGCCTGGGGAGCCCACTGCTCGGAAGCAAGGGGTTTCCCCCAGAACAGCGCAGGGGCAGGGCTCATCAGCGCTTTTGATACTGGGAAGCTTGCCTAGCCTCAAGACGGGAAATGACCATACATTGCAGTGTAGGACGAGTTCTTGTGCCAGCCAACCCTGCACCCACTCTGCAAGCCAAGGGTGGTTGTCCTTGCCGGAGAACATAGTGTGAACCCTAGCTTTGGGACCCAGATGGCCAGCCCAGGGATTTCTCCCTCCCCCTCCCCAGCCTCTTGTCCAGCTGCGGCAGACCTGGTCCTGCCTTGGTCAGCTTCCATTCCTGCCCCCGCTGTTGCCACTGCAGCCAGAGAGCCTGAGAACAGGCAAGTCGGTCCCTCGGCTTCACGCCCTTCCCTGGCTCCACCTCGTTCCCTGTAATATCTAAGTGCTCACCTTGGTGTCCAGAGCCCTCCTGATCTGGCCTCTTTCACCTGTCTGACCTCTTGGCCTCCTCCTCCTTTGCCTCCAGGTTGCTCATTCCAGGAGTCAGCCTGCCTCCCTGCCCCTCCCACTTGCCTTCGCCTCAGGACCTCTGCACTGCTATCTGACCCTTCTGCACTAGGAAGCTCTTCTTGCACGACTGCCTTCCATCCTTCCGTGTCCGTTGCTCATTTTATACTTCCGTTGCTTGTTTCCTCTTTGAAAGACATTTGCTTTGGTGGCGAGGGCGTGGGGGTAGGGTGAAGAGAGTGTCAGGTTTTCATTGTGTAGCCCAGGCTGACCTCAGACTCACTGTGTAGCTGACGCTGGCTGGCCTCGAACTCCCCCCTAACCTCAAGCTCCCCCCTACCCTAAGCACAGACAGGGTTTCTCTATGTAGCCTTGGCTGTCCTGGAACTCTGTAGCCCAGGCTGGCCTCAGCTCACAGAGATCCGACCACCTCTGCCTCCCGAGTGCTGAGATTAAAAGTGTGCACCACCATGCCCAGAAACCTTTTCATTTTTAAATAGAGAATATTTATTTATTAAATATTTATTTATGTTAAATGGCCATCTGTGTCCCTACCACCGTATGCATTAAGTATGCATTAAAATTCTCTTTAATGTGTTTAAATATTCTGAGTTATATCTAAGGACAACAGAAAGTCATAAAGGGTTTAAGTGGGAGATTTGCATATCAAAAGATCAATCAGGACTTCTCCTTTTGGTTTTGGTGGTTAGTAGTTGGCCATTTTAGTTGTTTTTTTTTTTTTTTTTTTTTTTTTTTTTTTAGATGAATTAAAACTGTTAAGCTGATGTGGTGGAACAGGCCTTGGAGGCACTTGGGAGGCAGAGGCAGGAGGGTTGCTGTGAGTTTTAGTGCAGCTTGCTCTACACAGAGAGCCCAGGCCTGCCAAGGTTATACAGTAACTGTCTCAAGAAAAGAAAAGAAAGAAAAGAACAGCAAAGGCAGGATTTTGGAGGGAGGGAAGGACTGACTAGCTCTTAAGTCCCATGCTATGGTGCCGTCATCCTCACACTCTGGAGGCTGAAGCAGGAGGATCATGAGTTTGAGGTCAGCCTGGGTTATCATGCAAGACCCTGTCTCAAAAACAAACAGTCTGAAGAGCTGACTCCATGGCTATGAGCATGTACGCTTTTGCTGAGGACCTGAGTTAGGCTCCAGTACACACAAATGCATGGAACTCCAGCTCCAGGAGATCCAGTGCCCTCTTCTGGCCTCCACAGGAACCCACATATGTGTGCACATATGCACATGCAGACACCTTTTTTTTTTTTTTTAATACACACTTAAAAACAGATAAACTGAACTTTTAACAGCCCAAGTGCCTCTTTTCTCTGCCTGAGCACGCTGAGCACCTACTGCCTTGAAGTCAGTGTGGGTCCCTCCTGGGCAATTTTGCAACATCGTCATCAACAAGCCTATCTTTGAAAGAGATACACAGCCAATCCCTATTGTATCCTTTTGCAGGCTGTTTTTCCCTCCTGCTTGGTCACCCTTGTTTCTGAGACTTCTGGGTGGGGCAGACTCGGCTTCCTCAACATGGGCTCTTCTTACCCATCATCTGTGGCTGGGCAAAACCCCGGCACATGCTCCTTTCTATTCAAGGCCAGTCAGTCGGGTTCTTTCCTTCTCCGCCCCTCTGCCCTTGAACCTCTTAGTTTCCGTCTCCAGGGGTAGAGGTAGTTTTCCTTTGCAGAAGTTTTGTGTTCTGGCTGGTTTTGTGTGTCAACTTGACCCAAGCTAGAGTCATCAGAGGAAGGAGCCTCCGCTGAGGAAATGCCTCCATGAGATCCAGCTGTAAGACATTTTCTCATTTAGTGATCAATAGATGGCCCAGCCCATGGTGGGTGGTGCCATCCCTGGGCTGTTGTTGGTCCTGGGTTCTATAAGAAGGTGGGCTGAGTAAGCCAGTAAGCACTCCTCCATGACCTCTGCATCAGCTCCTGCCTCCAGGTTCCTGCCCTCTTTGAGTTCCTGTCCTGACTTCCTTCAGTGATGAACAGCGATGTGGAAGTGTAAGCCAAATAAACCCTTTCCTCCCCAACTTGCTTTTTGATCATGGTGTTTCCTCGCAGCAAAGAAGCCCTAAAACATTTTTGTTTAAATATTTTCCCACCTGTCAGCCATAGCAGGAATAGCTCTTGTGATGGCTGGTGGCACATTTAGAAATATATCTTGTCCCTGGAGATGAGGAAACCACACTTATTCTCACTTTGCCTTGTTCGAGGTGTTATTTTCAATCTTTTAAAATTAATTTTAAAAACACTTTGTTGTTTTTGAATATAGGTGTGTGTGTGTGAATATGTTGCATGTGATGGAGTCCAGAAGATCTCATGCCCTGGTATCTGCGAGCTGCCTGATGTGGTGCTGGGAACCTAACCCAGGTCCTCTGCGCGAGCAGCGCATGCTCTTAGCCTGGGAGCCATCACCCCAGCCCATGTTTAATGTCAGCCTATTTCCTTGTGGGCACAAAGTTCTGTTTACAACTTACCACCTTCATTTCACAGCCCAAATCCAGGTCCCGACTCACAGCCTGCGCTAGCCTCGCTGGCAGCATGCATTTGGACCCACAGCCTCTGCTCCCAGTGCGCATGCCTGAGCTTTGCGGGGTGGTGCTGGGTAATTTTGCTGGTTTCGTCGGACTGAGGCACATCTAGAGCGCTAATGAGTGGTGTGTCTGGGAGTGCATTTCCAGAGTCAGGGGAAGAGCAGCCTCGAGTGTGTGTAGCTCAGCCCTGAGCTGGGGGAAAAGAGAAAGAGAGCATGGGGCTGGTATTCCCATCTCTCTGCTTCATGGTCCTGAAAGATGTGAGCAGGCAGGCAGCCTCCTTCCTGCTGCCACAGCCTCAAGATGCTCCTCCCACCATACCTTCCCTGCCGTGATGGATGGTGCCCTCAAATAATGAGCCCAAACAAACCCTTCTGTAATTTCTTCTTGTCAGGTATGTGGTTGCATGTAAAAGAAACATAACTAGTATACATGTCTATTTCATAGCTTCAAATCTGGACGCTGTGGGCTCAGGCTAGACTCTAATTGCTCTTCAGCACACCAACCAAAAGGAGCCTACACTTGAGCTTAGGTCACAGGAAGAGACAAGACAAAGAAGCCTCCCATCCCATTCCCGAGTCTGACCTGTCCTGAGACGGACACTCCAGGTCCTGGGTCTTCAGTCTCTGAAGGCGTGGTGGATTTGGGGTGCCTGGAGGTGACTCCACATCACTAGATGGAGTTATGTGAATAGCAGGCACCCCCAAGAGCCTCCAGGATGTAGGGGATAGGTCCTGGACACACTCAGCCTGTGTTTGGTGCTCCACTGGAGAACCAGGTGAGCCCTGGTCACCACCCTGGGCCCCCTGGGGAGCCCAAGGCAACAGGGGCAGGAGTTCAGCCATGAGGAGGAATTTGGACAGCAGCGTGGCCCCTAGGGGAGAGCAAGGAGAGGTAAAACAGAGAGAGCCCTTGTCCAAGTACAATTGGGGGGGCATTATGGCAGAGATCTGGGCGAGACTCCCACCGCTGCTGACATCCTACCCTCACGACTCCGAGCTCCGTTTCTTTCTTGGCATACTAAAGGCCCTCTGGAGATGAAATATCCCAGAATGGACAGCCAGTGCTAAGAGCTCAGCCATGGGGAGCCCAGCTCAGAGCTCACAGAGTGCTCGGCAAACAGCCGTTCACGTGCCCAGGCTGAGTGTCCTTCCTAAGCGTCCACTACGGCTGTACTCTGAGGCCCAGACACCATGTCCCCTTCACATACAAGGCCACGAAAGAGCCAGGCCTCACTGGCCTTCCTGGCTAGCCACGCTGGGACAGAGAAAGGCAGACTCTAGGACTGCCCTTCCCTGGTTTTCTCAATGCCTCAACCAAGACGGACAAAGGGCAGGTGGCCCCGAGGCTGGCCCAGCTGTGGGGGAAGCGGAGCTTGTGGTTAGAGCTGCTTGGGTCTGGCAATGCCAGCCCAGAGCCTGTCTGCTCACGGGAGAACACAGCAATGGCTTCTTGCAATCCAGCCGACCGGGGACAAAGGAAGGGTGACCGCGGGGGCTGGGGGTGGGGTGGGGCGGGGGACGGGACCAAAGGTGGTTTTTCTTAGTTTGAGGAGGACCCTGACTCCCAGGCCCAGCTTGGACCTTACCAGCACACTAGAACCCCGAGACCCTACCTTTGCGTTCTTCTTCTGTCTCACAGGCTTCAGACTTCTAGGATAAGAGGAGCCCGGGCCCTTCCTTCTCTCCCTGAGGTGGGCCAGGCCCGAGACTCCTGACCTTCAGGCTGGAACAGCATGTCTGACTGGAGTCCTGTTACCTCTGGCCAGCTGTTCCTGGAAGAAGTATAGAGCGGGGGTGGGGTAGGGGTGGGGAGTGGGGGTGGGGAGGGTGTTCCTACTACTGAGGGCACCTGGGAAGGACTCCTCTCTTCTCTCCTTCACTGTGCCATTCAGGCCTCTGATGATTTCTCACGAATTAATGAGGTGCTTTTCTCTTCCCTTACCCATATGTGTGAGTGCCCTCGTGAATGCCTCTATGGTGTGGTGGTTTGAATGAGAACCTGTCCTCTATAGGCTGGGGTACTTGAACACCTGGTCCCCAGCTGGTGGCACTTTTGGGCTAGGTTGTGGAGGAAGCATGTCACTGGGGCAGGCTTTGGGGCTTTATAGCCTCTTGTCACTTCCCATTTCTCCCCCTTCCTGTGTATGGCCTTTGGGGATGCTTTTGTTTTAAACTATAGTGCCTCCTCTGCATTGTGTCTTTCTGCTCCACAGTCAGGGGAGTGACAGGGTCGTGAGCCTGCCCACAGGAGTCCCAAATGAGCTGTGTCCTTTCTAGAAGTCCCCACATGAAGATGAATGTACAGACAGGGTGCCCTGACGGACGTCTTCACTCCCAGGTGGGGGGCTCAGCTCAGCAGCCTTGTCTACTCCTGATAAACAATAAGCTGTACCAGGGTGTCTCCAGCCTCGGTTACAGCAAGATTTGTATCTGTTTCCAGCCAGCTGTGGTCTTGGTTGTTTCTTTGTTTTTTGTTTTTTTTTTAATCTTTTCCTGAGTACTCCCACCCATGAAGTTTTGGCATCTTGCCACACCTCACCCACATTCTTTGTATGTGAAAGACTTCTGTATCAAATGTGTGTGGTTTGAGCCAGACCCCATCACACCCTTACCACTTCGGAAAGTCTAGAGTTGTTTTTATTTTTAAGAAGGCGTCTCAGTATATACCTCAAGGATGGCCTTGAGCCGATGACTACCCTGCCTCAACCCTCTGAGGGTTCGGGATTACAGGCACACACACAGGCTCCGATTCCTTTGATGTTCCGCGCTCAGTTCCTATTCATGTCCCAGGAATTCTGAAGCGTGTCTGCATGCTCACCAGGTGTCTTAAGCAGTCAGGTCCTTCTCAACCTCCTTCTTGGTGATATCCCGAGAAAGCAAAGGAAGGCGTGAAACATGGACGTTCTGATGAGTGGGCAGATCCTGTGGTCATGGTGAAACTTTGTGGGTTGTTTTAAGCAATAAGGTGGGACCACCAGAGACAGACTTAAGCCTGTGTGGGGACAGGTGACAGACTACAAAATGGAAGCATACTGAGCCACGAAAATCCTGAGCTCTGGCTGTGCTCAGTGTCACCACGCCCACAGTGCTGGCCAGACGTGCTTGAACCCTGAGGCAGAAGGCTTTTGGTTGTCGTAATAACGTCCCAGGCTTTCTCTTTGTCCACTGGACTGGTATGCTCATTGTCAGCTGATTTCTAGAATAGGAATTAAACTGGACCTGGGATACAGGCTTGTAATCCCAGCCACTTAGGAGATTGCAGCAGGAGAATTATGAGGACATGGCCTGTGAGAGTTACAGAGAGAATTTAAGTCCAGCCTGGTCAACTTAGAAAGACCCTGTTTCAAAATAAATAGTAAAAATAGAGATGGGGGCATAGTTTAGTATTTGAGCCCTTGCTTAGAATCCCCCAGTGAGAGGCTGGGGTGTGGCTCAGTGGTAGAGCCCCTGCCTAGAATCCCCCAGTGAGGGGCTGTGGGGGTGTGGCTCAGTGGTGGAGCCCCTGCCTAGAATCCCCCAGTGAGGGGCTGGGGTGTGGCTCAGTGGTGGAGCCCCTGCCTAGAATCCCCCAGTGAGGGGCTGGGGTGTGGCTCAGTGGTAGAGCCCCTGCCTAGCACATGTGAGGCCCTAGGTTCAAACCCTAGCACTGAAAAAAGAAAGACAAGGAAATGGGAATTAAGCTGCAAAGTCCTTGCAGTCAGCCAGTTTATAAGCCTCATTTGCCAAGCACGTGCAGTGTTAAGAGATTTTAGGAGCATCTGAGGTGATCCCGTAAGTAACAGGCCTTCCCAGGCTGGAGCAGGTACCCGAGTGCCCAGTCACTGTTGTAGGAAGTTATTACTTTATGTTTCCAAGGGAGCGTTTACGTGAACTTCGTGATCACGATCTATCGTGACACCCACTCTGTACAGGATGCTGGGAGCCAGATGCTGGGGACCAGAGCCAGCACGAGCTAACCTTTCTAGAACGCCTGTCCTTTCCCTGTGTTGGGTTTGTTGAGCTCAGGGTGTTTTTCCACATTGCTTACCAGAAAAGGTCTTAAAAAGGAGCCGGTGATGCCGGTATGTTTGCAGGGGAGCAAAGCTGGAGAGCTGCGTGAGGGGCCGTTTCCTCCGCTAGACACCACCATCGCCATCATGAAGTACAGTTGCCTTGGTAACCTTCAGAAGACCTTGGCCCACAGTCAAGGCAAAGAATAAACAAGTAGCGACAGCCAGGTCTGTGGTAACAGTAGCAAGGCTCTAACGTGCCCGCTGGGAAGTGAAAGCAAAGATAATCCTGCCCCCCCTCCATTACCCCCCCCCCCAGGAGATTCAGCTACCATGTCCTCCTTCCCAAGCTGCACGTGGTCTTGGGAGGACTGAAGTGTACAGGAAGGTTGACTGGGGTTCGGGACTTCAGTGCCTCTGCCCCAGACTTGTTTACGCTCTCGTTTGTAACCCCAATAAACTCGCTGGCTTGGATGGACTCTCCCTCTTTTTTATTCCTTTTTCGTATGTATTCTTTGTGTGTGTGTGTGTGTGTGTGTGTGTGTGTGTGTGTGTGTGTGTGTGTGTGTGTATTTATCTCTGTGTGTGTATTCACAAAGCACACATGTGGAGGTCAGAGGACAGCTTGCGTGAGCCGGTTCTCTCCTTCCACCGTGTGGGTCCTAAGGATCGAACTCAGGCTAGCCGCCTTGGCAGCAATCACGCTCACCCTCTGAGCCACCCTGCTAGCCCCAACGAACTTTTCTTTAGGCTGTCAGAGTCGATGCTTCTTCCTGTGCCCCAGTCACACTTTCTCAACAGACTTGAGTGATCACTGTGTGTCCACAGTCAGGTTGCTGAGAACTTTAATCCAGCTCTTATTTGGTTGGTCAGTTTCCCCCATTTTATGGATTGCAATTGTATGTATTTGGTTTTGCTTTTAGAAAACAAAGAAGTTTTGAGAATTCACACATTGAGCTGGAGAGGTGGCTCAGCTGATCGGAGGACTCCATTGCCCTTGCAGAGGACCTCGGTGCACACAGTGTGGCTCACACCACCTGTAACTTCAGTTGCAGGGGATCCAATGTGCTCCTCTGACCTCTTTGGGCTCCTGAATGCATGTGATGCACATACATGTACTCAAGCATACACACATGAGATAAAATAAAGAGATAGTTTAAAAAAAGAAAGCCTTGGCCATATGGGGCCCTGGCAAAATAATGGACAAAGGCCGTTTTTTAAAGGGAGGATTTGTTTAGACTTGCATTTTGGGAATGCAGTCCATCATGGTGAGGAAGGCACAGTGGCAGGAGCATGCGGCAGCTGCTCACAGCATCCCCAGTCAGGAAGCAGGAGGGATGGAGGCACTGTCCAGCTCGCCTTCTCCTTTTTATTCTCTCCAGGACTCCAGCCCACATTCAGGTTGGATCTTCCGTTGCCCACCTAAACTCCTGTGGAATTTCTGAATGTAGTCAAGTCAATTATCAAGATTAACCAGGCATGGTAGGACATGTTTTTAATCTCAGCACTAGGGAGGCAGAGGCATGCTGATCTTCCTGAGGCCAGCCTGGTCTATATAACAAGTTTCAGGATAGCCAGAGCCATAATATAGTGAGACCCTGTCTCAAAAACCAAACAAATTAAACAGATTAACCATTGCAGAATGGACTTCTCCCTCTAGAACCATGAATCATGAGTCAAATACATTTCTGTTCAGTCTGAACTGCCCAGTCCATTAAACCCCCAAAGGGCAAAGACACCTCACATTGCACAAAACACCACTTGTGTGGGTTACCCTTGTGTCACTGTGACCAAAGCACCTGCCAGAAACAGTTGGAGGGAGACTAGGTGGATCTGGCTCACGGTTTCAGGGGATTTATGTCTAATGTGGGGAGGAAGTCTTGGGAGAACAGTCTGGCAGGAGTCTGTGCTGGGGGAATCCTCCCTCATGGTGAACTGGGACATGAGAGAACAGGACAGGAAGCTAAGAGAACACCATGGGAAGCAGGCTTGGCTGTGACCTCCAATGGTCTGCTCCTAGCGACTTATCTCTGCCAGTCACGCCCCACCTCCTAAGAGCTCCATAGCTTGAATATTGTATCTGGAGTCGGGGGACACAATGTTCAAAATATGAACCAGTGGGGCCCATTTGGGATTGACACATCACCTGCTCTCAGAATAAAGTGATAGCTTGGCATGGGGAAGTCTGTTCTCAAAATACTTTATTGGAATTTCCATTTGGAGGCTCCTGAGCTCTCCTTGACCATGTCCTGCCCTTCACTGCCACATAGGACCCAGCGGCAAGGCCCTCAGCTGATGCCAGACGAGGTTCCTGGACTTCCCAGGGCCCAGAACTGTATGGAAGGCCAAGTTCAGTTGAAAATGAAATAGATGCACAGGTGCCATAAATGTGGCACAGAATGGAGCTGGCAAAATACCTCCTTAATTGTATTTACATATTTGTCTATTTAGTGTGTGAGTGTGTGAGTGTGTGTGTGTGAGTGTCTCTGTGTGTGAGTGTCTCTGTGTGTGTGTGAGTGTGTGTGTGTGTGTGTCTGTGTGTGAGTGTGTGTGTGAGTGTGTGTGAGTGTGTGTGAGTGTGTGTGTGAGTGTGAGTGTGTGTGAGTGTGTGTGTGAGTGTGTGTGTGTGTGTGTGTGTGTGTGTGTGTGTGTGTGTGTAAAGCTCTCTCCTTCCACCACTGCGAGCCTCAGGGGCTGAACTCAGGCCATCAGGCCTGGCATTGAACTCTTCTAACCACTGAGCCATCGTGCCCACCCTCCAGTACTTTGGCCAGGGTGTTGAAGATGAAGCTCAGGTTCCTGAGCCCTGGAGCCAGGCTGCCTGAAAGATGTGTGGCTGCTCCTGAGACTGTGCATCCTCGTGCCTAAGTTTCCTGTAAAGCGATCATAAAAATGGTACCTCGTTCCAATTCTTTTTCAGGTTTGGTACATATTAAAAACGAATACAGATGGATATTACCAAAGTTAATATATTTTTAAGACAAGGACTCACTGTGTAGTCCAGGCTGGCCTCATACTTATGGTAATCCCCTTGCCTCAGCATCCCAAGTGCTGAGACAACAGGGAGCCACCATGCTTTGTTAACAAAGTTAAAAGTGTCTGTTCGTTTCCCAGGGGTGCTGTGATAAAAAACCACAGACTTAGGCTTGAAACAGCAGACGTGTGCCTCCTTGGCACTCCAGAGCCAGCTGTCAGCGGGTCTCTGTAGGTGTCAGGCGTCATTCCTGACTGCCCTGCCATTTCCAGACTCTGTGGGCACCGGACACACCTTAGCTTGTGGCGATCCCATTCTGACTTCTCCCTCGGGCTTTGCACAGCACCCCACTCCACCCCCGTGTCTCTCATGAGGACATTGGCTTTTCTGTTTGTTTCTGGTTATGTTTGTTTTGTTTTTGTTTTTTAAATTTAACTTTTTTTTTGATTCTTTGGGAGTTTCACATCATACACCCCAATTCCGCTCACCTCCCAGTCCCCCATATCCTCCCCTGCCTCACCCCTTCACAAGGAAACAAAACAAAGCAAACAATCAAGCAAACAAAAGCAAAAACCAAAGCCAAACTAAACCAGAACAAATCAGCAACAACAACAGCAACGACAAACCACTTTGCTCCTCCTTCCCCGCCTCTCCAACACTTCTTCAGTTGTCCTGGTGGCGCTGGAGGCCTTGGTGTGTCATATAGTTATAGCCTTTTGTCTCATCAGCTTTACTAGCAAATGGTCATTGCAATGCGTCACTGGTCTGGTTCAAGGCCTCTGGTTTCCGGTACATCATCATCACTGGGTCCTCACCAGAACCCCTCTGGGATATCTTGTGGTCGCCCCAGTCTTGGCGATCTTACGGGTATCGTTTAACATGACCAGTCCCTTCATGAGCTCCGGCAGGACCTGGATGGGGTAGATCCTAGGGTGGGCCAACCCAGGGCCTGCTGTGGGCCTGGATGGTAGGGGAGCTGGTCAGTCCATGCCCTCATGAGGACATTTATAGTTAGATGCAGTTCCTTTTTATTTGCTGGGTTTTTGTCTTGTTGGGGATGGAAGCAGGGTCTCATGCAGCCCAGACGGACTGTGAACTCACCATATAACTGAGGATGACTCCGAGCTGGTGCTCTTCTTGGTTTGGCCTTGAGTTTTGGGATTACAGCTGTATGCCACCACATCTAGCTTTTGTCATTGCGTTTAGTCCTGTAGGAAAATCCAAAACAGCTTCAATTTGGGACCCTGAACTTACTCTCCTCTACAGAGATCCCTTTTCCAAATAGGGTAAGGGCCACAGTTAGGACACAGACAGTTTGGGGACAGAGCAATTCAACCTGCTACAACACTCAAGTGAAGACTCTAAATGTCCACTAAAAGCTACATATCTTAAAAATTATATTAGCAGCTGTCTTTGTAGTGGCCCCAAGCTTGAAAGAACACATCTGTTGATGATAGAATGATTAAGCAAATTGTGATAGATTCATAACATAGAATACTATGCAGTAAGGAAAGGGAACGAATCTGTTACATGCCTCAGCATGGGTGCTTCACCCCTGACACAGCTCCGGGAAGGGCTGGGGGGTGAGGGAAGATGGCTCAGCATGTAAGAGCACGTGCTGCTCAGAGGACTGGGAGTTCGAGTCCCAGCACTCACATGACGTGGCTTACTCCGTGACGAGGCTTACTCACGTGAGAGACTGAGACAAACTTCATTTTAAAGAAAAACTGCATTTCTAGTAGTAATAGAATAGAAGCTGAAATAAGTTTCAGTAAAACTTAAAATAGCCTTCAAAATAGCTCTTAGGGAAATGCAAATTACCAGTAGGACCCTGGTCAAGGCGACCCCACCAGGGTGGGAAGGCTGCTGGTCAAGAAGTAGTTATGATAAACAATATCTACTGGGCTCAAATGTCCTTGGACAATGTCTGGGAACACTCCAAACATCCTTCGAGAGCCGTTGTTGATGAAAAAATTCTCCTGCACCCAGCCAGTCACCTAACCTTGTAATGCCAAAGCTCGTACTTCCCCAGCTTGGGTTTTTTCCTTTAAAAACCCCTCACCCTGAGAGCCCAGGGCCGTCCTCCTTCACCTGGCTAGCCAGTGTGTTGGACGAGGACCAAGCCTGGGCTTGTAATAAACCCCTTTGTGCTTGCATCGCATATCGGCTCTGAGGTGGTCTTGTTTGGGGGCCTCGAGAGACATGGGCATTACATGATGTGGCTTACTCCATGACATGGCTTACTCTGTGACGTGGCTTACTCCGTGACGTGGCTTACTCCATGACGTGGCTTACTCTGTGACGTGGCTTACTCCATGACGTGGCTTACTCTGTGACGTGGCTTACTCCGTGACGTGGCTTACTCCATGACGTGGCTTACTCTGTGACGTGGCTTACTCTGTGACGTGGCTTACTCCGTGACGTGGCTTACTCCGTGACGTGGCTTACTCCGTGACGTGGCTTACTCCATGACGTGGCTTACTCCATGACGTGGCTTACTCTGTGACGTGGCTTACTCCATGATGTGGCTTACTCCATGATGTGGCTTACTTGAAGTGCCTGTAACTCCAGTTCCAGGGGAACTGAAGTGCCTCACCCTTACAGGCAACCACACTCACACGCACAAATCCACACACAGACTGACATAAATACGCATAACTTAAACTACAATTTTTTTTTTTTGGTTTTTTTTTTTTTTTGGTTTTTCGAGACAGGGTTTCTCTGTGTAGCTTTGCGCCTTTCCTGGAGCTCACTTGGTAGCCCAGGCTGGCCTCGAACTCACAGAGATCCGCCTGCCTCTGCCTCCCAAGTGCTGGGATTAAAGGCGTGCGCCACCAACGCCCGGCTTAAACTACAATTTTTAAAAAACCTTTGCATGTGCTGGGCGGTGGTGGCGCACGCCTTTAATCCCAGCACTCAGGAGGCAGAGCCAGGTGGATCTCTATGAGTTCAAGGCCAGCCTGGGCTACCAAGTGAGTTCCAGGAAAGGCACAAAGCTACACAGAAAAACCCTGTCTCGAAAAAAAAAAAAAAATCTTTACATTTTTCTTTCCAAATAGAATGACTGCTATGTTCTTTCTTGTAGAATTGCACCTGGCCAGCAAGGGGAATTCAGAAATGCTATGCCCACTGCCAGAGCAGAGTCACCAGTCTCTGAAGACAGCTATGGTGAATCTGCCTGTGTTCTTAGTGGAGGAGGTTGAGGCAGCAAGATAAGGAGTTCGCCGGGCGGTGGTGGTGCGCACGCCTTTAATCCCAGCACTCTGGAGGCAGAGGCAGGTGGATCTCTGTGAGTTCCAGGCCAGCCTGGTCTACAGAGCGAGTTCCAGGAAAGGCACAAAGCTACACAGAGAAACCCTGTCTTGAAAGGAGTTCAAGACCAGCTTGGGTGACATGAGACCCTGTCTCCAAAAAGAAAGAAAGAAACAAGAGTCTACAAAGCCAGGAAAGAAAATGTGCCTGCAGAGATGGTCTCAGACTCAGCCAGCAGACCACAAGAGGGAATGGGGCCGTGCTGAACAGACCAACAGCCGCTTGTTTTGAGTGTGAAGAGTGAGACAAACCGGCAGCTGGAACCAGCTGACAATGAGGTCTGGCACTGGCGGAGTCAACACACACTTGTCTGGGCAGGAAGCAGCTTGTCTGCCAGGCACGAGGCAGGGCCGAGGGCAGAGGAAGGTGCAGACACTCTCAGCACATGGTCCTGTAGCTCAGGAACGATGCTAGAAGTCACATGGTTCCTGTCACCAGGAAAGTTTCCTGTCAGGAAGAGACAAAGGCTCTCTCTCCTCTCTCTCTGCAAAGCTCCTGATTAGATGGCATGAAGGAAGACACTCCCCTCAGTCATGTGTGAGCCACAGTAACTTAAAGGCAGGCCTAAGAGGTGGTCTTAGAGGTAGGGGTCTGTAACCCCAGCACTCAGGAGGCTGAGGCAGGAGGAATTATAAATTCAGGGCCAACCTGGGCTACATAGTGTTTTGTCTCAAAACAAACAAACAAAGTAAGGGCTAGAGAGTTGACTTGGCAGGTAAGAACACTTGGTGTTCTTGCAGAGGAGCCAGGTTCAGTCACCCACACGATGCCTTGCAACCATCTGTAACTCCAGTCCCAGGGCATCCAAAGCCCTCTTCTGATCTTTGCAGGCACCAGGCATGTTCTCTGTGCACATAAATACATGCAGGCAAAACACTCAGACACGTAAAAACATAGAATAAACAAATCTAAAAAAACATCCACCAGAGCCCGTGTGCATGGTAATAATGACCGACAGGATGGACATTGGAGAGAACTTGCTTCACAGTCTTTGTGTTGCTCAAGGGGAGCGAGGGCTACTGACAAGAATGGGTAAGAAGATGGAACTTGTGTGAAACAATGGGGTGTGGAATCCAACTGAGAGCAGAAATTGTCAGTCTGCAGACACCAGAGGAAAAAGAAGAAACACACAGAGAAAATAAACAAGACACAGGTGATGGGATGTTTTTAAAAATGAACAACTGTAGGTCTGGAAAGATGGCTCGGTGCTTAACAATACTGGCTGCTCTTCCAGAGGACCAGAGTGTGGATTCCACCACCCACACCGGATGACTCACACCTGCCTGTAACTCCAGCTCCAGGAGGATCCAGTGCTCTCTTCTGGAGTCCAGGGACACCACACTCGCATGCACATACACACATAAATAAAAGTAAAATAAATCTTTGGAAAAAATGAACAATGATAATACAAGAAAATGGACCATGTATTGAAAGTTAAAGGGAAAAAACTTTCAATCAAGAAGCAAAGACCTATCTGTGTGGTATTTCCAAGACAAACCACAGACACGTGGAGGGAAGAACAAGGAGGAAATAATAACATGAAAGGCGGTGTGGCTTTAACAGTGGACAAAAGCAAAGGCATTCTTAAAAGAACCAACTTTCAGGGGTATGGCAGCACATGTCTGTGATCCCAGCACTTGGGAGGCTGAGGCAGAGGATCATGAGTTGGAGGCCAGCCTGGGCTACATGAGACCCTGCTTCAAAATAAAACAGGAAACAGATAACATTGATAGACAACACAGAAGTTCACTTAATCGGGGAAAACACAGACTTGGATGCACTGATGAGCAAATTTTATACAATCAGGAGGAGGACATATGTATTCTTTTTATTACATATAGAAGACTGGCAAAACTTCAGGTACATTGGTGGGGAAGAGAGGGAGGAAGAGAATGCCAGTCAGGGGGAAGGTACTTATCCAACAAATATGAAAATATTGAGTATATTTTAGTCAACTTCTTGTCAATGTATTTAAAACTTAGACACAGCGGTCTAGTTCCTAGGAATTACTGAAATGTACTCAAGAAAAACAATCGTGAGTTACATTAAAATTCAATAATTGAGCTAATAGTCACACACACACACACACACACACACACACACACACACACACACCCTTACAACTCGGCATCTCACCATCTCACGTCACCATTTCCACACAAGCACAGACCGACCAAAAGGTTCTGAATCAGGTTTCCAAGGGAACAGTAATCCCTTCTAAATGAAATGCTCTCTAGGAAGGAAAGGGAGAGGGCTCTCTGCTCTCCGACCCTCTTCTTGTCTCGCTCTCCCCAGGAGTGAAGTGGGCAGAGATTAAGGGCAAGCGACCAAGGGGAACTTTATTAATGGGAAATGAACAATTCAAGCAGGGGAGACCACAATTAAATGGAACCCTAGGACTTGAACTCTTGGTAGCAGCAGGAGGGGGGCGGAGAGTTTGCTGATACACATTAGAAATGTCACTGTCTCGTAGATCTCCACGAGAGTCACAGGCTCAGAGCAGCAGGCCTCAGAAATGGCAGATCTTAGAGGGCAGGGGACAGCAGCCAGAATGGATTCTCCTCTGCAGTGGGAGCATAGAGGCTCAGAGGCTGAGGCAGGAACGGGTTTCCTTGACTGTTGACCACAGGACCTGTCTTGGAGGGTAGAGCAGCTGGAGCCTCAGTGAGTTCCCTACCTGAGGCAAAAGCCTCAGGGCCCGAGTCTATATGAAGGCTGTCTCCTGCTGGGTTTTTTGCTTTGTTTGAGACAAAGTCTCTCTAGCTAGCCCTGCTGTCCTGGAACTTACTATGTAGACCAGGCTATCCTTGAACCCCCCCAGATTTGTCCACCTCTGCCTCACAAGTGCTGGGGTGAAAGGGGTGCACCACCACTCCCAGCTTCCTGCTAGTCTTGAAGGCAGTTTCCCATCTCCCCTACCTCCTCCTTCATCTTCTCCTGCTCCAGTGAGGATGGCTGAGGATAAGCAATTGGAGGACTGCTGACAGAGGCCTATGTGGCTCGTTATAGACAGCCAGGGTGCCCGGATCGGATCCGCTGGGTCTGTGCAAGCAAATGGGGTGGAGAAGGCAACCAGTCAGGACAGAGCTGTCAAACCTGGAGAGAGACGAGGGCACGCACGCCTGCCAGGAGCCTTCCAAACCTAGTCTGTGGCTTGGCTTCTCCTCTCACCAAAGCAGTGGCAGCTAGCAGGTACTCCACCATGGGAAGGGCACCCCAAAACAGCTCACATAGTGTGAGTTTGCACCAGCCATGTTCCAGTCACCTTTGCACTGGTAACTACTACCGTGTCCCACTCCGTGGGGCGACTGCTTGCCGTGGTCGCGCTGGGGCTGTCTGATCTTAGATCACCGTGGGCTTCAAACACAGCTTGTTCCGGGCCCCTATCGTACTCAGGGCTTCAGGACCTGGTTTTCCCTCTGTTCCCAGCTGCCACTTAGGATAGCAGTCAGGGCCCTTCTAACCCCTCTCAATACCCCATGATTTCAAAATCTGACCATTTTCATTGTGGGAAATATTAAACTCATAAACATAGATGCAAACACAATAGATAAAATATTAGTGAACTATAGTTCACAGACCAATTTATGCCAGGAATGTAAGGATGGCTTGACATAGCACATCAATAAATGGAACCCAACTAATTAATAGATAAAAAGATGAAAAAAATCTAGGCAACTCACATTGATGCCTGAATAAAATCACCCAGGAAACTAGAAACAGGAGAGGACGTGTTACACTGGTGAGAAGCAGCCCGGTGGTTAGGGCTCTCTCTCTCTCTCTCTCTCTCACCCACCGCTCGTGCAGAGTTTCCGGCACGCACTTCAGGTGGCTCACCGCCACTACGCATGACTCCAGATCCAGGAGATCTCTTCTGGCCTCTGCATGCACCTGCACTCATGTGCACACATGCGTGCACGCACACACACACACAAACACACACACATTTTAATCTTTAAAAAATTAAGCTGGTAAATGAAACATCATCTACTAATGTTACAAGAAGTGGCAGAGTTTTAGTAGACTAAAAATTGAACATGGATAACAACAGAAAAGATAAGAAAATTGGGGTATAAATGCAGAATTTCAAGAAATAGGAAAGAGAGTACAGCAGTAAGTAAAATATTAAAGAAACACCGAAAGCAAACTTCCCACAGCTGAACATGACTCAGGAGGCCTGGAGAACTCTCGGTGCAGTTGATAAGCTGCAGGAATGGTAGCTGAAAGGACACTGGCAGTTCGGGGGTGGGGGTGGGGGTGGGGAGGAAACCAGCTGTTTAACCTAGACTTCCATACAGCGACCAACCAAGTGCCAGTAAGAGTAGCCATTTTGTCAGGTGGCAGCGGCGGTGGTGGTGGTGGTGGCGGCGGCGGCGGCGGCGCACGCCTTCAGTCCCAGCACTTGGGAGGCAGAGGCAGGAGGATCACTGTGAGTTCGAGGACAGCCTGGTCTACAGAGCGAGTTCCAGGACAGGCTCCAAAGCTGCAGAGAAACCCTCTCGAAAAAGAAAAGAAGAAGAAGAAGAGGAGGAGGAGGAGGAGGAGGAGGAGGAGGAGGAGGAGGAGGAGGAGGAAGAAGAAGAAGAAGAAGAAGAAGAAGAAGAAGAGTAGCCATTTGGGGACAAACAGTGTCTTGGCTCAAAAGGTCAGTGCCTCGAGAGATTACCCGTGAGCAATCTTTGAGGAGGCTTCTGGAAGATATTCCCACCAAAGAAGAGCGAGAGAACCAGTGCGGGCAGAGGCTGCCCGACAAAGGCACGTCTGGCTTGGAGGCCGTGCAGGCGGACTGGAACCTTGTAATTGTAGAGGCGGAGAGCTGCAGACGGGCAGTCAACATTATCTCAGCCTGTCTTCAGTCTTCTTAACAGCCACGTAGTAGCGACTTCCACCTCTGACCTAATGTCTTTGAGCTCTAGGTAATGTAGTTAGGAATGCTGTTGCCTAGGAGAACACTGGCTTCCAGACCGCAACACTAAGAATGTTAAGGACGAGTCTGACACCTGTAGGAGAGCTTTGCCCCTCCCTGCTGTCACCTGCTAACTTCAAGGCCCCACCAACGTGGTTGGTACAGGCACTGAAGTTTATGTGACTACTTTGACAGTGGAGCTCGTCATTTGGGGTAGTCTGAGTTTGTGTTCCTGGGCCATGACCACTCATATTTGGCTCAGATTAAATGATCTCTTTTTATGTTTTGATTTTTTTTTTAGAGGTTTTTGTTTGTATTTATGTCTATGTTATGCATGTCTTTGCCAAGTGTGTGAAGGTGTCTTCCCAGGACAGAAGAGGACGCTGGATCCCCCAGAGGGGGATTTACAGGCATCTGTGAGCCACCTAACACGGGTGCTGGCAACTGAATGCAGGCCACCTGATAGAGCATCACACATCCTTAACCACCGAGCCATCTGTCCAGCCCCTCTTTTTACGGTAAAAATAAAGTTACTATTGTGCCACAGTGGGCATGCGGGGGTCAGAGGGCAACTTTGTGAAGCTGGTTCTCCCTGTCCACCCTTAGGTGGGTCCTGGGGATTGAACGCAGGCTGCCAGGCTTGCTCAGCAAGCGCTTTTACCTGGTGAGCCATCTTACCGGCTCTGAGAAAAACTAGCCCCATTCCCTCTGGAGCAAGAGCTGTGTTTTGAGTTGATCCCGTGAAACAGAAACGGAGGTTCCACACAACGTGATGGTGAAGGAACATCCCGGCGCTCCAGAGTGGAGTGGAAGCGCAAAGATACCGAGACGAAATTCTCCAAACGGAACAAAGTGGCCCAGCTCCGGGCGGAAGGGAAAGCAGAGAGGGCTGCACCAGAGGGAACTCTAACAGCGGTGCACACACGTCTCAGCCTGACGTCTGTGTTCCTAGTGACATGATACAGTCACTGAAAATTAATTCAATAAGACTCACAGGTATCAGTTTGGGGAGGGTAGTCGGAGAGGAATGGCGCCGTGGTCCCCTCTAAAGTCATTGAAAATTGAATTGCCATTGCAACAGCATTAAGAGAAGGCGCCTGTGGGAGGGAGGTGGTCAGTTCACAGTCTCTGTCTTCAAGAAGGGATTGATGCCATCACCATAGCGACCTGTGAGCTACCTCCAGAGTGGGTTCCTGATTTTTAAAAAGTGTGACACACACACACACACACACACACACACACACACACACACACACACACGGCTGAGAAACAATCAGTGGGTAACGTGCCCGGCGCACAAGCATGGGGACCTACGTTTGTGTCCTCAGGACCCATGTAAAAAGGTGGCCATGGTGATGCCTGTCTGTAGCCAGAGCTCTGGGGATAGAGAAAGGCAGATCCCAGGGCCTCACTGCTCAGCCGGTCTAGTCAAAAGAGCAAACTTCAGCCAGGCCTGGTGGTGCACGTCTTTAATTTTATCATTTGGGAGGCAGAAGCAAGTGGATTTCTGTGAGTTCAAGGCCAGCCTAGTGCTCGATTTACACGTCTACACTTTCATGCTGAGCTTTTCACTTGGATCCCCGGGGATCCAGGCTCAGGCTCCTGTGCTTATTGACTGGGCCGTATCCCAACTCTAAAAATCTGTTCGGTTTTTTTTCCTTTTTGTTGTCGTTGACACAGAGTTTCTCTGTGTAGCCCTGGCTGTCCTGGAACTTGCGCTGTAGATCAGGCTGGTCTCAAACTCATGGAGATCGCCTGCCTCTGCCTCCCGAGCTCTAGAATCAAAGGTGTGCGCCACCACCAGGGCTAAGTCGAAATACTCTGTCTCAAATAACAATAACAATAAATAATCATCTCATCACACCCCAGGTCAGGAAGAATCGTCTTTGGAGGTGGATGCCCACGAATCAGGACTTTCTCTTTTTTCTTTTCTTTCCTTATTTATTGGCTTTTCGAGACAGAGTTTCTCTGTGTAGTTTTGGCGCCTGTCCTGGATCTCGCTCTGTAAACCAGGCTGGCCTCGAACTCACAGAGATCCACCTGGCTCTGCCTCCCGAGTGCTGGGATTAAAGGCATGTGCCACCACCGCCCGGCTGAATCAGGAGTTTTTCAATTAGTTATTTTTATTTTTATTTTCTTGAGATAGGGCCTCACCACACAGGCCTGGCTGTCCTGAAACTTGCTTCGTAGATCAGGCTGGCCTGGAGCTCACAGGAATCTGTCTGCTTGCCTCTGCCTCCCAAGGGCTGGGGTTAAAGATGTTCGCAACCACATCTGGCTCAGCTGAATTTTAAGGTTGATGGGTTTTATTATTGTTTTTTCATACATATGTCTCATTCATTACAATTTGTTCTTAACTACATACACTCTCCTCTATTGCACACCTCTGTCTCCCCATCCCCTTTCTTCGGTTCTATTTCTGTCCCCCATATCATTTTCTTTTCTGTTTTAGAATGGCTTACCGTTAAACAGGACAGGGCTGAGGGGGTGGGGGGAGTTGGAGGGGCAGGGACTGAGACAGAGTTAGCTGGTTCTGAATTCACTCTGATCCTTTTGCTTCATAGATGGATCATTATGATCCCAGGATGTGTAACCCTGGCTTTCAATCAGGAAAAATAGCTAAAGATTTTTAAAAATACAGGTATTATATATACATATATTTATGAATATGTATATACATACACATAAAACACATATATTCGTGTACATAAGTTTATGTACACCATGTGCATACAGGTACTGGCAGAGGCCAGAAGAGAGAGTTGGACCCCCTGGAGCTGGAGTTATATAGGTAGTTATGGGCTGCTATGTGGGTATTGGGAAGCAAACCAGGTCTTCTCCAAGAGCAGGAGATTCTTAACTACTGAGACATCTTAACTGAGATATCTTAACTGAGATCTTACTGAGATTCTTAACTACTGAGACATCTCTCCAGTCAGAAACAGGCATTTTTAAAAGCTCCAACAGCTCTTTCGCATAGTCAAGGATGAGAACCACTGAATTCAGGTGCTCTTTCTCGTGTGCGCAGGAAATGCCTGAGAGTCAACAACAATGAAGGGAGACACACACACACACACACACACACACACACACACACACACACACGGGACACACACACATACACACACACACACGGGACACACACACACGGGACACACACACACACACACACACGGGACACACACACACACACACACACACACACACACACACACACACACACACACACACACACACACACACACACACACACGAGGCATCTGACTGACTTAGGGCGCTCTGGCATCTGGGCCACAGCAGCAAAAGCACCGGTGGAAGGCACGGGAATCGTGGTTCTTGTGCCCTCTAGTGGTCAGAATAGACCTAGCAGCCCCGTGCGGAGAAGCTAATGTAGGCACCCCCAAGCCACCCCACCCCACCCCAGTGCTCTTGGAGCCTTTGCAGAGTCCTCCTTTGCGCTCCCCCCCCAAGCCCAGCATGCTCACACCTTGACTTTGGCCTTATAACCTGAGCAGGCCTCATCCAAGCTGTCCCAACTTAAAAAAAAATGTATTTACGTGTGTGCACATGTCTATGTGAGCTCTCTCTCTCTCTCTCTCTCTCTCTCTCTCTCTCTCTCTCTCTCTCTCTCTCTCTCTCTCTCTCTCTCTCTCTCTCTCTCCCCTCCCCGCCCCTGTGTGTGTGTGTGTGTGTGTGTGTGTGTGTGTGTGTGTGTGTGTGTGTGTGTCCCTTCATCGTTGTTGACTCTCAGGCATTTCCTGCGCGGGTATTGATTCCCCTGGAGCTGGCGTTACAGGTGGTTGTGAGCCACCATATGGGTGCAGGGAAACAAGCCCAGGTCTTACCGGAAGAGCTGAGTGCTCTTAGCCACTGAGCCATCTCTCCAGCTCCCCTGGTCCATCCCAATGCCGCACCCCGAATTGCCAGCTTGGTCTGTGCTGGTACAATCTGTCCCTCCCTACCCGTTACCCCACAACTTTATGACCTTCTGTGTGTACTTCATTTCGCTTTTATGGCTTTTGGAGCAATTTTAACTCCCAGTTTATTTTTACAAAAGAAAACAAAATTACAGTTTTAAGACAACAAACAAACAAACAACAACAAAGTGTTAGTTTTATTCTTCTGAGATTGTCTTCTGAACTTTAGAGGGACACATAAATGGCCGCCCAACCTGGGACACGTACATCCACATACAGCCTGAGAAAGCTTAAAAAGGGGGTTCTAGACACACAAAACAGAGCCAAGAGCAGCTTCATACTTCATGTCTCTCAGGCAGGCTGTAGTACAGAAAACACGTGGCGGCCTGCATGCTTGAGCCGCAGCATGGTGGAGTCCCACAGTCTCACATAAGCCATGCACAGAGAAATGTCCCCCAGCCGAGCACTGCGTGGAAGATTCAGGGTTTGTGCTCTTACAGACAAAAAGGGTTAAAGACACACAGTAAGGACAGATTCAGACAAAAGGACTCTAAACGGGTCACAGTGTGTTTGAAAAATGTGCGTAGGCTTGTGAGAGAGAAGAGAAAGGGTAGAAACAGTCATAGGTTAAAAAAAAAAGATTGCCAGGCCGGGCGGTGGTGGCGCACGCCTTTAATCCCAGCACTCGGGAGGCAGAGGCAGGCGAATCTCTGTGAGTTCGAGGCCAGCCTGGGCTACCAAGTGAGTTCCAGGAAAGGCGCAAAGCTACACAGAGAAACCCTGTCTTGAAAAAACCAAAAAAAAAAAAAAAAAAAAAAAAAAAAAAAAAAAAAAAAAAAAAAAAAAAAAGATTGCCAGGCATGGGCAGTGGGGGCACACGCCTTTAATCCCAGCACTTGGGAGGCAGAAGTTCCAGGAAAGGAGTAAAGCTACGCAGAGAAACACTGTCTCGGAAAATAAATAAATAAATAAATAAATAAATAAATAAATAAATAAATAAATAAGCTATGTAAAGATGGAAAATACACAGAGAGTCTGAATTCTATATTTTATTGTGTTGTCTTTAGCTTTTTCTGACTGTCAATGGGTAAATGGTAACTGCTGAGAGATATTTGATTGTGAAAGCTACTAAATTAAACCAATTTATGTACTTTAAAATTATCTTGACTTCAAAATGTAAGTCAAAAGGTATGTCCCTTTCAGGGAGAGGTTGTATTTTTGTTTCCACAGAAAATAAGAGTCTGTGGATTCATTCTGTGTTGAGGAAAATCAGGTTTGATTGAGGAAGACCCCCTGAAATCCTGACTACAGACATGGGAAAATAAACCTGAAGTAAAATACAAGACACTTCATGTATATTTTTCCCGATCAAACACAGAAAAAAAATCTTTGGCTGGCTTATGTACAACACACAGCTTATATTTATATTAATACAGATATGTATATTACTTTTAAACATATATTTTTCAGAACAAGGGGACCAGACACCAATAAAAACAGCCCAGATAATCCAACGTCTAAAACAGCTTCAAGGCTGCTGAATGAGATGATCCAGCCTCACAAAATACTCCAGCCAAGACTTAACAATTACCTCAGGGTCCCTCTAAAATTACCAGTGCCCACCAATCAGCAGGAAGTAGTTTAGAAAACTGTGCCCACATTCCCAAAATATTGCTTGTAAATGTTTTCATTTAAGGGGGGTTGGTTACAAATTATTATTAGTCGTAGTCAATCTCTTTCTAAAAGAAGAAAGGAGGATATGATATAAAAATGATGGGAAAAGGGTAGATTATTATGATTGGAAAAAAAGGGTAGATTATTGAATCTATTTTTATCTAAAAAGCAATTGTTAATCTCAAAATAATTTACATTGGTATACATTTTAGTTTATTGATACAAATTTAAATTTAATTTTGTTATACTGTATGTATATTTCTACTCTCGTTTAAGGTATTGTTTATGTAGTTCAATTAAAAATATAGTGTATAATTAAGAAATACAGATTAATAGTCATCTATAATTGTTAAACTTATACTCATGTTAGATATGTTTTTATATATGGAAATATATTTAAATAGATAGATGGTCCTCAAACAATTCAAAGACCTACAGAATATGGCATTTAAAATTTTTGTTTGTTGCCGGGCGGTGGTGGCGCACGCCTTTAATCCCAGCACTCGGGAGGCAGAGGCAGGCGGATCTCTGTGAGTTCGAGGCCAGCCTGGTCTACCAAGTGAGTTCCAGGGAAGGCGCAAAGCTACACAGAGAAACCCTGTCTCGAAAAACCAAAAAAAAAAAAAAAAAAAAATTTTTGTTTGTTTGTTTTGTTTTTTTGAGATAGGGTTTCTCTGTGTAGTTTTGGTGCCTGTCCTGGAACTCACTCTGTAGATCAGGCTGGCCTCGAACTCACAGAGATCCACCTGGCTCTGCCTCCTGAGTGCTGGGATTAAAGGCATGCACCACCATTGCCTGGCCTTGAAATGTTTTAATTACTTAAAAGTTTAATAACTTAAACTTTTCATGACAGTAAGACACATCTACTCTTGGCAGTACCAATCTACTTCAGAGAAGCTGATGGGGATCGGAGAAACTCCAGATGCAATTTATTTTCATTATGGCAAAGCTGGCCATGTGGGCAAAGAAACTGCCCTTACCTCAATTGCTGACAGTTACTGTCCAAACTGGACCAGCTGTATACAAAAACAGCGACTACCAAACTTTGCCAAGACAAGGTAAGACAGTCCCTCAAAATTCCCTGCTTCACAGGAAAGTCTGTCAGATATGTTAGGCCCATAGGCCACAGCTGGATGCCCCAACATTACAGAGCAACTTTGGGTGACTGTCCAGGCAGTCTAATATCCCTGTCTTTAGGTAACACTGCATTCTTCTGGGGTCTTTATGGAGCTGAAGACTAGATAGTTATAGTTATAATTTTTCTTAGTTATGATGGAAGGGTAAATTAGACATAAAACTCTGGACTCACCAAGATAGGATAGATAATTAAAAGATAGGATGAATAATTAAATTCTCTAATTTTGTCAAATAGAAATAAACTCGATATTGCAACTGTAATTCTTACTTGACAACTGTTTTGTTGTATGCAATTTTACTATGTTAAAGTTAAAACCTTCCTTTTTGATTAGACAGAAAGGGGGAAATTCAAATCAAGTCAGCTGCTGCTCCATTTTCTGCTAGGTGCATGCTCCTCATTTCAAAAGGGCCTGTGCATCCCTTGGCCCTGTCTTTATTTGGATCACATCCCTTCCCAAAGAAAACTCTGCCTCTTGGACCCAAACACTCCTTTCAGTTGGCTAACAGACCGGTGACAGGATTCCTATAACACACATAGCATGCATTCCCAACCCCCCACCCGAGACAAAGAAAAAATAAATGCTTAAGTAAATGTATAAATAAATGGGTGTTGTCTTAGTCTGCTATATGTGTGGCAATCTATTACATAGCCATAAAAAAGGAATGGTTTTATAGGCATCACTGTAATAGGCCCCCTGAGAATGGTAAGCACCCCACAGACATGACCAATGACTGTTGTCCACCCAGCAAATGTGCCTGCTTCCAGAATCTGGCTTCCATAGTTTCCACAGGGATGTATCGAAGTCTCATAAAGACTATTCCGGCTCCTCCTTTCTTCATGGGTACACCTCTCTTCACCGTGTGGTGTTTGCTATCATGGACTCCCACAAAAACTGAGCTGGGAAGGAAGTCAGAGGGGTTCAGTCTGTCTCAGGTTGCATTCTCCCAGAGATGAATATCTTATAGGATACAGGAATATAGGAATAGGATCTCCCTCTAGATGGAGACACTCCCTTGTCACCTCCCTTGAGAGTTGAGCCAGCCCTAGAAAGGTGGGTTCACCATAAGATCATGTACTTTTTCTCCCCCAAAGAAATACAAAATGTACAGTTCAGAGAGAAAGAAGAGAACGCTAAATGTAATACTGCATCCAAGGCATGTGCTGGAAGGGATACGAAGATGAGGACAATTAAGGACAGGTCTTGGACATCATGTTCGGCAGCTGCTCACAGCGACCACAAACTAACACACGGATCATATAGAGACATGGCTCACACTTGTCCCGAAGTCTAAGTGATGTATAGTCCGGGAGATGAAGGGCCAGCATTTGCTCCTGCCTTACCCAGACCTCCCATCCTGTTGTCAGGTCTGTATGCAGCCTCAGCTCCAGCTACACCCTTGTTCCTGGGTTGTGGGGTTGTGATTAGTGTCATAAAAAGCTGAATGGCCAATAGCTGGACAGGAGGTAGAGGCGGGATTTCCAGGGAGAGAAAGGAAGAGGAGGAGGAATCTAGGCATGGAGGAGAAGCCAGGAGACTTGGAAAGGAACGAGGTGGAGTGGCCAGTCAGATGGGGAGGAAGCAGGATGGGTAGTACAAAGCAAAGGTAGCTGAGCCACATAAAAGACATAGATTTAAAAAATATGAGTTAATTTAAGTTTTAAGGACTAGTTAGGAAAAAGCCTAAGCAAAGGCCGAGCTTACATAATTAATAATAAGTCTCCATGTCATTATTTGTGAGCTGGGGATCTCAACGAGAAAGTTCATCTACATTCCTGTGATGGGCATGATTGCTCTTGCAGAGGACCTGAGTTCGGGTCCCAGCACCCACACTGGAAGGCTCTCAAAGGCCTGTAACTCCAGTTCCAAGGGATCTAACACCGCCTTCTGGCCTCTGTGGGTGCACACACACATACGCATACACAAACAATTCTCTTAAAACATAACAAAATAAACTGATGAGGTGGTTCATAGGGTAAGAACAATAGCCATCAAGCCTGATGGCCTGAGTTGTGTCCCCAGGACCCACACAGTGGAAGGAGAGAACCAACTCCTGCAAGTTGTCCTCTGACCTCCACACATGTATTCTGTTTTACACACACACACACACACACACACACACACACACACACACACACGGGGAGAGAAAGACAGAGGGGGAGATAGAGAGAATAAATAATGGCAATAAATTTTTAAATAAAAGGAAATAAGATAAAGATGGTGTTCTGTCATATAAACATTTATTTATTACCGATGGGTCTGCCTGCTCAGTTATTGTATTTCCTTTTTGGCTGATTTTTTTTTTTTTAAAGACAGGCTCTGTCTTAGTCAGTGTTCTCTTTTTGTAAAGAGACACCATGACCAATGATGACTCTGAGAAAAGAAGGCATTTAACTGAGGCTTGCCTATCCTTTCAGAGGTTGAGTCCATTATCATCAACATGGCAGGAAGCCTGGCAGCATGCAACCAGACATAGTGCTGGAGAAGTAGCTGAGAGTTCTGTATCTGGATCCACAGGCAGCAAGAAGAGAGTGACACTGGGTCTGGCTTGCCCACCCCCAGTGACACACTTCCTCCAACAAGGCCACACCTACTCTAACAGGACCACACCTCCTAATCCCTCTCAAGTAGTGCCACTACCTGATGACCAAGCATTCAAATATATGAGCCTATGGGGGCCATTCTTATTCAAACCACCACAGGGTCTCACTATGTAGTCCAAGCTGGCCTCAAGCCCACACCAATGCCCCAACTTCAGCCTCCTGAGTGCTGGCATTGTAGGAGTGTACCAACACATCCAGCTTAGTGACTATTGTTTCTCATTTTTATAAATATGCATTTCAGAGAAATGCCCATTACTGCCCTCCCACAGAGCTGGTGATGAAGATGTGGCTTTGTATGCACTGTACCCAGGGCTCTCTAGGTCCAGTATTCCTATGCTTCATGGGCCCCTCCTGTGGTCTGAATGCTCTGAATTCTTTGTGTTATCTTTAGGAGAAGGTAGTCATGATAATCTTCAGTACTGGTAAGTATTTGCTGTCTCATTGGTACTGTCCAGGGAGCCATCTTCTCCAGTTCAGCACGTGTGGTGCAGTGTTTGTGGGTGTACCATCTCCTAAGGCCAGGTGAGTCCACACCTGATATAGAAGCATGGTGTGGTGGTTTGAATGAGAATGATTCCCATAGGCTCATATGTGTGAATGGTTGGTCTCTTGTTGGTGGAACTGTTTGGGAAGAATGGGGAGGTGTGGCCTTGTTGGAAGAGGAGTGTCACTGGGGGTGGGCTTTGAGGTTTCAGAAGCCCACACCATTCCCAGTGTGCTTGCTCTCTGTCTTATACTTGTGGATCAGATGGAAGCTCTCAGCTGCTGCTCAGTGCTATGCCTGCCTGCCTGCCTGCCTGCCTGCCTGTCTGCCTACCTGCCTGCCTGCCTGCCTGTCTGCCTGTCTGCCTGTCTGCCTGCCTGTCTGCCTGTCTGCCTGCCTGTCTGCCTGTCTGTCTACCTGCCTGCCTGCCTGTCTACCTGCCTGCCCTCCTGCCTGCCTGCCTTCCTTCCCTCCTGCATGCCTGTCTGCCTGATATCATGCTTCCTGGCATGATGGGCATAGGCTCCAGTCCTCTGAAACCGTGAACCCCAGATTAAATGCTTTCTTCTGTAAGTTGCTTTGGTTATGGTGTTTTGTCATGACAGTAGAATAGCAACCAAGACACAAGGCCAGTGATGCTAGTGAATGGGGAAGAGTATTGCAGACCAGTGGGAGAGACCTTGCCTAACGGTGCTGTGTTCTCTTGGAGGTGGCTAAGCAGGAGTCAGAGTTTGCCGGAATACTCAAGACCTTCCATCTTTTGTTCCATAACTAGGGGTCCCTGGCCTTTGTGTATGGAGTGCTCAAGGCTACCGCTCCTCTCTCTGTGGTGCTCCACGATGGAGCACTGAGTTGGAGCCAGCCTCTCCCCAGCATGGTGTAAAGGAGGTCTGGTGGTGCACACCTGTAACCCTAGAAGGGTGGGGACAGGAGGAGGAGGATTAGAACACCCAGGTTATCCTCAGCTACACGGCAAGTGTGAGGCCAGCCTGGGCTACATCAAACCTTGTCCCAAAGAAAGAATAGTAATGCACGCCCCCTCCCCACCCCCCAAAACAACCCTATCCACCCCCTTCTTTCTGCCATGTGCTCAGAAGTGCTCAGAATCCCATGAAAAGGCACACTTCCAGCCAGCCACCTCTCATGCAAGAAGGTTCATTTTGTAAGTGGTATGGGCTCCTGCCCCACCGTGGGCCTCTATCTTATACTCTGTCAGTTTTACCATGGGAAAGGGTCTATGTCAGATTTGTCTTCAATGAGGCACACACTCAGAAGCGCTCAGAGGAGACGTGCTTGTAGCGAATATAAGCCAATCAACATTCCCTCCCCATCTAGTGCTGTCTTAGTGAGAGTTTCTAGTGCTGCAGCCAAACACCATGACCAAAGCAGCTTGGGGAGCAAAGGGTTTATCTGGCTTACCCTTCCACAGCCTGTTCAGCACTGAAGGAAGTCAGGACAGGAACTCAAACAGGGCAGGAACCTGGAGGCAGGAGCTGAAGCAGAGGCCATGGAAGGGTGCTGCTTACTGGCTTGCTCCCCATGGCATGTTCAGGCTGCTTTCTTTTTTTCTTTTTTTTAAGGTCATCTATCTATCTATCTATCTATCTATCTATCTATCTATCTATCTATCTATCTATCTATCTATCTATCTATCTATCTATCTTATACATACAGTCCTCTGCCTGCATCCCTGCAGGCCAGAAGAGGGCATCAGATTTCATTACAGATGATTATAAACCACCATGAGGTTGCTGGGAATTAAACTCAGGACCTTTGGAAGAACAGCCAGTGCTCTTAACCTCTGAGCCATCTCTCCAGCCCCCTCAGCCTGCTTTCTTACAGAACCCAGAACCAACAGCCAGGGATGGAACCATCCACCATGGGCTGGACCCTCACCCATCAATCACTAATTAAGAAAATGCTTGCCTGCAGCCAAATCTTATGGAGACAATTTCTCAATTGAGGCTCCCTCCACGCAGATGACTTTAGCCTGTGTCAAGCTGACATAAAACTATCCCACACAAGTGGGTGCTGTCTGAGAGTCAGCTGAAACAGAAGCCTAAGACACATTTAAAGGACAGCTTGTCAGGGGGCTGGAGCACAGTAACATGCTTGCCTTTCAATCAATAGTTCCCGAGTTCTAGGCCCAGTACCTATTTTAAAAAGCCTGGCTTGATGACATGCACTTGAAATACCAGCACTGGGGAGGCAGAGGCAGGAGAATTCTCAGAGCTTACTGACCCGCCAGTCAAGCCGAATTGTTGAGCTCTGGGCCAATGGCAGACCTTGTTACAAAGGAGGTGGATGACATTCCTGACACTACCACCTGAAATTTTCCCCTCACTCCTCACATACACATATCCAGAGGCACAAGCATGCCACACATGCGCACATACAGACACGCATTAAGCAAAATAATTTGTCTGGAAAGTGTCCTGTTTTGTTGATGTTGTTGTTGTTTTCTATCAACTTGACACAAGTTAGAGTCATCTGGGAAGAGAGAACCTCAACTGAGAAAAGGCCTCCATCCCACAGTGGCCTGCAGGCAAACCTGTGGGGCATTTTCTTGTTTGAGAATCGATGTGGGAGGGCCCAGCCCACCGTGGGTGATACCATCCCAACGGCAGGTGGTCCTGGGTGTATAAGAAAAGTAGCTCAACAGGCCACTGGGAACAAACCAGTTAGCAGCAGTTCTCAATGGTCTCTGCTTCAGTTCCTGAGTTCCTGCCCTGGCTTCCCCGACGATGGGCTGCATGTAACCTATAACCCAGTTAAACCCTTTCTCCCCATGTTGGTTTTGGTCATGATCATTATCTCAGCAATAGAAAGTCAACCAAGACATTAAATAACCTCCCCAAAGATACATATGTGAGGAGCTAGATCAGGGGTTCAAGAGCTCCCGGAGGAACTGGTTTCTGCTTTCCAGCTGGGCCTGTCAACAAAGTCTAGTCAGCCTTCTCCCTGGGGCTTTCTTTCATCCCTGCTGGGAGGGTCCCACAGCACTCACACCTAGGCTTCTATGTGGCATCAAAATAATATAAAAGAATTTGGCAGTCTAACCCTAAACACAGTGTATGGCTTCCTGCCTCCTGAGTAGACCCTTGGGAGTGTCGAATATCTCCTTGGGGACTAAGGAAAGTAACCTTTGACCTGGAGATTTCCTGCTTCTTTGGGGTTTCTAGGTCAGGATTCTCAGATGATGGCTGGTGTCAGGGAAGGTTTCAAGCTGGGAAGGGTGAAGGGCAGGCAGGCTGGGGCATAGGCTTCCTGACCCCCAGGTGGTCCTGCCTGACTTGCTTTCATCACAATACGCCCCCTTCATCTGCTCAGCGTCCACATCACCCTGTTTCAGGAGCCCTGGCTTCTGCATTCTGGCTCTGAAGATCCACTTGCCTGTTGACTGGGTTTCCCTGAGCAATTTTTTTTTTTTAGCATAACCTCAAACCAAAGCTGAATTTAACAACTTGTGTAACGTCTCTGGAACTGTCCTCCACCGGGAGGCCCTGGACACCCTGCTTTCAGGTACCTCTTGCACTGTGATGGGGACTCAGGAGGAGTGGGAGGAGGCATGGGTGTTCCAGGATCCGTGCATTTCACCCCGTCTCTTGGCAGGGCAGGTAGCTGAGAGCCTTGACAGATCCAGCTTACATCTATCAGACGTGGACCATGGCCTGGCCATTGTGGACATTGTCCAGGCAATACTTCTCATTTCACCAAGCGACTCTTCTTCTAATTGCTCTTCTCTTGGCCATCTTTGGTTATGGCTACTGGCACCAGAAGAGCCAGATTCACAAGGGTGAACTAATCAAGGCAGACATGGCTGATAGAAAACAGTATAGACTGCAAGATAAATCATTATCAAAATTGATATATACCCAGCCAAGTCTGCTTACACCCACTAGGAGAGATGTCCTTGTGTTGACCAGTTGGCTCGCCCCGGTTGTGTGGGAATGGACTTTCAACATCGACATCTTAAATGAGCAGTTCCAACTCCAGAATGCTACCATTGGATTGACCGTGTTTGCTTTAAAAAACTACAAGGAGTACTTGGAGCAGTTCCTGAGGTCTGCGGAGACATTCTTCATGGTAGGACACAAGGTGAACTACTACATCTTCACCGACCAACCTCACGATGTCCCTCAGATCCCCCTCCACGACGGAAGAAAAGTGGTTACCCTCCAGATGCCGAGTTTTGAGCGCCCTCAGGACATTTCCATGCAGCGCATGGAGTTCATCAGCATCTATTCCAAGCAGCGTTTTCACAAGGAGGTGGCTTATCTGGTGTGTTCTGATGTGGATGTCACCTTCCAGCACAAGGTGGGTGTGGAGATTCTCTCTCCCTTGTTCGCCACCCTCCATCTGCACTTCTTCATGGCTGGTCGGGAGACATTCCACTATGAACGCCGGCCTAAGTCACAAGCTTACATTCCAAAGGACGAGGGGGACTTTTATTACACAGGGTCCTTATTTGGGGGATCAGTGGCAGAGATATATAGGCTCACTGCAGCCTGTCACCAGATGATCATAACAGATAAAATCAATAACATTGAGGCCCTGCAGCTCGGTGAGAGTCACCTGAACAAGTACCTGCTTTACCACAAACCCACCAAGATCCTTTCTTCAGAGTACATGTTCAATAAGAAGATCGCTACCGAGAGGTGGGTGAATGAACACTTCGATTTGTTCCACTTCTTCAAGCGTGTTAAAATTTTGGACTTGTCCCCAAATTACATGCAGACACATAATAAAGACACTGTCAGAAACTATTCAGAGAGAGAGGATGATGGATGCTGTGCCCTAATCACCCCCTTAGTATGCTTCCTCTCTCTCTTTTTAAAAGATTTATTTTATGTGTATGAGAGCCTGAATGTAGGTATATGCACCACATGTGTGTAGTGTCCACAGAGACCAGAAGAGGGCGTCTGACCCCATGGAACCAGAGTTAAGGATGTCTGCAGGCAACCAAGTGAGTGCTGGGAACCAAACTTTGCTTTTCTGCAGGCTTTGAGGTCTCATATATACTACAACCACGCCCAGTGAGATAAGATCACTTCCTGTTGCCTGTGAGTCAAGATGTAGAACTCTCAGCTCCTTCTCCAGCACCATGTCTGCCTGCATGTGCCATGCTTCCCACCATGACAATAATGGACTAAATCTCTTAACTGTGAGCCAGCCCCAGTTAAATGTTTTCCTTTATAAGAGTTGCCGTGGTTATGGTGTCTCTTCACAGCAATAGAAACCCTAATTAAGACAGGTAGGTGGTCCACCTGTTGACAAGAACAGAGGTCTCTTCAGTGCAGTGTGGAGCTGGTGCCTCCCACAGGTGTACCCCAGCTGGATGGACTGGACATAATCTGACACCAAGAGAAATGGGTTATCTCTGCTTCACTCGTCTTCTCTCAGTGATGCTGAGTCCTGTAGTAACAGATGTACCTTCAGCCAGGCAGGCTTGAGGCAGCCTGCTTAGGAGGACGGTGACTGCACGTCTCCCAGTCCTCGTTACTGGCCTCCACTTGGAGCCAGTGAGTGACTGGCTGGCAGGAACTCAGGTCTACGTTTCCCTTGGCATGGAGCTGTGTTTCTGGGTGTTCCCTTCACATCCTTCTCCAAAGTTGGGTGCATCCGATCCGGACCTGGGACTTGCCACCCCTATGTCACTTACCCAAATGTATTTAGCCGCTCCCACCCCACCCCCCCCCACTGATAGTCTTGCCATTTACACCGTTCAAGCACCCTGCTCTCCTCTATACAGCCCCTTTTCTGTGCGCTCCTAGGACCTTGGGCTCTCTCTCTTTTAAGCAAGAATAGCAAGGATGTGGAGATTTGTTGGACAGGCTGAGACACATGGAGGCGACTGCTCAGGTAGCACAGGAGGACAGTCACTTTGACCCTAGAGTGGAGCTCTTTACTTCTCCTGGGTGGCTGTACATCCCTCAGGTGCATGCACGCTGTGCCATCTTCCTTTGTGACCCCAAAGGAAAGAGAAGGACGTCCCCATCCACACACACTGGCCAGGTAAGCACAGAGCTCGCTCACACGGGTGATGCACACTGTGAGACAGAGTGCATGGATCAGTATGGGACCCCCTGGGATCAGGATTGAGGGGCCATTCAGATGCAGCAGGGAGACCTTCACCAGAAGCAGGGACCTAGGGACACTAGGAACACAGTGGACGAGGAAGAAAATGAATGGAGCAGATGGTGAGAGAGCTGTTCCAGAGGGGTGGTTTATGTGTTGTTTGCTTCCGAGGGTGTGGTAAGGTATTAGAGGAGCCTTCCTAGTCCCCAGTCCCAGGCCAGGTACATTCTTCTGAAGGACTCTTTCAACTTGTGTTTGGTTAGAAAAGGTATGCCAGAGAAGGGAGAGATGGAGAGAAAGGGGATGGCAGATTCCAGGAGAGCCTGAATAACTATCATCCCCATCCCCCATCATCAGGCCCACACACTCCTCAACACCTAAACTCAGTGCCAATGACTCTCTGGGCCTTCTGTCCTGGAGTCATCAGAGGTCAGAGCCAGGGTTGAGGCAAGGCTCATAGGAGGTCAGGGTAGGAGAGATGAGGATTGGGGCAATGGGCCAATTCTGGGTACCACCATTTCTGCTACCCAGGCAGCTGGTGTGGCTGCAGCTAATGAGGCAGTGTGCTCTGGGTCAGGGGGTGGACCAAGCTGCATGAGTTGACGTTCCCTTTCTGCCAGCACAGCGAATGCCATTTTATTTTACTCTTTTGGCTCTTTGCTATTTGGGGACATGCCATCCAGCTCCCAAATAAATACACACATGGAGGCTTATTCTTCCTTCCTTCCTTCCTTCCTTCCTTCCTTCCTTCCTTCCTTCCTTCCTTCCTTCCTTCCTTCCTCCCTCCCTCCCTCCCTTCTTTCTTTCCTTCCTTCCTTCCTTCTTCTTCTTCTTTTTTTTTTTTTTAAAGATTTATTTATTATGTATACAGTGTTCTGCCTGCATGCCAGAAGAGGGCACCAGATCTCATTACAGATGGTTGGGAACCATCATGTCATTGTGGGAAATTGAACTCAGGACCTCTGTAAAAATAGCCAATGTTTTTAACCACTGAGCCATCTCTCCAGGCCCACTTATTCTTTCTTATAAATTCCCAGCCTTAGCTTGGCTTACTTCTTGCCAGCTTTTAACTTAAATTATCCCGCCTACCTCTTGCCTCTGGGCTGTTACTTTTCTTTATTCTGTCTGCCTTTCTTTATTTCTTACTCTGTGGCTTGCTGTGTTGCTGGGTGGTTGGCCCCTGGAGTCTTCCTTTCCTTCTTCTCTTGCTCCTTGATCTTTTCTTCCCAGATTTCTCCTTCTGTTTCTTCTCTCTGCCTGCCAGCCATGCATATCCTTTCCCCTGCCTAGCTATTGGCCATTCAGCTCTTTATAAGACCAATCAGGTGTTTTAGACAAAGTAACACAGCTTCACAGAGTTAAACAAAAGCAACATAAAAGACTGCAACATATCTTTGTATCATTAAACAAATGTTCCACAGCATAAATGAATGTAACACACCTTAAACTAATATTCCACAATAACATACACTCCCCTTCCTACTTGGTGGCTCAGCACTATCACACATAGGTCCTTCTAGACCTCCCTAAGTCTAAAGTATCTTCTCCATGGCTGCCTTAGAAAGGCATGAGTTCCGAGCCTGCCTGGCCAGGTTGTGAAGGATTCTGGGTAGGGGAACTTGGTACACTGATCTACCCGGATGCCATGCTCCCTAACATCACTACTGGGCAAGTGCTTTATCATCGCTTCCTTAGCAAATTTAAATAATTATAAAGAGCATTTAAGACTTAGAAACTTGCTTGGGTCATCTGTGTGGCAGTGGCAGAAGCTAGGATTCCATAGTTTATACATTCACCACCTGACCGGCTGGGGTGGTGGTGGAGGGGTGTCCTTTCTCATCATGCATGTCCCCTTTTAAGATTTGTTACCTGGACATGGTGGTTCACGCCTTTGATCCCAGCACTCTGGGAGGGTAGAATCTGGTGGATCTCTGTGAGTTTGACACCAGCCTGATCTAATAGTGAGTTCCAGGACAGCCAGGGATACTTAAAGTTCAAAGTTCAAAGTCTCTTCTGAGACTCATGGGACTTTTAACTATATCTGCCTTGTAAAATCAAAATGAAAGAGCAGATCACAGATCACATATTCCCAATATATAATGGCACAGTTATACAGTACCATTCCAAAAGGGAGGAAAGGGAGCATAGTGAGGAAATACTGGACCAAAGCAAGACCTAAAACCAGGTGGGCAAACTCCAAACTCTGCATCTCCATGTCTACTGTCAAACCACTCTTCAGATCTCCAACTTCTTTCAGCTTTGTTGACTGTAACACACTTCTTTCTCTTGGGCTGGTTCCACTTCTGTTAGCAGCTCTCATTGACAGTTATCCCACAGCTCTGGCATCTCCAAAATCATGGACTCTCCAAAGCAATCTAGGCTTCACTTTCACAGCTTCATGCAATGACCTCTCTAGGTCTTCATGCAAGGAAACCCCTGACATATGCCTGGCCTCAGCAGCTTTTCTTAGTCAAGGAGGAAGATTCCACAGCCCCTTTCTTTTATCCTTGACTCCAGAGCCATGTGGCTGAAGCTGCCAAGTTCTTCTTGCTGGGGCTGGAACGTGGTCCTCTTGTTTAATTACATCTTCACCAGCTTTCTTTTTTCAATGGTCTCCTTCACTGCCTAAGCCTAGCTGTTCTGGAACTCACTCTGTAGACCAGGCTGGCTTCAAACTCAGAGATCTGCCTGCCTCTGCCTCTGGAGTTCTGGGATTAAAGGTGGGCACCACTGCTGCCTTGCCCTAAGCTTTTCTTTAATGCCTTTTCTCAAGTTGGAAGTTTAGCTAGGTGGGACTTACCCTGTGGTCACCACTGCCTTAATCCCATTTTGCACCAGGCTTTTCTTTAAACTTTTTCCTGGTGCCCTTTTCTCCTTGAACTGTACACTTTGTATTTTTCCTGCTCAGCTTGATGCTTTTTTCATTACATAGCTTTATTACACAGTCAATACTAAGCTTTTTGAAATCTCCTCTGCCAATACTGTTAATCCCCAAACTCTTCAATTTAGATTCAGGCAGACTTTTCAGACAAGGGCAGAAAGCAGCCACATTTTTGCCCAAATATCACAAGACTGGTCTCTAGGCAACTTAATAACACTCTTCTCCTCTGAATCTTCTTGAACCAGGCCCCCCCACAGTTCAAATCACCCTCAGCACCACTGTCTTCCATGCGCCTACTAGTATGACACATTAGGCCACACTTAAAGCATTTCACTGCTTTCCTAATCCAAAATCCTAAAGTCCACATTCCTCCAAACAGAAGCATGATCAGGCCTATCTCAACAATGCTCCACTCCTAGCACCAACTTCTGTCTTAGTTAGGGTTTCTATTGCTGTGAAGAGATACCATGAGCATGGCAGCTCTCAATAAGATAGCATTTGATCAGCTTGCTTACATTCAGAGGTTTAGTCCATCGTCATCATGGCAGAAAGCATGGCTGCACAGAGGCAGATATGGTGCTGGAGAAGGAGCTGAGAGTTCTACATCTTGACAGGCAGCAGGAAGACAGACACTAGGCCTGGCTTGAGCATTTGAAACCTCAAAGCCCACTCCCAGTGACACACCTCCTCCAACAAGACCACACCTCCTGGTCCTTCCTAAACAGTTCCCCAACTAGGGACTAAGCAATCAAACAAATGAATTATGGGGGCCATTCTCATTCAAACAACCATGGTCATCCTTTTCTCATGGGTTAGTTGGCATTTCCTAAAATGCTAATGGCTTTTTATGTGTACTTTCATGAAGGGTATTCATCTACAAGTATGTTTATTGTTGGCCTGAGGTAACTCTGGGCTCACTGAGACAGCTAAGAGGAAAGCTTCCTCCTCTCCACCCACTGAAAGAATTTAACACTGGTAAAATATTGTCCTAAGAACTGGCTGGATTTAGTTTCCACCATGGAAGGGTGTTTGTCCTCACTTGCTACTCTTTAACTGTTGAGACTGTAGTGATGTCCTTGCTGATTCCTGATATTATTTGGTATTTCCCCTTTTGATTTTTTTCTTCCTTTTGTTTGAGACCAGATCTCACTATGTAGACTAGGCAAGCCTTGGATTTGAAGGGAGCTGTCTGCCTCTGCCTCTTTGTAGCACTTAAGTCATGTGCCACCAAGATTCATCCATTTCAATTCCTTCTTCTACCTCTCCTCTTCCTCCTCCTTCTTCCTTCTTGAGATAGGGTTCCACTATATAGCCCTGGCTAGTCTGGAACTTGCTGCGTAGATCAGGCTGGCCTTGAACTCATACAGATCCACCTGCCTTTGCCTCCCAAGTACTGGGACTAAAGGTGTGCACTTCCTTGCTCAGCTTCCTTTTTACTTTCTTGATGAAACTTACTACAGTTTTATCTGTATCATTAGCCGAGGATACTCACGCTGCCCCGGGACAAGGGGATAACAGTCCCAGCTACCTTCTTCCAGTCCTTTCCTTGATCTCATCCGTGGTGGACCCTTATGATGTGGTCACCTCCCAAATGCCCCAGCTCCTAATACTGAGGCATTAGAGGTGACTTTGAATGGAAAGTCTCAAGGAGACGTGAAGCATTTACACCCTGGCAAGAGAAAGCCTAACCCAGTTCCTACCTTTCAACCACACCCTACTGGAAGGTAGTTATTTGCCTTGAATGTTTTGGAGCGTGCCTTAAAGGGATCAAGCCTTCCCCCCTGGACTGTGTACTCTGCCAGAGTGAGTCAGTTGCTGGAGTTCTACTCTTGTTGCTGAGTCAGCTTTAGCCCTACACCCCCTCCTCCACCTCTGCAGAAGCAGCCATGATACGGAGCTATGCAGACTGGTCAGCCTCTTCAGGAAGTAGCAGAAAATGGCAAATGCCACCAGTAGATAGATGGGTCTTGAGATAAGCCCTCCTAGGCCATCTCCAGAACCCCCTGAATTGCTGGGATGGCCTTCGGAGAAATAACAGCCCTTTCCTTGCCTGTGGCCATCCACACTACCTTTATGTTTGGGGGTCGGTTAAAGCCTGGTTCTGTGTACACGCTTTGGGCTAGATGTGCTGCTAAGCAGGTAAAGGGCTTGCTTAGCACACACGTGGCCCTGGGTCTGAGCCTCCGCTCAGCACAAAACTGCCATGGTGGCATCTACCTGAATAATCAGCACTAGGGAGGCGGAGATAGGAGGATCAGAAGTTCAAAGTCATCCTCAGCCACATTGCAAGTTTGAGGCCAGCCTGAGCTACAGAAGACCCTGTCTCCTAGAAGTAATCTTTAAAAACCCACTCTATGGAATTGGAGGGATGGTTTAATGGTTAAGAGTACTGGCTGCTCTTGCAGAGGACCCAGGTTTGATTCCCAGCACCCACATGGCAGCTCACAATCATCTGTAACTCCTGTTCCAGGGAATCTAATCCCCTATTCTGATCCCATAGGCACCCAGCATGCAAAAGGCACACAGACACACATGCAGGAAAAACACCCACACACATAAAACAAATTAAAAAAATAAAGATTAAAATGCAGAAGCCTACTTTACAAATGAGTAAACAGCTCTGGACAGATAAAGTATCTGGCCAGTTACAGCATGATCTCTAGTTTTACCCATTTTCCTGCAAATGAGATAACTTTCTTCTTCACAGTTATGCAGAAGTCTATTGTGTGTGTATGCCACATCTTATCAATTTATAAACCAGACTCAGAAAGACAAATACTGAATGTTTTCACTCCTGTGTAGAACCTTGCTATTATAAGCACACACCACACCACGCATGCATGCACGCACACACACACACACCATGAATGTAGAAAGACTTGAGGAGATGACTAGGCTCTGGAGAGTGGTGCCAGAAGCAGGTAAGAACAGGAAAATGTTGTCAAAATATGTGATGTTATTGAATGTAAATGCCATGTGACTATTGCATATATCACTGTGTATATCGTATTATGTTACTTTATACATAGTGGCAGGGCTGAGAAGTATTCTGGCTCTGACTTGGGTCCTCACGCTCAGTGCAACCACACATGTTACTTTTCACCGTCTCTCATGATCGCCCAGAAGGCATCCATTCTCTACACAACATACAGACCCTGGATACCAAGGGCTGAGCTATGGCTGCTTTATTAGAGTCGCTGTGATAAAGACTGGGTTTTAGTTATAGTTTTAAAAACACAACATAACAGGAAGAAGCATCAGTTGCAAAGATTCATCTCCACCAACAGTTTAGTTTCAAACAGACTCAACATAGAAGTTTTTCGAGCTTGTTATCCTCGTGGTACCCTGAAAGACAGTAAGATGAGCATTAGTTCAGATCTGAAATACGCCATCTTATCCCCACCTTACCCCATCCCAACAAAGCTTGTGTGTTGCAGGCTGGTCTCCAAAGCTGCAATCATCAAAGGGTGGGACTTTGGGGAAATGACTGGATCTTGAAGGTCTTGATGCTAGTGATCGATTCACAAGGGAATGGACTGTTAGAGGATGGTGTAGACATCAGGAAGCAGGGCCTAGTGGGAGGAAGTAGGTCATTGGGGAGCAAGCTCCCTTGAAGGTAATTCTGTCTCCGTAGCCTTGCCCCCTCTCTCTTGGTCTTTGCTTCCTGCTGGCTAGTGTTTGAGACGCTCTCCTCCACCATGTGCCACAGGCCTGAAGCAACAAGGCCAGATCATGATGGAAACCATCTTCCTTCACTCATGGATCATGGAGAAGCTGAGAACGGGGAGTACAAGCAGGCATGCTCACTGCTGTCAGTCAATACGGGACAGTGTTCTGAGATGGACAGAAGCCAGGCCTGAGCCAAGAGGGTCCTGATCTGGCATCACATCAGAGTAAACATTCAAGGGAACTCTTCTACTGTCACAGAGGTTTGGAAGAGGGCTGAGCAGTGGTGGCGCACGCCTTTAGTCCCAGCACTCAGGAGGCAGATGCAGGCGGATCTCTGTGAGTTCGAGGCCAGCCTGGTCTACAGAGTGAGATCCAGGACAGCTAGAGCTGTTACACAGAGAAACCCTGTCTTGGAAAACCAAAACAAACACACACAAAAAGAATTTGAAGAGGAAGTTCAAAGGCTTAAAGCTAACCTTTGGCGAAAGACCAAAGCAGCCCCTGTGTGATGCTGCCATGGGAGTCAGGTAACCGAGAGCCTCCTTCCTCCTGGAAAAGGTGCTGTCTATGACACTTGGCTCCCCAGGACAAGAGGCTACCAACCAGTCTCATTCAACCTGAAGGGGTGTTAAGAGGAGACCATGTGGGACTAACCTAAGAAATCAGCCCACCTAAAAGTGTGCTGGAGGTGGGGGTAAATGTGTCTGAAAAAGTTGGGTTTGAGGGTGGTGTCACAGTCGGCTTCAGCTGTCAATTTGACACACCCCAGAGTCATCTAAGGAAGAGGGGGCCTCACCTGAGGAATTATCTTCATCAGATTGTCCTGTGGGGCATTTCCTTAACTGATAATTGATGGGGAGGACCCAGCCCACTGTGGGTGGTGCCTCCTGGATAAGTAGTCCTAGGCTATATGAGAAAGAAAGTTGAACAAGGCCACGGGAGCAGTCTGGCAAGCTGTGCCCCTCCATGGCCTCTGCTTCAGTTCTGCCTCCAGGTTCCTGCCTGAGCGCCTGCCCTGGCTTCCCTCAGTGGTGGAGTATTATAACCCGTAAGCTGAAATAAACCCTTTCACCCCAACTGGGTTTTGGTCAGTGTTTTATCACAGCAACAGAATGCTAACTAGGTCAGGTGGGGCGAGGGTGCAATTATTCCTGAGCATTTCTTTCCAACCAATTGGAAATGTGAAGCCTGTGGCCATGGTAGTAAAAACTGGTTCTGATCTCAGGCAGCATGTTAGAAGACTGAAAGTTTCTGTCACTGACCCTGTTTGGGATCTCTCAGGAAGTCTTGGGTAGCGTCACTCGAGGGATATTTGCTGACTCTTACAAGTATTTCCCCATTTGGCAACATTTCTTGAGAACTCTGTCTATTCAGAAGTTCCTTATCCCACATGTACTCAGGAGAGAGGACCTTGGTGGGCTTGTTGTAAAGGAGATACTTGTTCAAGTAGCTTTCATCCTGTTGCAAGACCTGGATGTGATCGGCTTGGTCCATTGTCATTGCCTGATAACAAAACTTGGTGAGCCTGTAAACCTCTAGTACCTTTCCCCCAAAGAAGGCCCCGGAGTAGTAAAAGTCTCCCTCATCCTTAGAAATGTAGGCCTGTGAGCGAGGCTGCCTTTCGTAGGCCAACAACTCCCTTGGTAATCCAAAGAACTGTTGATGCAGTGTGCCAAACAAGGAAGACAGGATCTCCACACCCACGCTGTGGCAGAAAATTATGTTCACATGTGCACAGACCAGGTAATCCACCTCCTTCGCAAAGCGCCACTGGGAAAAATAGCTGATGACCTGCATTCTGTAGATGTATGTGTTCAGGGGGTGGGCAGAGCCCTGGGCTTCCAGAATTACCATCTGCCTTCCCTTATGGAGCTTCAGGACTGGCACGCTAGCTGGCTGATCAGTGAAAATGTAGTACTTCACCCTGTGTCCCTGCATGAAGTATGTCTCTGCCGTCTCTAGGAACGCGCTAAGGAAGCCTACATGCTCTCCGGTGGCAAACACAACCAACCCAACAGAGACATTCTGGAGCCGGAATTGCTGGTTCAGGATTTCAATTTGGAAAGTCCCGTCCCACACAATGGGAGCCAGCCAAGGAGTCTGCATGACTGTGTTTTCACTACTGGGCACTAGTCGTCTCGACTGATAATACCACATCCTGGACACATTCACTATTTTCAGGTGGTCCACTTCTCTAACCGTTATGCTGTCCTTGGCTAGAATATGTTTTGGCTTCTGTTTTCCCAGGACCAGGAAAGCACAGGCAAAAAAGGCCAAGGTGAGGGCAAGCAGGAAAACAAAGGTCACACAAAGAAGTGACTGATATTTTGATCTCTCAGATTTCGGCAGCAGATGAGTCACAGCTGTTGCTGTCTCCTCCATGACGTGAGGGTAACTTGTTCTGGGTTGGATGAGCCAAAGTCAAGGTTCTGAGATATCCAAGTCCCCAACTACACAGCCAACTCATCCAGCAGCCCTCCAAAGTCCCCAAGACTGACCCAAGTGCCAGGTACCATGTGGTTCAAATGGAGGAAGTCTGGAAATCCCGACAGAACTCCAACGAAGTCACTTTCTCTTTACGGTGTTTTCAAAGCAACAGTACCACAGGATTCAGTCATTGGAGAACAAAGGGCAGCCGACAGGACTGAACTCAGGATGCTTGAAACATGCTCAGGAGACCAGCTCAAAGGACATCACTAAGCAGGCCAAGAGGAGAGATTATGATGAAACCAGGGCAGGGCAGACACCCCCAGAAGTGACCTGGCGCTCAGGACACCCATGCTTCACCTTGCCCTTGACAATGCCTACTTGTGAAACTGTTGGCAGAAACCAGTTCCCTGGAAAATCCTCAGCGTTGAGACCAGACTGCCTCTAACACCACATCTAGGTGGGCTGATGGGGCCCTTACTTGGAAGGACCCATTGGGTAGACATGGTAGAGGGGGTGACATAGGTCTCAATGTTTGTTTTTCCTATTCTCCTAAAGACAAATGGAACCCACTGAGGACTTGTTTTGAGGTAGCAGGCTTTACACTATTAGAGCTGGGATGCTCACTTTCATCAGCATTATCTTGTTCAATCATCACCCTAAGTGAATGCAGCCCTGCTGGAAAACCTGTCATTGAAAGGTCTGGGCTTGGTACTGGTTCCAACCTTGAACAAAGTTAAAACACACACACACACACACACACACACACACACACACACACACACACACACACACACACACCAAGAGATTCCAAATTCTATGGGCAACTCCTTAATCCTAGTTTATCTTCTATCCCAGTGATAACGATCATGACAAAAAGCAACTTGGGGAGGAAAGGGTGTATTTCACCTTACAGATGGCTCACAGTCTATCATGAAAGAAAGTCAGGGCAGGAGCTGATGCAGAGACCATGGAAGAACAATACGTTATGGCTTGCTCAGCCTCCTTCCTTCCTTCCTTCCTTCCTTCCTTCCTTCCTTCCTTCCTTCCTTCCTTCCTTCCTTCCTTCCTTCCTTCTTTTCTTCCTTCCCTCCTTCCTTCCTTTCTTTTTCTTTCTTTTTTTCTTTTTTTGGTTTTTCGAGACAGGGTTTCTCTGTGTAGTTTTGGTGCCTGTCCTGGATCTCTCTCTGTAGACCAAGCTGGCCTTGAACTCACAGAGGTCTGCCTGGCTCTGACTCTCGAGTGCTGGGATTAAAGGCGTGCACCACCACTACTTGACTCAAAAGAAAGTATTTTAAAACAAGATGAAATTTTAGTAAATATGACGTTCAGATAGTTCAGTGAATGGAGCTGATAAATAATTCTATTTCTAGAATTGTGGCCAAAGACAATAGTAGATCATTCTTCTACAAACCATCTAAGATGATGAACAAAACAGCTGAGTGTTGTGACTTACATCTGTATTCCAAGCTCCTGAGAGGCTGAGACAAGATGAATATTGGGAGTTTGGAGCCAGCCAAGCATCAGCCACCCCATTATTCCCAGTCATAGTGTTGTGGGGTATTCAACAAAAAAGACTGTAGAGTCTTTTTCTGTCCCTCCAGTCAGCTCCCAAATCAGGACACAGAGACTTATTAATTATGAAACCTTGGCCAGTAGCTTAGGCCTGTTTCTAACTAGCTCTTATAACTTAAATTAACCCATATCTTTTAATCTACATTCTTTTATGTGGCTCTGTTACCTTTACTTTGGAATGCCCATGCTGCTTGCTCTGGGTCCCCTGGTGTCTCCTCCCTTCTTCCCAGCATCCTCTGTGCCTGGAAATCCTACCTAGCTATTGACTGTTCAGCTTTTTATTAAGCCAACCAGAATGGCACATCTTCACAGTGTACAAAAGATTATTCCACAGCAGAAGACTGCTCAGACATGGGTTTAAGCCACTAGAAAGTCTTTATTAGCCATCTAGAGACTACACTGGGTGCTTGGGATGAGCACCAGAGGAGCCTTGAGCCTTTCCTAGGGTGAGCTTTTGAGTACAAAAGCCATATCCTGACTTGACATACTTCAGTCAACAAGACCAGTTAGTCAGAAGCAGAGCTACAGAAGCCAGGAAGTATTTAGAGACTTTCCTAGAACTATGGCCTTTGATGGATTAGGTCTTTGTTTTCATGTTGGCCAGTGGTGCTGTCTATGTGCTGAGTTTTATAGTTTGAATGGCACCTCCATCATGGAGTCAGCTGTGTTAAGGTCTTTGGACATGTTACATTCCCCATTGGTCTTACTGAATGAGTCAAATCATGGACTCATCTTGCTCTACAGAGATGTAGTTGGTCTAAGGACCCTTAATTTTACTGAACTGATACATAATTGGCCATACAGTTTAAGATGCAGGGCCCTGCTGTTAATCCAATTAGAATGAGAATTAAAGGTCCAGTCATTGCTGATGTCAGATCTCTCTCTCTCTCTCTCTCTCTCTCTCTCTCTCTCTCTCTCTCTCTCTCTCTCTCTCTCTCTCTCTCTCACCATGACAAAATTTTAAAAAATTACTCTTGATCAATTATCATAGAAACAACAGTGTTTTTTCTTCTTCAAAGCCATACATAGTTTCCTTTATCTCATGAAAAGTAAATCTAAGCCTCTCCAATTTTGTAGGATCATTTCTGCAAAGGAATCTAACTGTTGTTCTTATACCTCGAGGTCCTGGTCAACCCATCTACTCAGTTTGGAAAGCAGGAGAAGAGGCACATTTAGTCAAACCATGAGTACATGCCCACCAACTAGTCTCAGCGGCCCAGTGATATCGTTATCCACGTGAATTAATCCACAAGGCAGAACAGCAGGCATCAGAACAGGGGGAAGTGCGTAGGTCAAAGGTTTTGGGTATTAGACAAGTTTCAGCCCCTTGTAAGTCCTCTAACATAGATTTGGGCTGTCCCCAGTCACAGAGAGTTTTGTCAGTCAATGGGCTGACAGTCTGGTTAGTTCCTATCCTATGTAGTACAGGGGCCAGGTGTCTAAGCATAACCATCAATCCTGACTGATTTCTGACTGGGAATGATTAACTCTATCCCCAGGGTCCCTTCCTGTGGCATAGAGTCTGATTCTCCAGGTTTTTCCTGTTTCCCAAAGGCCAGAATATTTTAAAGGAATTTTTCAGGAAGCCTCAGTTTTATTTATTATTATTGTTATTGTTGTTTGTTTTGTTTCGTTTTTGATTTTTTTTTTTTTTGGTTTCTTGAGACAGGGTTTCTCTGTAGCTTTGGAGCCTGACCTGGACTAGCTCTGTAGACTAGGCTGGCCTTGAACTCACAACGATCCACCTTCCTCTGACTCTAGTGCTGAGATTAAAGGCATGTGCCACCATGCCGAGCTAAGCCTCAGTTTTATAAACCCCCAGTTTTTACAATGGAAACTCCCTTGTTCCTGACATCCAGGGGCCCAGCCACAGGGCATGCAGAGAATTGTAAACTCTGTATTCCCATCTCAAAAGATAAACTCCCACATCTTTTCTTTTTCCAATAAAACCAGACATTTAAAGTGGGCACTAGTAAGTAAAGGTCAAGATGGACTCTAAGTTGCTGGTCTGAGCTGATACCTTTCCTGTATCTGTCTCCCTCAGTTCCCAGGTCCAGGCCTGAGGGCTGTGGGGGTTGGACCATAACCCAGTCTTCATATCAATCACAAGTTTCAGGAGAGGTTAGAGGGCCTGGAAGTGGAAGGGCCTGGGGGCCTCAATGAAACCTTAATTGCAATGAGTCTGTAGTCTGCAGACAGTCCATTTGGCGGCATCCATGACTTTCATTTATTTGACCTGCATGTGATAGGTCCATGGTGTAGTGCCAGCTACCTTCACAGCCATGGAAGTGGAGAGAATCACTGCGAGTCCTTTTCAAGTTGGTTCCGGTGCCCCTTTGGCTACCTGTTTGACCCAGACAGTATCACTGGACTGGAACAAGGGGAAACTGGGTCTCTCAGTTTAGTGAATAGTCTATATGGAGGACTGAAGGGCCTGTAGTGACTTCAGAAAGGATTGGTTTCTCTGTAGCTTTGGAGTCTATCTTGGAACTCGCTCTGTAGACCAGGCTGACCACGAACTCACAGAGATCCACCTGCCTCTGCCTCCCACTCAAAGGAAATCTTTTCAGTACCTGTTGTGTGATATTTTGTTTATGTTCTGACAAATAAAGCTTGTCTGGAGATCAGAGGGTGGAGCTAGCCACTAGTTAACCATAGAGGCTAAGAGGTGATGGCTCACACCTTTAGTCCCAGCACTTAGTCTCAGCACAATCAGGAGGTGCAGACAGGAATATAAGGTGGGTGGAGACAGGATCTCGGCGCCCCTTTCCGTCTGAGGATTCCCAGAGGTAAGAAGTCTCTAGTGGCTGCTGCTCTGCTTCTCTGGTCTTTCAGATTATTACCCAGATTTTTGACTCTTGGTTTTCATTGATAAGACTAATTAGGATCATACTGTATCTGTCTCTAATCCTTTAAAAAGGACCTAACAAAGGTTGTTTAAAGTCTCCTTGGTCAGGGTTGGACAGAAGGGAGAATCCATTCTGTCCAGGCTGCATTGTGTGACAGTGATCCCTGTGTCCAGCCCGTAGGTGTTTTTTTGTTTTGTTTTAAGAGAATGGTGGGTTTTATGAGTCATTGGTTAAAAGAATGACATAAATCATGAAAGAGAAAGGACTGGAACTTTCTCTTTTCCTTAGGGCTCAGCCCAGAGGAACTTTCCCCCTTCCCTGGGGCTGTTTAAAGCCGGCACAGAATGGAGGGAATTCTCCCCTGGAGGACTGTTTCCCTCTCCCTGTGTGTGATCAGCTTAGGTAGGAGGAGGCCCTGGATGAGAGGCCCGGCCCCTCCCGCCTCCTCACAGGGACCAACCCTGACCCTGAGCAGGAGTCAAGCAACTAAAAAGCAAAACAAGCAAGCGCTCCTGCTCCTAGTTTTCCTTCCCCTCTCTGTGACCTGGCAGAGCCAAAGGGATTTGGATCCCCAACAGGAGTTGGGCACAATTCTTAAGCTGGGGCTTCTCACACCAGAGAAAGCCACTGATCAATACAAAGAAACAAACTTACAGAAACACATAGAAAGACACACACACACACACACAGACACACACACACACACACAGACACACACACACAGACACACACACACACACACACACACACACACACACACACACACACACAGTACAGACAATCAGGGGTGGCCACCACATGTCATACACCTGAACAGACAGAGGGATCCAGTGACACCTCCCATGGAGCCCAGACACTGGATCGGGTGCCATGTCTGACCTCTCCTAAGGGCTCCAACACAAGGCGCCTTAACCAGATTTACCTCAGAGGTGACTGACAGGTGACTTTCTACTTTGTTTCCTTTTGGGGTGAGGTTGTCAGGCCCCTCTGAAGCTTTAGGCAGCATCTGATCAAAGGGGCCCTGGGGATCTGGAACATGTCAGGTTGTGCACCCCTAAGAGTTCCCTGATCACTGTATTCTTCCTTGCTCCAAGGGGTTCTGAGACCCCACCCCCACCCCATGTCTCTGGGATCCTGGTGGGACCTCCAGAAATGTTGAGGGTTATCCACTAGAGAAGACTGCTTGGACATGGGTTTATGCCAATAGAAAGTCTTTATTTGCTGGTTGGAGACTACACTGGGTGTTGGGGAACCCAGTGTAGCACTGAGCCTTCTTCAGTATGAGCTTTTAAGCACCAAAACCATATCCTGGGCTGACATACTTCAGTTAACAAAAGCAGTTAGCCAGAAACAGAACTACAGAAGCTAAAAGGCAAGGTTAGCACATTTAGAGACTTACAGGACTGTGGACTTTGATGGATTAAGTTTTTGTTTTCATTTTTGCCAGGTGATGCTGTCTACATGCTGAGTTTTACAACCTGAATGGTACTTCCATCATGGAGTCAGTTATGCTAAGGTCTGGGGCCCTGTTACAATAGGAAAACACTAAACCATCTTCTGTATTCATGTATGTGTCTATTCTTAAAATTGCACATACAGGGTCTCATATATGTGACCCTCTAGAACCTTCTTCTTTCACATAGTGTAAGTTTTCCAAACTCCTCCATACTGTAGCATTTATCAGTGCTAGAGGTGGAATAAGGGCAGCAAAGACACTATGTCAACAACCAGGGGTAGAAATCCAAATGTTGCTGCTTACTGTGTCTTGGTAATGGGTTGCCAAGGAAAGCCAAGCACTGGTTAAAACATTTTTAACTGTTGATATAAAAACATGATTCTTGTTCCAAATGGAATTAGAGATAATTTATTTTGAGCCAAATAAACACCATGGCCCGGGAACATGGATTTGGGTTTCCCTGAATTACATGTGCCATTGTGGAAGCAGTTACATGAACCTTTATAGTCACACAACAAAGATGGCTATAAAACAATGCAGTTACCCAATCCATTGTAGGGAGAAGCAGGTGTGTGAGGCACTGCCAAGCAGAGGAAACTCTGCTATAGGTTTCAGTTGCAATGTGTGGTGGTTTGAATAGGTATGACCCCCATCGACTCATGTGCTTAAAGCTTGGCCTACAGGAAGTGGCACTATTAGAAGTGTGACCTTTTGGAGAAAGTGTGTTACTCTAGGGGTGGGCTTGAGGTCTCATATGCTCAAGCCATGCCCAGTGCGGGACACAATTCACTTCCTGTTGCCTTCGGATGAAGATGTAAAACTCTCAGCTACCTCTCCAGCACCATGTCTGCCTGCACGCGGCCATGCTTTTCACCATGACAATAATGGACTAAACCTCTGGAACTGTAAGCCAGCCCCAATGAAATGTTTTCCTTTATAAGAGTTGCTGTGGTCATGGTGTCTCCTCACAGAAATAGAAACTAACTAAGACACTATGTGCTGGCATTCTTAGCTTTGGGCTTGTGGAAGATAGTGATCTGTTGAGTTAATACACTCTAAAGGGTTTATCTGGCAGTCAAAAGGGAAGTCAAAAATGGGTGAAAAATGGCTGTGAAGTAGTCTAAAGATAGGGGCTAGGAGATGGCTCAGAGTTAAGAGTGCCCTGCTCTCCCAGAGGATCTGGGTTCAGTTCTCAGCACACAAATCACAGTGCTCACAACCAACTGTAACACCAGCTCCTGAGAGTCCAACACATTCTTCTAGCTGGCTGCCAGCACCCACATGGCAGATGTACACACAAATATTTAAAATCTTTCTGTTAAAGCAGATTAAGTTGAATGTGGTGGGTGGCACATGCCTTCAATCCCAGCACTCAGGAGGCAGAAGCAGACAGATCTCTATGAGTTACAGACCAACCAGGGATACATAGTGAGACCCTGTCTTAAAAATAAATAATAAATAATAAATAAATGAGTAAATAAATAATTGGACTAAAAGTAGCCCAAGGTAATTTTGGCTTTTGACCCACATTTCATCTCTCTTCAATCACAGAAGCTCTAGCCAATCAATCTACAGAATCTTCAATATGGGTGAGGCTTTTCCAGGACGCTTCGGTTTGGTTTCCCTGGTTGGTCGAGAATCACATTTTGTGCATGCAGAGGCTCGTTTCCCACAGCACAAGGAAGATTCACCTTTAGGGCTTGATACAGGTGAGAGTCAGGGGTTATGTCTATACTACCAGAACCTGTGAGGTGCAGTCAGGAGGAGTTCAAGGTCATCCTCAGCTTCAGTCAGTTCCAGACCAGCCTGGGCTATGTGAAATTTTATATATGCATTACATATCATATATATTGCTTATATGTAATTATTTTATACATATAATATATATGAATGAATGAATGGAGTAGACAAGAAAATAAGTCTTCAGGTGAGAGAAATTGCTGTTAAAGCCATAATTATGAAGTCCTTCAATCAGATTACTATAGTAGGCCCAGATTGCCTTGAATTTATAGCCATCCTCCTGCCTCTGCCTCCCAAATGTTGGGATTGCAGGTGTGCTCTGTCATACCCAGTGAAATATGGGTTATTAAGGTATATAGACTCTTAGGTTAGAAATTCCATGTGCTGAGCATGGTGGTGAACACCTTTAATCCCAGCACTTGGGAGGCAGAGGCAGGCAGATCTCTGATTCAAGGCCAGCCTGGTCTAGAGAGTGAGTTCCAGGACAGCCAGGGTGGTTACACAGAGAGATCCTGCCTCAAAAACTAAACAAACAAACAAAAAAAGTTCCTTCATTTTTTTTGTTTGTATGTCTCAATTTTTAACTTAAATCCTTTTCTAAGGAATGTATTTGCTACTTTAAGCAAATTTAGCCTGTCCAAAAAGTCTTACTCTAATACATATACCTGAGCTGACGAGATAGCTTAGTCAATAGTGCTTGCCATGGCCTGGGCTTGATTCTCAGAACTAACACAAAAAAACTAGGTACAGTGGTACATGCTGTGATCCTAGCGCTGGGGAGGTGGAGACAGGCTGATCTCTGGGGCTTCTTAGCCACAGCATAGCCACAAGAGATGTCTCCAGAGGTATAGGCATTGGGTTTATTTGTGTAGGTGCTACGTGCATGTCTATGTGCATGTAGGCTCCTATACAGTGGCTTACAACTATCTGTAACTACAGTTCTAGGGTATTTGACTCTCTTCATCAGGTAAGCACTTGCTACAAATTCCTACATGCAGGAAAAACACTCACACATAAAATAAATATGTCTAAAAATTTACAGACACACACATTTCACAAGTTTATTGGCTAAATTCTGAAGCATTTGTTGCTGCTGTTGTAAGTAAACCTCTAATCAGTATCCTCAAGGTGGACATGGAGAGGATGGCAGTCGCTTCTCCCCTCTATTTCTCTCCCCAATGTACTCACATGGAATAAATCTCCTTTTTTCTGCTTTTAATGTTGTCTTTTTAATTGGCATGTTGGAGATGAACGGCCAAGACTAGTTTACTGAGGTTGTCAGAACCCAGGCTTTTGTTCTAAAATTCCCGGTTAACAATATTCACCATCATCCACCTGACAAGGTAATAAAGATGGCTGGGCCCAAAGGGCCCATGCTGGTACCAGGTACCAATATAGGTGAGTTCTTGGATAAACATTCTTATGACCTCATGTTTTGCATCAAATAATTAATGCAAAATCACAACTCTCACCCCAAAGGGAGTAAGACATGGTTTGTTTGAGTCTAACATGAATGACTGTGGCCTGGCTGGCTTGCCTTGAATGACATGTTCCACCATGGGAGTGGTGACATGAACTTTCAGAGCCGCAGAACAAAGATCATCAAAACTTGATGGATTTAACCAATCAAATTGGACAGAGCTCCATGTAGACAGGTTATAGATAGAGAAAACTGCTCTAGATCTCAGCGCTACCTGATGGCATTCTTAGCTTTTGGCTTGGTAGTTTGAATAAGATCCCCCCATTAGTCTCAGGCACTTGAATAATTGGTCCCCAATTGGCAGCTGTTTGGGAAGGATCAGGAGGTATGACCTTGTTGGAGGTATGTCACTGGGGCAGGCTTAATGTTTCCAAAGTCTCCCACCATCCCTAGGATGTTCTCTCTGCTTCCTGTTTGTGGATCCAGATGTGAACTCTCAGGTGCTCCAGCACCATGCCTTCCTGCCTGCTGCCATCATCCTCACTATGATGAAGATGAACTCCTACCCCTCTGGAAAAGTGAGCCCCAATAAACCCTCCCTTCTGTAAGTTGCCTTGGTTGTGGTGTTTTATCACAGCAGTGGAAAAATAACTAATGCATCTGCTGAGTTAATCTGAAAGGTTTACATGACAGTCAACGGGGATGTTAGTTTTGATACAGAGATGGATGGAATGGCTATTAGGAGGACTAAAGAGAGCTCGAAACAATTTTGACTCAGAAGCTGCAGTATTCCAATTGTCCACAATTACAGAAGCTCTTGTAAACCAGAAAAACCAGTCACCACAATCTTCAACACAGGTGTGGCTTTTCCATGGAAGTTCAAGTCATATTCATCATACAGAGCACAGAGCAAGGTCTGTTCCAGCAGTCCCCATTCCCTATGGCTTACAGATACCACTCACAGCCCAAGTAGGACCACTGCCTTAGGCACAGCTCTCTGATGTCCCAGGCAAAGAACTCTTTCCATCCTCCCGTGGAGTGTCTGAAATATCCCAATCTGGTGAGTTTGGGAGTCACTGACTCACACTGACACAAGAGCAGAGGAGGATGACCCACTCTGGTGACCTTCTACAACAGTGGTTCTCAATCTGTAGGTCTCGACCCTTCGGGCTTGAACAACCATTTCACAGGGATCACCCAAGACCATCAGAAAACACAGACATTTCATAACAGTTGCAAAATTACAGTTATGAAGTAGCAACAAAAATAATTGTATGCTTGTGGATTACCACACCATGAAGAGCTGCATTGAAGGGTCACAGCATTAGGAAGGTTGCAAACAGCTGGTCGACAACTTGGTGCTTCAGCAAATGATCCAGGCCTACTTCCTATTCTGTATTTTTTGTTTGAGACACAATCTCACTTTCCCTTGCTTTTTGGGGGGATTATTTTGTCACATGACATTCTTTTAAAAAATATATTTAGCCAGGCAGTGGTAGCACACACTTTTAATCCCAGTATACTGGGAGGCAGAGGCAGAGGCAGGCAGATCTCTGAGTTCAAGGCTATAGAGTGAGTTCCAGGACAGCCAGGGCTACACAGAGAAACAAAAACAAAATTATTACTATATATTTGATTAAGTGCAAGTATGTGCACATGAATACAGGTACCCACAGAGGATCTAGCCTGTATGTGGTTGCTGGGAATTGAACTCAGGTCCTCTGGAGGAACAGGGCATGCTCTTAACCAACAAGCCAGCTCCCCAGCTCCAGTATTTCACTCTTAACCCTGACTGGCCTAGATCTCACTATGTAGACCAGACTGGGGTTGATCTTGTGGTGATCCTCTTACCTCTGCCTTCCAAGTGTCGGGATTGCAGGCTAGGCATGACCATACCTAGTTCAATGCCCATTCTTTTTTTTGTGAGTATACTTGTTCATGTGTGCTCATGTGCACATGTACATGTGTGGAAGACAGGGATCAATGTTGGATGTTGTCTTAGTCAGTGTTCTATTGCTGTGAAGAGACACCATGACCAAGGCAACTTTTAGAAAAGAAAGCATCTATTTGGAGGGTTGCTTATAGTTCCAGAGGCTTAGTCATGATGGGGAGCATGGCAGCATGCATGCAGGCATGGCCCTAGAGCTGAGAGCTTTGTATTTGGATCCACAGGCAGCAGAGAGAGACACACTGGGCCTGGCATGGGCTTTTGAAACCTCAAAGCCCGCCCCCCCCAGTGACACACATCCTCCAACAAGGCCACACCTCCTAATCCTTATAATTCTTTTAAAGAGCTCCACTCCCTGATAACTAAGCATTAAAATACATTAGCCTATGGGGGCCATTCTCACTGAAACTACTACAGGTGTCTTCTTCAGCTACTCTCTGCCATATATTTTTTAAAATTTTATTTATTCTTTATGAGTGCTCTGCATGTATTCCTGCATGCCAGAAGAAGGCATCAGATCCTATTATAGGTGGTTGTGAGCCACCATGTGGTTGCTGGGAATTGAACTCAGGACCTCTTGAAGAGCAGCAAGTGTTCCTAACTCCTGAGCCATCTCTCCAGCCCTCTGTGCCATAATTTTTTTTTTTTTGTAATTTATTTTAGGTTGTGAGCCTAGCCTTTTCTGGCTAAGCCATCTTTCCAGCCCATTAGTTTTTATTTGGAATGTGCATGTGTGTGGGTGTGTCCTTGATGTGGGTTTTTGATGGCAGATTTCTGAACTGCAATTAGAAAAAGAACAGTTCTGGAAGGAAAGTATACTGGGTTAGTTTTTTGACAACCTGACACAGGCTAGTCATCCAGGAAGAAAAGAACCTCAACTGAGAAAATGCCTCTATCAGACTGACCTGTAGGCATATCTATCGAGCATGATCTTGATTAATGATTGATGTGGGAGGCCCACATCACTGTGGGAGGTGCCACCTCTGGGCAGTTGGTCCTGGGTTGTTTATGAAAGCTGCTTACTGGTTGAGCAAGCCAGTAAGCAGCATTCCTCATGGCCTCCCCTTCAGGTCTTGCATTCAGGTTCCTGCCCTGAGTTCATGCCTTGCCTTCCCTTCATGATGGACTGTAAACTCTAAAATTAAATAAACCCGTTTCTCAACATCAACCATCAAAAAAGAAAATGCCCCCATAGACTTGCCTATAGGCTAATTCGATGGAAGCATTTTCTCAACTGAGGTTCCTTCTTCCTGGATGGCTCTAGCTTGTGTCAAGTTGTCAGAAAACAAGCTAGTCTAGGAGGGAATGAAAACCACAGGCCTGCCTGCAATCCAGCGGACATATTTGGACTGGAGTTAAATGTGACTATCAAGGGGATGTAGGATTTATAAGACTGGATGAGATGACCAGGGGAACGTGGGTGGAAAGAAGAATAGGGATTGAAGACTGACAGTTCAGGCAGTGAGAGGCCAGACAGAACTGAAGGAAGCAGGACATGGGACTGAGAAGGAACACGTCACTGGTTTCAAAGGAAACCAAGAAGCCAGACATGGTGGCCCACACCTTTAGTCCAAGCACCTGGGAATCAGAGACAGGAGATTTCTGTGAGTTTGAGGCCATCTTGGTCTACATAGCCAGTTCTAGGACAGCCAGGACTACATAGAGACAATGTCTCAAAAAACAAAAAGAAAACTAAGATGATATCATGAAGAGTAAGTCAAGAAAGTATAGCCGGGTGGTGATGAGTTCCAGGAAAGGCACAAAACTACACAGAGAAACCCTGTGTAAACAAAAAAAAAAGTATATAAAGGGATAGGGGAAATGATCTTTTGTGTCAATGACTCCTAGCAGGTTGAGAAAACAACTCAATCATTACATTTAGCATGGTGAAGCCAGCCATGTGTGGTGCTGAATGCCGCTAATCCCAGAAGTCGGGAGGCAGAGGCAGGCGGGTCTCTGTGAGTTTGAGGCCAGCCTGGTCTACAGAGGGAGTTCCAGGACAGCCAGAACACATAGGGAGACCCTGTCTCAAAAATACCAATAATAATAATAAAAATAATAAATTATTATTATTTTTAAGCATGGTAATTACAAGTAACCTTCCTCCCCCCTTAGTTTGAAAAACTTATTCTGATAATTAGTATTCTTGTACAGTAATAGGTTTTAAAGTCTGAGGTTGAGATAAACTGAGATCCAGACAAGAGAAATTCAAGGCATACTATAACTATTTTTAGTTCTAGAAACAATAGTCAGCAATATGAAGGGGGAATCAAAAACGGTGTGTAGCCGCCATAGTGGAGGGGGGGACTGCTCAATCTAGTACATACTCAAGGTAAGACAGGAATTTCATTTTTGAGATAGAGTCTCATTATGTAGTACTGGATGGCCTAGAACTACCACGTAGACCAGGCTGGCCTCAAAAACAAGGATCTACCTGCTTCTGCCTCCTGAGTGCTGGGATTAAAAAAAAGGCATGTGCCCCCTTGCCCAGGAGGATGGGGACTTTAATACTACGACCTCGGACACCAAGGAACACTGGCTAATGGTTAAAGCAGTAATGGGGGAAACTCCAGAGCTTGGGAAAGGTAGTACCTGAAAGAAATTTCCTCAACATAGTGGAATCTAGTCTTCTTGCTGCCCCGCCACTAAAGGCAGTGCAAGCGGCCATCCTCGAGGTTGTCACACCTACATAGTTCCATGGTGGCAGGGTGCGGTTCCCAAGCCAGACTGAAGGTCAGCCCTGTGGCAGGATGAAAGCCCCACGCAGGAGGAAAGAACGGAGCCTCCATGTGCTCTCAGTCAGCTGGGGGACCTCCAAGCCCCCAAAGCGAATAGCTCCGCCTCCCGCCGGCGCGGGCATGCGCATCTGCTGTCTCTCCCCTGAGCGCCTTTCATGGCCTAACCTACCCTCATGCTACACGCATGCGTGGTAGATGGGTGTCACAAACTTTCTATCAGGTGGTAACTACCCTATCTTGTGGTCTGTCTGCCCAAGCTGGTGGGAATGAGGTTTTTGCAGAACATGAAACGTATGATGGACCGAATGTGATTGATCTGGGCTAACCTCACACCCATCACCACTCCAACCCCATCCCGGAGAACACTAGTTTACTCCTGCCCTGCATCCCTAGGCCAGAGGATGGAGGGCCATGAGGCGAACCTGAGGTTCCCTCTCATTTATCTTCCAGAGACCCCACACCTATCCATTTGGGCTTTTGAAGCAGGGAGAAACGTGGGTCCCGTCCTCATCTCGATGCTAGGTTTGACTGTAGCTCCTCTGAGCTTGGTTCCAGGGTTAACACAACAAAGGCAGCATAGAAACCCCTGATAATCACCGAGAGCCCCTCCCTTACACGCCGGCGGCTGATGCAGGGCCTCTGTCACAAAGGCCTGCGTTTCCCATCCATGCATGTGCAGTGGCTTGGCGCCTTTCTCTCCGGCCCTGCCTCTAGTTGTGTGGCTGGGTTTTCCTTTCCTGGGGAAGGAAGGAGATATGGCTGAAATAGGGTTAGCAAGTAAAAATGTTGGGCAACCAATTAACATTTAATTTAGGCCAATTAACATTTAATTTAGGGAGGGGAACCCTGCAGTTCTGGGTGTTTTTTTAGGTTTTTGTTTGTTTGTTTGTTTGTTTGTTCTGTTAGTTGTGGTTGTTTTTGTTTGTGTGGGTCTTGGTTTTGTTTTGTTTTGCGAGACGAACTCTCACATATCCTGGGTTGGCCTACAACTTCCGAAACAGCAGAGGACGAAGAACTTCTTCACCTCCCGAGTACTGAGATTGCTGATGTACACCACCGTGTCCGGTACGCCATCAAACCCAGGGCTTCGATTGTGCTAGGCAAGCACTCTACCAACTAAGCTACACCCTCAGAACAAGCCCGCGATTTCTTTTTAGAACAAGCTGTGTCCTAGTAGCTAACATTCGAAGTTAATTATTTTATCAGCCCTACCTTAAGGCAGTTAGGTAATGCTGCACAGACAGGCCTTTAGAACAGTGTCGAGGCATGTAAACACAAAGTTTAATCATGCACAGCTCTTGCCCCTACCTCCAACAGAGGTCTCTCACCAGACTGTAAGACTCCCAAGACCAGCCCTCAGAAATCCACTGTCATGAAAGGCTACTCTAAATTCCCCTCCATTCTGCTGCAATATAATGCCGGCTTTCTAAGCTCATCCTTTTCCCTGTCCCCATGCCTCCCAGCACTGGCACGTTGGCTGGTTCAAGTTTCAGGTACTTAGGGAAGTTGGTGCTATCAGTGAACCCCACAGATGTGTGGGCTGGGGGAGGGGGCTTGGAGAGTCCAATGCATTATGATGTTGGAGCTGGTGACTCACCTTCTGTGGAAACCTGTAAGTGGAGTTTGTCTCTTGAATTAAGGGTATGTAGTCCTCTGGATGGTGAAGGTGTGGAGGGAATGGGGAGTGAATGGGAAGCCTATGGTATTGTACACTATTAGAAACTGCCAGGAGGAAGTGTGATGAATGGCATTGGTCCTTCTGAGATCATGACAATGTCTGCTATCTGTGAGATAGGACTATTGGGTCTGAGAAATCCAAAGAAAAAAGAGAAACAGTCAAGTGGCAGAACCGGAGGATATAAATGTAAATTGGTTGGACTCTGCTTCTGTTTCGTCTCTCGCTCTCTCTTGATTTCAGTATGGCCCTTTCACAGTGCCAGAACACTGGTTTTACAATGCATTAAAAATTTTTAATTGTAGAGCCTTTCAATTCTCTCTCTCTCTCTCTCTCTCTCTCTCTCTCTCTCTCTCTCCTCTCTTTTTGTTTTTGTTTTGAGACAAGGTTTCTCTGTGTAGCCCTGGCTGTCCTGGAACTCCCTTTGTAGACCAGGCTGGCCTTGAACTCACAGAGACCCTCTTGCCTCTGCCCCCTGAGTGCTAGGATTAAAGGCATAAGTCACCACCGCCCAGCAAGCCTTTTGATTTTCATTATCTGACTTTAATTTTTGAATTGCTTTAGTTGGCAAAAACCAACTTTTTTGTTTTTTGTTTGTTTTGTTTTTGTTTGTTTTGTTTTTGTTTTTTGTTTTTTGTTTTTTGTTTTTTGTGCCAGACATGGTGGCTCATGCATGAGGTAGGTCTCCATGAATTTAAGGCCAGCCTGGTCTACATAGTGAGTTCTATACCAGCCAGGGCTATATAGTGAGACCCTGTCTTAGGCAAGGGTGGGGGGTGGGGGAGAAAGGAAAATTCAAATCCTTGATTTGATTTTTGTTGTTTCAACACAGGATCTCACTATGTAGCTCTGGCTGTCCTGGAAGTCACTTTGTAGTCCAGGCTGGTCTCGAACTCACAGAAATCTGCCTGCCTCTGTCTCCCAAGTAATGGGATTAAATGGGATCAAAGGCATGTGTCACAGCTCCCAGCCTCACTTGTAACTGTTGAAGAGAACCCAGGTTGGATTACCAGCACCCACATGGCAGATCACAGCCATTTGTAACTCTGGTTCCAGGGAATCTGGTTCCCTTTCTGACCTCTCCCAGGTACCAGGCATACATGTGGTGCACACACATACTTGGAGGCAAAATGCTCATACACATAAACAGAGGAGTTTTCCCATTGATAAATACTTATTCCTCCCTCTGTAACTTATCTGTTTTTCTCAGTTCCCTTAATTTCCAGCCTGATGTCAGATGTTCTCATCTTTCCCAGGTTCTATACTCCAAGATGACTAAGAAGAACTGGAAAGTTTCTAAGATTTTGCCCTCATCTAGACTTATTCCTGAGTGGAAGAATTTGAAATCTATCATAAATGACATCTTGAATGACAGAGAGGTGATTTGTGGGAAAGCTATGCATGTGGTGGGCTGTTGGAATGATCTCTTCTTGCCATGGGAGGATGGGGCATGTGTAAGACATGAACATCCGTGGAGAGCTCCCTTCATATAGCCAAACAACTTTCTCTTCTACATTAGAACATTAGCATTAAGGGGCTGGAAAAATGGCTCAGGAGTTAAGATTGCATACTCTTCTCCCAGAGGACTGGAGTTCAGTTCCCAGAACCCACACCTGTGGCTCACAACTATCTGTAACTCTAGCTTGAAGAGGTCCAATGCCTCTAGCACACCCGTGCACCTACTCACACACAGAAGCAGAATGTTCCACTGGAGTTCAGTCTTGACATAGTTCAATGAATGAATGACTGCTGCATACATGAAGGTTCCCACATACATGTGGCACACACACATGCACATAATTTTTGTTTGTTTTTCAAGACAGGGTTTCTCTGTGTAGCCCTGACTGTCCTGCAACTAGCTATGTAGATCAGACTGTCCTTGAACTCACAGAGTGCTGGGATTAAAGGCATGTGGCACCATTGCCCACTGATACACATAATTTTAAGAATTAATAAAAATCTTTTTTTAAAAAAGATGAGCTCATTGAACTGGGTGTAGTGGGGTATACCTGTAATCCCATTGCTTGGGAGGCTGTCTTGTATATTAGTATAGGACCAGCCTTAATAATATACTTCCCAGGGGCTCAGAAGAGCTTCTCACAAATGGCGAGAATTATTTTCGGGAAATGAATCTAAGCACGCCAAGCTCTTTGTCCGTGTACTTTATTCCTCTGGGATAAGATCCTATCTACACAGCTACAGTTCTGTACTCAAGCCTAGATCTTTTCTTGTCTGATTTGTCTCTACCTTTATCTGCCGTCCCCTCTAAGTTCTATCTTAATTCTCTCATCTTAGTTCTGCCTCATCTAGGTCCTTCTCATCTCCTTCTTACCGGTCTAGTACTTTCCCATCTGACTCTTCCTCATCCTCCATCTCATCCTCAAGTTCTCCAGTCCTATCTTCCTCTCCATCTCCTTATACCTCTAAGTTCCTCCCGAATCTCTGAGGTGTTCAGTTACAAACCCAAGCAAGGCAGAACAAGGTCACCAGGCTTGAATTCTTATGGGGTCATAAAGGCAGGTAAGAATTTTCCTCAGGCAGTGACATCAGGCTTTCTTTTACAACCCAAACTGGGATTGGTAAAGGGGGAGGTCAACTGAGAGCTAATGATCAGTTAGTCAAGAAGGGAATTTATGTGTTCAATCTACATTCCTAGAAGTGGTTAGGTAAGAAATTAGGAGTCTATTGGTAAGGCTGTAAGAAAGGAGGGTGTCACCCTAAATTGCACAAGAAATAAAGCTATCCTCCTGACCTAAAAGACAGATGTTTCATTTGGCCTTGGATGCTTTAAGTCTGTTCTTAGAGAGTACAGAGGTTTCTCTGATAAGATACTTTTGTCCCTCCGGGCATGGTCCTGGCCAGATGACAGTAATTACAGGGAGGCTTGAACTGGGGTTCTGGCTGTGCATAGCTGTCAGCTCAGAAGGTTATCTAAATATTCCAGTAGTAGAGGGGAAATTATGCCTAATAAATGATGGAAAAGCTACAGTAGTACACAAGAAACTCATAGAAGGAAATGGCTAATAATCAAAAGTCAAATATCACCAAGGCTCCTTGAGCCTCAGCTTGACCTCTGGAAGGCCCTGGGCTTCTTCCAGGTATTAGCTTTGTCATAATCAGCTGAAATCCTACTTTATACATTTTTGCAGCTTGTAATAAGGCTAGGGCAGGATGGTTACAAGTTCCAGCCTGGGCTCCATAGTGAGACATTGCTTCAAACCAGCCAGACAGGGGCTAGACAGATGGCTTAGCTATGAAGAGCATTTGCTACTCTTCTAGGGAACCCCAGTTTGGATCCCACTACCCGATCAGGTAGCTCACAATCTTGTTTAACTTCAATTCCAGACGATTATGCCCTCTTCTGGCCTCCTTGGGCATTGCACACAGGTGTTGCACATACATATGAGTTTGCACATACAAAATATCCACACATATGAAATTTTAAAATATTTTTAAAATTAAAAAAAAAAAGCATGGCTGAGCAATAGAGTACTTGTCTAGAATTCACTAGTGAGGGGGTAGAGATGTGGCTCAGTGATAAAAGCTCTGCCTAGAATTCAGGAGGCTCTAGATCCAGTCTTTAGTATTGAAAAATCAAAAACAAACAAAACTATGAACAGAATCAACTAGCCATTCTCAACTAGGCTTTCTCATCTGAACCATGCAAACAGGAAATGGTTTGAGTAGCTGCCTCTCAATTTTCAAGGCTACATAACTAGAGAAATCCTTTTATTCCATGAGGGGATGGTAGGGCTTAATTTCCTTCTGGAACCTTAGTTAAGAAAGCCCAGAAGGGCTGGAGAGATGGCTCAGAGGTTCACTGGCTGCTCTTCCAAAGGTCCTGAGTTCAATTCCCAGCAACCACATGGTGGCTCATACCATCTATAATGAGATCTGGTTTCTCTTCTGGTGGGTAGGCAGAACACTAAATACATATAAATAAATAAATCCTTTAAAAAAAGGAAAGTCAGAGGTGCTTTCTTTGGCAGCACATATACTGTAACTAGAACTACACAGAGAAGATTAGCATGGCCCCTGCTCAAGGATGACACGAAAATTTGTGAAATGTTCCATAATTTTTTCTTTTAATTATTTTTATTTTTGTATAAATTGGTGTTTTTTGCCTTTATGTATGTCTGATCCCCTGGAATTGGAGTCCCAGGCAGTTGTGAGCTGCCATGTGAATGCTGGGACTCAAACCTGGCTCCTCAGGAAGAGCAGCCAGTACTCTTAACCACTGAGCCATCTCTCCAGCCTCTGTAATGTTTTTCTTTAAAGAAAGAAAAAAAAACAGAAGAATTCTGTTGTAGCCTGAGGCTAATTAGGGGAGAGGTGGTCCCCAAATAATGCCTTCCATTGGCAGGACAAAAAAATATCAGGCACCAATGAGCTAAACCAATGTTCACTAATCCCTCAGTGTTTATTTAATGAGCAAGTATCTGCTCATACTTCTTAGCATCTGTCATTTTTCTCTTTTAGATTCAGGAAGACATCAGGCGTAATGTGATTGTCCTGAGTGACCGGCACCAGACTCTGTACCAGGAGTCTTATCATTTACAGAAAAAGCTTTTTGTGTGCTTCTACTCTCTGGATGCCAACTATTTCATCGCCTTAAACTGGTTGGAACAGTATGACAAACAAATACAAGTAAAGCTACTTCAATTTTGCTTCTTCCTTCATAGTGCAGTTTATATGTCCCATACCTAAAATGTCCTTGTTTCAGAGTGAGAGGGATGCCTCTGAATAAATTCATATTATATGTTCACGCATTCATTCATTGAGACAGGGTTTTCCTATGTATTTCAGGCTGGCTTCAAACTCACTATGTGGTCGAAGTTGTCCATCTCAGCATCCTGGGTGCTGGGATTACAAGCTATGCCCCCACAGCTGGAAAATCAGTTCATTTTAATAGCTGGCTCCATGCTGGAGTTCAACCTAGATTATCGACCCCTTTACACTGATGACTTCCAGGCCCAAAGAATACATGTTCATCATAAAGTAGACTGAAGGCCAACAAAATGGTCTTGGGCTGGGGACTTCTATCATAAATCCAGTATCTAGTGTTAGGAAACCCCCAAAGCCAAATCCTTCCTCTATCTGTAAGAGGAGACAGCCATTTTTCCTTACAGCGCACTCCCGGGAGATGCTCTTCCCGCTTGACCAGGCTTCTGTTTCCCACCTTCTTCTAGACAGTACTATGGATACAGGAAAAAAATAAAGAAAAGAAAAGGATAGTCAAGAAGATGAAATTTCCCATGATGGCTGAAGTGCCACCCATCAAATCAATGGTCCACGCGAGCTCCCATCGCCTGTTAATAGCTTACTGCGACGACATGCGCCTGCGGCTCTTCGGAGACCACCGTCAGGCATTCGTCACTCTGAGCACAGTGCCTTGTCGTTTCTCCATCAGCTGTCTCTGCTATGACTCAGAAACTGGGGTGCTGTTTTCTGGTACTTCGGGAGCTGTGGTTACCTGGTTTATCTTAGCAAATGGCGAGGGCCTCCAGATGGCTCAAAAAGTGCCTGTGAGTGGTCGTGAGCTTGTACAGGACTTGTCCCTGAACTCATCCCTGGGCTTCCTGATGGCTCTGTGTGAGAGTGTGGTGAGGGTCTTTACCCAGGAGGGTCAAGGCCAGCTTAGAGAAGTGAAGACATTTACTTCGCTAACCAGCGGCTCCTCCCTCACCTGCTCCTGTACCTGTGTTTCACAGAACACCTTCTATGCTGGAAACAAGAACGGAGAGATCCATGCTTGGGGTATAGAAAACAGTAACTTCCTCCACAGCTTCAAGGCCCATTCCTCATCGGTGATGTGCGTCAACAGTCGGCCGGAGACCTACACCTTGTTCACGGCAGGGAGAGAGGGTTTGTTGAAGGAGTGGAACCTTGCTTCCGGGAACTTGCTGCGGCAGCTGAACGTAGGCACAGGTCTGCAACAACTGCAGTTTATGGATAACAACACGTTCTTCTGCCAGAGTGCCTCTACTTTCTCACTGAATCGCCTGCCCCACTTTTACAAGCTCTTCAATATCTGCGGCTCTGCTCCGCAGAAGATACAGAGGGTCCTCTGTGACCGAAACTGGACTCGTATCCTGTGTGCCACTGAGGACGGTTTACTGCGTTTCTTGTCTCCAGTAACAGGGGACCTCCTGGTTGTTACGTGGCCTCTGCTTATCATGGATAAGGCTGTGGCATGGGTCTATCACTCAGAGAGAGAGGAGCTCTTTGTAGCAATAGACAGTCCAGAGGTGCTGGTGTTTGATGTCACACGTTCCCCTTGTACAGCCAAATATATCGTGTGCACTTCAGAAAACTACAGAGATAAAGTAAAATGCCTGGCTTACGGGAGGTCCTATTTGGGCAATAGTAAAAAAGGACTGATATTCTGTGGGCACGAGAGCGGCATTGTGAGAATCTTGTCTAAGCACTGCCCTATTCGGACCGAGAACACTATCCACTCCGGGGCAGTGCTGGCCTTGTCTACCCCGGAGGGTTTTGAAGAAAATCCTTTACTGTGTTCCTATGGCAAGGACAAGTACATACACCTCACAAAGGTGGTGCGTTCAGGGAAGAACATGACCCTAGAGCCTGTCAGTAAAATTCTCTGTGTTTATCCCTTGAAACATGTGGTACTCTTGCCAGGTTCTGTGGGTGCTATCACTGAGCACTCCTGCTGGGTTCTCTGGCACTATAAAGATTTTCTAACATCACAATCAAGAGAAAATTTTATGTCGGGAGAGACAAACTGCCTGCACGAATGTGCTGTCACTTCCTTTGATGTCTGCCTCTCCCTGAAACTCTTTGTCACAGGAGCCACTGATGGATCAGTCCGGATCTGGGACTTCCGTGGGAAACTGGTAACTCAGTTTGACTCCGAACTGCATTTTGGTTCACCCTGCTTTGCCAACAATCGAGGTGACCTGCTTTTGACTTTCAACCAGAGCATCTACATAGTGTCCTGCCTAAAGTTACTCCCTCTTACTCGGCTGATGCACCTAAACACACTAAACATCGAAGATGAAGTAGAAGAAATCCCGAAGCCCTTCCTTCCTAGTTTCTTCTTTTCGTTTGAAGTGATATTTGTACCCAAATTTATGTACCTGGAACAAAGTGTTCAGGAACTTAAGGGGCTAGACACCCTTGTCAACAAACGGGCCATTGCTTTTGATGACACTGTGCCCCATGTTGTTGAGGAAGGCAAACAAATACCCATCACAGCTCACAAGAGACCTGGGTTGTACTTTGTGGAGGATAAGTATGCTGATACTTCTGACTCCAAGCAGATGTATCCTAATGCCATCCCTGCTCAGTTACACCTACCTGGCTGGGACGGGCTGAACATTTACCACATGTTCCAAAGCTTCTTTGGCCAAGGGCGGGAATGGCCCTTTGCTCCTGATTGCTACATCCCTAACTCAGTGATCCGTGGCCGCCTTTGGCCTAATGGTACCCCAGTTTTCTTGCGCTATGATCTAAGCCTATCCTACAAAGATAAGGATAAGGATGCACTTGAATTAAGATCCCGGTCACTGTCATCCGTGAGTCTAGGAGATATGGAACTGTTAAGTGAAAAACGGGATATGTACCAAGAGGAGAAAAGAGAATCCTATGGTATCCTTGAAAGCATGTCCAATAAAAGCTGGACAGGAAGAAGATTTAGTGATGGGCTTGTAGAAAATTTGGTAGAGACCATTCTCAACCTCACAGTTTACTGTTCTACAGAAAAATATAAGAAGTATTTTGGTGCTCTGACACAGATTTTCGCCAGTTACCAAATCCCTTCAAAGATGCGTATTGAGACAGCCTGCCGCCTGCTCAAGGATATAACCCATTACAACTCCGGTATCCGTGAGCTAGCCTGGGAGATGCTAGAGAGGCTGGGCTTCATAAGCCACGTTTTTACCCTTCCACTGACTACGGGGTTGATGGACAGTGATAAGATTGTGCGGACTAGGGTCTTATACCTCATGTCGAGATACACTGGCATCCAGACCAAGTCCATGCTGTTACACCAGCTAAGACGGCGAGATACCCTCCAAGAAATACAGTAAGTTGAATGTGAGCTTCCCTTTTGCTGATTCCTCTTCGTTTCCAGAACCTGACTGCTTCTTGCCCCATTTCTCAAATCCTTTGATTGTCTTCTACTCCCCTGCTCCACAACTGTTTCCCCACGGGCTGCCTAGTTGCTTCTGACAACTCTCCCCCCCCCCATCATTTCCTCACTTCTTTAAGATTCTTCAAAATTGCACCCAGCACAGTGATGCACACCTGGAACCCCAGCATTCAGGAAGATGAGGCAGGAGGATCCTGAGTTCTAGACCATTTTTTAAAAAAGGATTTTCAGGATTTAAGTTCATGTATCTTCCAATCGAAGAAGTATCTTGTGTCACCAAGACTATTCCATCTTCTTGTTCTTTCTTTTTCTGCCTTTATTATTTTTATTTGCTTATTTTTAAACTTCATGCAAGATTTTATTGCACTAATGTTGTCACATAATGGGAGACTTCTGTACTTTGTGTACAGTTATTCTTCGTCCCCACAGAAAGGCTGCTCGTGAACTCACCTGCCGACACAGGTCTGCCTGCAGCAGGGCAGGAGAAACGCCTCAGGGACTTAAGCTGAGAGCAAGACGCTGGTGAATGGCTCTTGTGCCCCGTATCAGCAATGTGTACAAATGTCTCTATTCCGATTGTGCTTTATTTTATATCTAGAATCCACTTATGAATGAGTACATACCATGACTGTCTTTCTGGGTTTAGGTTACCTCACTCAGGATGATTTTTTCTAGTTCCATCCATTTGCCTGCAAATTTCATGCTTTCATTGTTTTTCTCTGCTGAGTAGTACTCCATTGTGTATATGTACCACATTTTTTCCATCCATTCTTCCGTTGATGGGCATCTAGGTTGTTTCCAGGTTCTGGCTATTACAAATAGTGCTGCTATGAACATAGCTGAGCATGTATCTTTATGGTATAAATCAGCATTCCTTGGGTAGATGCCCAAGAGTGGGAAGGCTGGGTCTTGAGGTAGTTCAATTCCTCATTTTCTGAGAAACCGCCATGCTGATTTCCACAGTGGTTGTACAAGTTTACATTCCCACCAACAGTGGAGGAGTGTTCCCTTTGCAATCAGACCACAACCCATAGAACCATGGAGGATATATATATATATATATAGCATGGAGGTCCCTAGGATGACTGTGGCTTATAATAAATTTCGGTTTTGCTCAATTATTGAAAAAAAAATAGCCAAATGAATGGAAACACATGAACTATGAACCAAAGGCTGAGGGGCCCCCAGCTGGATCAGGCCCTCTGAATAGGTGAAACAGTTGATTGGCTTGATCAGTTTGGGAGGCAACTAGGCAGTGGGACCAAGTCCTGTGCTCATTGCATGAGTTGGCTGTTTGAAACCTGGAACTTATGCAGGGACACTTGGCTCAGTCTGGGAGGAGGGCACTGGACCTGCCTGGACTGAGTCTACCAGGATGATTGCAGTCCTGGGGGAGGATTTGCCCTGGAGGAGGTGGGAATGGGGGGTAGACTGGGGGTAAGCGGAGAGGGTGGGAGGGGGGAGAATAGGGGAACCCGTGGCTGATATGTAGAACTGAATGGTATTGTAAAAAAAAAAAAAAAAAAAAAAAGTCTATTCCAAAATACTAAATCATCTGTAGGAATGGACAGTGACAGCAGTAAACCATTATATATTGTAAACTGAGACAGTAACTGATGGTTCTAGCAATCCGCCAGGCTTGTCTTCCATCATTTTCTTCAAATGACTTCTCTGAAGTTAACGGCAAGGAAGGCTGCCTTGTATGTCCCGTCACCGGCCATTGATGAAGGTGAAGCTCTGTTACAGGAGTTAGAGCATGCCACCCATTGCCCCCCTATCTGGGTCCTCTAAAATCCTTATGGCCAATTCCAGTCAACCAATTGCTGACTTTGCCCTCTAATTCAAGGTAAACTTTATTAGCAGTCTGGAGTGTCAGTGCAAAAAGATTTCCTGTAGCATTCCTCTTCTGTCTAAATAAAAAGAAAAGATTTTAACTTTAACAAAGTAAAACTACATACAATAAGAGCAAATGTCAGATATTGTCTAATTAAAAATGTCAGATATTGTCTAATTAAAATTTTCCTTTTTATCAAGAACAACTATCAAGTAAGAATTAACATTCACATTGTCCAGTACATTTGTATTTGGCAAATTCAGAGAAAATACTCTATTATCTATACCATCTTGATGAGTCCAAAGTTTTTTACCTAATTCACTTTCTGTCATAACTTGTATTACCAACCTAGAAATATCTTTTTAGACCTTAAAATATTTTCTTAGATAACAACTTAAGCTTTTATGTCTCTCAACCTTATACACTTTACATATCTTTTGTGAGTTTCTTTCCTGAGTTTGGTAACAAGGAAAATTGTAACTATAACTATCTAGTTTTCAACCATATCAGAGACCTTCACATTACTTGAGTAAACAGGAAATGCAGAGCAAACAACTTCCAAAACTACAGAAACACAGAGACAGCTGGCTGCCTGGGCAGTCATCCAAGGTTCCTCTGCAATGTTGGGGGCATCCATCTTCAGCCTACAGGCCTAGAATATCTGACAGACTTTTCTGTGAGGCAGGAATTTAAGAACTGTCCTGCCTTGTCTTGGCAAAGTTTGGCAGTTACCTTCTTCTGTGTCCTGCTTTTCCATTTTAGAGGGCATATTATCAGCAGTTGGGACAAGGGAAGTTTCTTGCCCAGTGGCTAACTTTGCCACAAAAAAAACCAAACTACATATGGAGCTTCTTCAGTGCCCACCATCCTTTTCTGAAGTAAATTGGTGCTGCAGACGTGTCTCACAGTCATGAAAACCCTTATGTAATTAAAACATCTTAAATGCCAGATTCTGTAGATCTTGGAAGTGTTTGAAGTCCATCTCTCTATCTAAAATATATCTGTTTGACCTTGAAAATATACCTAACATGACTTTAAGTTTGATTGTTATAGATAACTACTAACCTGTCTTTCTTTATTATCCCAAATAGCTTTCAAGGACTAGAACTTATTTTAAAATGAGCTGCATAGGTACAATACCTTAAATAAAAGTAGAAACATATATACAGTATGTCCTAACAAAAAAATCTTAAATTTGTATCAATATACAAAATCCATGTCAATGTAAAATATTTGATATTAATAGTTGCTTTTTAGTTTAATAGTAGATTCAATAATCTGAGCTTTTATCCTGTCATTCTTATCACCCCATTTTTTTTTATCTTTTTAGAAAGAGATCCCTTAATCTAACCTCCTTTGCTTAATTTCATTCTTGACCATGACCAATAACAACTTGCAACCAACCCCCCAAAATGATGATAAACATCCATAACCCACTGAGCAACCAAAACCACCCATCCCACCTCTTGGGAATATGGATGTTGTGTTCTTAAAATTATTTCTTTTTGTCTGGGGGAGATGGTATCTTTAGGAGACCCTGAGAAGATTAAGATAACAATCAAGTCCTGGGAGAGCTAGCTATTATCCAGTCTCAGTGTGATGAGAAGGTGCAGGGCTCATCTGAAGTCCTGACTGGAGTAGTCTGAGGCTGGACCATCTTAGCTAACTGCTTTGAAGTTGTCATGAGACATTTGTAATCCAAAGCTAATTTTTGGGTGGTGTTTGCCAGATTAATGATGTTATTGTAGTCCAGGTGGATTTGTCATTTCAGGCCCCATATTCTTCTTGGAGACCTCAAAGGTCACTGCCAGGAATGATCATGGGTCATTTCAGAAAACTTAAACATTTTAATGTCATATGCAGTAGATCTCTGAGAGTTGTTAAGTACATTTGGGGTACACACACTTAGTTCCTAGTTACCTGCTTCAGACTCAAGCGTGAAATCATGTATAGGAAGCTAGATGAAGCCTGTTTCTAGAATTAGTTAGTACTCTATATAACCATTAATATCATGACAAAAAGTATATATATATATATATATATATATAAAATCTCATACATTTTGAGATAATATTTATACCATAAGAAAAGTGTTAAAGAATCAAAATAAAACCAAAGGATTATGAGATTAGTGGCAATAGAACAGTCCATTAATTTTGGTTTCCTTCTGTCCCATACCAGGTGCCTCATCTGACATGAGATAGAGGTTTTGGATTTTTCTTTAACAAGCATGCTTGAGTTTAGAGAAAGAGAGTGCCACACTCTAGCTCCAATGCTAGTTTTAATTTTTAATTGAACTCGGCCTACAATAAAACCATTTGCCTTATATGTCTGTAGAGAACAGCAGAAACAAACATTTTAGAAGATCTATGAAATGTTATCCTGTTGGAAGTGTGCTATACCATTAGGCCAATTTATTCTTTTTCTTGGGACATTTTCTCTTGGTGATTCACCCCTCTTCTTCAAATATCTCATTTGTCCAGTGGTCTTCAGTTTTCTTAGTTGGATTCTTTTATTCTTCTGGAAAGACAAAAACAAAACCTTGCCTCAACCCTAACTTTGGGGAGTTCCCTTTTTTAGTACATTATAGCTGATCAAATGAAAGGCATTTGTTAGTCTCATAAGTTAGTTTGAACTGAATGACCAAGTTGTTTGATGAACTACTGCCTCTCCTATTCAAGAGGTCTCTCCTGTTCAGATTTAATCTTTATTAATTGTGATGGTATCCATAGCTTTTCTTTTCCTATGGAAACAAAAGCAAAACCTCCTCACCAATGTAACATATATCTTGGTTTCCATCCTAAGGAAATTAATTTTGTTTTTGTTTTTGTTTTGTTTTGTTTTTAGACAGAGTTTCTCTGTAGTTTTGGTGCCTTTCCTGGATCTTGTTCCGTAGACCAGGCTGGCCTCAAACTCAGAGATCCACCTGGTTCTGCCTCCTGAGTGCTGGGATTAAAGGCATTTGCCACTGCTGCCTGGTAACACATCTTTAAAGTATATAGGCTGATCTAATTCAGCAGTTTTTTTCTACTACCCAATGTCTCTTTGCAGCTGTTGTTCCTTTCTCATTAGCATCTAAAAATTTTAAAGTTAATTAAGCATTGTGCAATCTACCTCTGCGAGTCTTTGTTACTACTCTCTGTTTATTACTCATATATTTTAAAGTGCAATTAAATCTTTCTATAACTGCTTGTCCAGTAGGGTTATGTGGTATATCTGTAATATGCTTTATGTTGTAATATGCAAAAAATATTTCATTTTTACTAGAGATATACACTGGAGCATTGTCAGTCTTAATTTGTATGGATATCCCCATAATGGCCACAACTTTTAAAAAATGTGTAATCATCCTTTTCAGAATTCAAAGCAGTTGCCCCTTGAAATCCTGAATATGTATCTATGGTATGGTGCACATTAATCTTCCAAACTCCACAAAATGAAACACATTGATTTTCCAAATTTCATTTATTTGAGTACCCTTTGGGTTACATCCTGCATGTAGTAGAGTTTGGTTATACAAAGAACAAGTAGGATGTTTCCTTATCATTTCCTTGGCTTGTTGCCAGGTGATGGAAAAATCTTTCTTCAAAACTTTGCTATTAACGTGATGTTACTTATGAAATTCTGAGATTTCTAGCATATTTGCTACCAATATCTGATCAATTTCATCATTACCTTGTACTAGAGGGCCTGGTAGACCCATATGGCATCTGATATATGTTATATACAAGAGAAAATTTTTATTTTTGATTATTTCTTGCAATTGAATAAATAACAAAGTTAATTCCAAATCACCTGGAATAAGTTCAGTGATTTTAATATTTAAAACAACTCTTTCTGCATATTCAGGGTCAGTAACTATGTTAAGAGATTCTGGAAAATGTAATAATACCATGAGTATAGCATTTAATTCTGACTTTTGAACAGAATCATTAGTGCTTTGAACCACTTTACTTAAATTTCCTGACTTATAACCTGCCTTTCCTGATTTGTTTGCATCAATATAGAATGTAGGGGCTCCAGAAATTGGTGTTCCCTGTACAATGTGAGGAGGATCCTATTAGTTCTCTTTATAAAGTGAAGTCTCTTACTTTTGGAATTTTTGTTGCTAATCTCTCTCCCATTACTAATTACTGCAAGCTGTTTCCCAATGTTCATTTTCTGCCCACAATGAGGCAATTTTAGCATTAGTAAAAGGTACCACAATTTCTGATGGGTCTTGTAGATGTAACCAATCATCTTTTTAAAATAAGAAACACAGAGCCAATGTAAAATAGAAAGCTGAGAGGTCAGAGCTCAGAGATAAATCTTACCTCCTGCAATGCTCCTAGCTTCCCCAAGAGAGAGCTACTTCCTGTTTGTCTGTGTTTAAATAGTCTTTCTGTTCTGCCTTCTCATTGGTTGTAAACCCAACCACATGACTGCCTTGTCACTGCCTGTAAGTACTGCCCTCCAGGTCTTAAAGGCATATGTCTCCAATACTGGCTGTATCCCTGAACACACAGAAATCTACCTAGCTCTTCTAACCACCACGCTCTTGCTATGGCTCTAATAGCTCTGACCCCAGGGCAACTTTATTTATTAACATAAAATTAAAATCACATTTCAGTACAAATAAAATATCACCATAGGGTCTATTTCTGTTCATTGATGAAGTCTCAGTTTTCCTTTCAGAATCAATTCAGAAACCTTTTCTACATGGGCCTTTAATTTTTTACTCTGTTTTTATGGTAAAAATATCCATTCTAAGATATTATCTTCTCTCTGCATAAGAATTTGTGTAGCAGAATGCATAGAAGGTAGTAAGACCAAGATACAATCAGGCTCTGGATCTAAGTGATCCACATGTGCAGCCTGTAATCTCTCTCCTACCAAAGCCGATTCTCTCTTAGCATCAGCTGATAGTTTTCTTGGACTATTTAGGTCCATATCATCTTGTAAGATTTGAAATAAATTACTTAGTTCTTGAGTTGTTCATCCAGTTGTGTGCTGTAGCCAATTAATTTTCTCCCAGCAATTTTAAAAAATCATTAAGTGTTTGTAATTGATCTCTCCTGATTTATACTTTCTGTGGTTGATTTTTTTGGTAAACCTATCATACCCTAGATTATTAATAGAATCTCCTCTTTGTATTTAGTCAGGAGCGATTTGTAATTTCCAACAAGGCAAACTTTTCTTTACTTCTTCACACATTTTTTTAAGGTATCTGTGTCTGAATCAGCTAGGAAGACATCATCTATATAATGGTAAATTATAGAGTGAGGAGACTTTTTACAAATTAATTCCATTGGCTGTTGTACAAAATATTGGCACAAATATTGGGGCTGTGTTAACATCCATTGTGGAAGAACATTCCATTGATACCTTTTAACAGGCTGGAAATTATTATAAGTAGGCACTGTGAAGGCAATTTTTTTTCTGTCCTGTTCTTATAAAGGTATAGTAAAAGGCAGCCTTTTAAATCAATCACTATAATAGTTCTTTAGGCAATAGAGAAGGCAAGGGAATTCCAGGCTGTAAAGAGCCCATTGGCTGAATCACCTCAATAATAGCTCTTAGATCTGTTTCTATTCTCCATTTTCCAGATTTCTTTCTAATGACAAATATAGGAAAATTCCAAGGAATGGTCAATTCTTCAATATGTTCAGCATTTAGCTGCTCCTGTATCAGCTGTTCTAATGCCTGTAATTTTTCTGATGTTAAAGTCCATTGTTCCACCCAGACAGGTTTGTCAGTTAACTGGTTTTTTTGTTTTGTTTTGTTTTGTCAAAACAGTATTGCTCTGTGTAACCCTAGCTGTCCTAGAACTTGCTCTGTAGACCAAACTGGCCTTGAAATCACAAAGATCTGCCTGCCTCTGCCTTCGAGTACGGGGATTAATGGCGTGCACCACCACCTAGTGTCAGTTAACCATGTTAAAGGTAGGGCTGTTGGTATCTTTGAAAGCTCAACAACGGTTGTGCACTGCTTATGTACAACCTGAAAGGTTGGTGACTGTTTTTGATAATAACTTTTGATGTTTCTCTCTGAAGTATCCTTTATTTTATGGTTTGATTCTGAGATTGGAGTGTGTTAATCTGTGTTTTCTATTGTAACAAACCACGTCCCACATACGGCTTTAATTTATCTACCTTTTCTTCTGGCCCTATACATTGGACCCACCTTGGACTTTGTTTTACCTGAGATAAATTTCCAATCCCTACAGGCTGAATACTTACCTCCTGAAAAGGCCAACCTGGATGCCAAGATTTTGGTGAAATGATTGTTACATCCATGCCTCTGTCAACCAAACCTTCAATTACAATGGCAGCCAGCTGCCATTTATTTGTATTTTTGGCTTTGGTCTTTGATCATTTATAGAAGTTTACCAAAATACTTGTTTTATGGTCTCTCCTGAAATTTATTTATTTATTTATTTGTTTGTTTATTTATTTATTTATTTATTTATTTATTTATTTATTTATTTATTTATTATGTATACAGTGTTCTGCCTGCATATATGGCTGCAGGCCAGAAGAGGGCACCAGATCTCATTGCAGATGGTTGTGAGCCACCATGTGGGTGCTGGGTATTGCACTCAGGACCTTTGGAAGAGCAGCCAGTACTCTTAACTGCTGAGCCATCTCTCCAGCCCTCTCCTGAAATTTTTGTTTTATCTATTGGAGCTGTGCTGTTATCTAGAACAATTATTGGTTGGGTTTTTTGTTTGTTTGTTGTTGCTAACTGTTCTTATATCTTAAATTAACCCATTTCTATAAATCTATATCTTGCCATGTCACTTGGGGCTTACCGGCGTCTTTACATGTTGCTTATCCTGGTGGTGGCTGCAGTGTCTCTCCTCCTTCTTCCTGTTTCCCCAATTCTCCTCTCTCCTTGTCCCGCCTATACTTCCTGCCTGGTCACTGGCCATCAGTGTTTTATTTATATAGTGTGATATCCACAGCACTTCCCCTTTTCTTCCTTTTTTAAAAAGGAAGGTTTTAATTTTAACATAGTAAAATTACAAAACAGTTATCGAGCAAGAATTACAGTTACAATATTAAAGAAGATGTCCTATCTATCTTATATTTGTGAGTTTAAGGTTTTATATCTAACTTATCTTTTATCATTACTGAGGAAATTATAACTATCTGGTTTTCAACCACATCAAAGACCTCAGAAGGATATAATATTACCTGAGAAATAGGAGAAGGATGTATGTAACTTTTGGGAGTCTTGCAGGGTAGTCGGAGACAACTGACAGCCTGGACAGTCATCTAATGTTCCGTTGTAAAGTTGGAACATCTGTCTTCAGCTCACAGGGCTAGAGTCTCTCTGTCATTTTTCCAGTGTCCTGTAGAATGTCTGGCAGTTTTCTCTGCAAAGCAGGAACCTGAAGGACCATCTTGTCAAGCAAAGTTCATTGGTCATCCTTCCATGGGTCTTGTATGTCCAGTCGATCAAGCAGTCTAGGCAAGAACAGTTTCTTGCCCGAATGGCTATCTTTGCCAAGGTCAAGATAAACTCCATATGGAGTGTCTTTGATGTCCATCTTCCTCTCTGAAATAAATCCAGTGTTGTCAGGAGCAGACATGTCTCACTGTCCAGAACATCTAAATTTTTAAAACATTTTAAATGCCATATTCTGTAGGTCTTTGAAGTGTTTGAAGACTACCTATCTATCTGAAATACATCTATGTATACCTAGAAGACTTAACTAACATGGCTATAAATATGATTATCATAGATGACTAATTATTAATCTATTTCTTAATTATCCATTACAATTTTAAATGAGTTAAACATAATACCTCAAATAGAAATATATATATACAGTATATAGAATAGAAATATATATATATATACAGTATAACAAAATTAACTTCAAGTTTGTATCAATAAACTAAAATTTATACCAATGTAAAACATATTAAACATAAACTAAAATCTATACCAATGTAAAACATTTTAAACAAGCTGTTCTTTAAAAGTAGGTTCATTAATCTACCCTTTTATCTTATCATCTCTATATCCTCCTATATATCTATTATCATATCCCCTTTTGTTTTTTAGAAAGAGATCACATTTATAATCAACTGTTTTAAATAAAAATATTGGTTTATCTCTGTCCTACACCAGAGGGCTCTTCTGATTTGGGACACAAGAATCTCTTAACCATTTTTTAAAAAGCAATATGTCTGGGTTTAGAGGGGGAGTGAGCCAATTCCACCTCTAAAGCCAGCTTGGTATATTTGGGAATTTGGGCATAGCATCTCTTACTACTTCCTGCTGGAGGGGGGCACTGTATCTTATGGGAACGCAAAGAAAATTTTAGGCCTATGGGGTAGTCCGTGAGACTGTATTGTGTGAACCAGTTGCCTTGAAACCACTCTGGATGTTAGATCACCTGGGCCATGGTGTCATCGGAGACCTTTCAGGGGGTCTTGGCTGGTGAAACCTGATGTATCTTAATCTGGAACAAATCCACAGCCTCTGGCTTTCTGTGGAAACAAAAGCAGAACCTCTTTTCCAAAGCAACATATCCTTAAATCCAAATTTTGAAGTCAAGGCACCTTTAAAATATACATATTGGTTTAATTCAACATCTTTTTCGATCAAATGTTTTTTTGCAGTTAAAAATCCCAAAGACAACACAATCCAGATTCTCTGTGTAATATTCATCTTTACGTGGCTTTTTTATATTAATTTATCTTTTTTTGTCTCTTTCAAGCCTACGTATATTTTACACACATTGTAAATGATTTTATCTGAATCAGTCTTATTGTGAACCTATTGCTTTAAACTGTAGTATTCTAAGACTGAAACAGTGCTGTGGCTTCTGGCTCCGCCCATTTTAGCTTACCAACATGGCATTTTCCGCCAGTTCTGTGAGTCAAGTCTCAGAAATAGTGGGTCTAAGCTTTTTATCAAAGCAGCATGTAGCCCAGAAACCTTTTTTTTTTTTTTTTTTTTAATACTAGTAAAGACTAAATCTACCACACAGCATAATGTGCCACTGGCAGACACCTCATTACCACGATACTGTCGGTCAAACGCAAATGCCAGGAACCCACCAGTAGTTCAAACCCACGTTTTGTGGTGTCTAGCTGCCCTTATGAGACATGAAGCAGGAACCTGGTTTTGGCTCTGTTTAGAATTGGTTATTAAATATTCTCAGGTTTAAGATGGAAACTTGAGCCATTGGGCACCATTTGTTGCTAACTGTTCTTATATCTTAAATTAACCCATTTCTATAAATCTATACCTTGCCACGTTGCTCGTGGCTTACTGGCATCTTTACATTTTGCTTATCCTGGCGGTGGCTGCAGTGTCTCTCCTCCTTCTTCCTGTTTCCCCAATTCTCCTCTCTCCTTGTCCCACCTATACTTCCTGCCTGGTCACTGGCCATTAGTGTTTTATTTATATAGAGTGATATCCACAGCAGTTTGTTTTTGTTTTTGTTTTTGTTTTTGTTTTTGGAGACAGAGTTTCTATGTGTAGTTTTGGTTGCTGTTCTGGATCTTACTCTGTAGATCAGGCTGGCCTCCAACTCACAGAGATCTCCCTGGCTCTGCCTCCCAAGTGCTGGGATTAAAGGCATTCGCCACCACTGCCCAGCTCGGCATTGGTTTTTAACAACAGGCATTATGTTCTTTAATTGCTCTGTGAAAGAGTTTCCCCCATGGTGACAGGAAATGATTGAATCAAATTTGATATGGGGGCCTGTGGGAGGCCTCCCAGAGCATTTCCCAATGTCAAAAGTTTACCTTGCTTGTCCCTTGTTGATCTGCATTCATTAGTCCAGTGCTGGCCTTTGCCCCACCTTCTGCACACTCCAGGAGACTGGGGTCTCCTGTTTGGGATCATTTCTAGAAAAAACGTTGTTTCTTGGAATGCCTTGCCTACCATCCCTTTTCAGATGACCTTGTTTACCACAATTAAAACATCTGAACTTTTGATTTTTTAAAAATATTTAGAAATCACTTCTCCTATCAAGGAGCATCATAAGTGTGAGATCCAATATCAGTTGTATTTTAGAGCCATTCTATGGGTGCTGGTCTTGACTTTAAAAGTCTAATCACCTTTTTGCATTCTGAATTAGCATTTTCAAAAGCCAAAGATTCAGTTAATATTTGTCTAACTTCTGGATCTGATATTATTCTATTTATAGCTGAGGTCAATCTTTTGCAAAAAAAAAAAATCAGTGAAAGCTTCTTTGAGGTCTTGTATAATTTTAGTTAATGACTTGGTCCACTTTCCTGATTCTTTAACCTTGTCCCAAGCATTTGAAGCCATGTTACAGCATAGGGCCAAGGTGTGACCATCAAATCTAAACTGTCTCTGCAAATCAGCAATCTGGTCTCCACTGAGAAACTGGTCCTGGGAAATACCAATTCCTTTAGCTCTATTTCATTGTCCTATGACCCTAGGTTCCTCTTTCTACCATGTTCTCCATTGTAACTGAGGACCAGTTCCAATATTGTCTTGGGGGATAATTCTATTCCGAGTTGTCCATGAATTTAACATTTGCTTCACAAAGGGTGAATGTATACCATATGAAACAAATGCTTCCTTAAATCTCCTCAAATCTAGCATTTCTACAGGATTTCAGCTAACTTCTGCATAGCCTTGGGGTTGTCTATCATCTGGTGATTGTTCTTGTATGGTAACTGGATAAACTAAGGTTGGTTTTCTAATAACCTTGGGCCGTTCCTCTTCAGTTTCATCATGCACTGGTATAGTAGGTTCTGCTCTAAAGTCCTCTGTCTCTGTGAACATTTTTATTAGTTTCATTAGTAGGTCTTTCTAAGGCTTGTATCTTATCAGTCAATTTTCCATATTTGGTACAGATATCAAACCATTTTTAAAAGATAAAATATTAATTACCAAACTAATAATTCTAGTTAACATGTCAATCCCAGATAAGTTTGTTACCCCTTCATTTAACTTTTCCACTTTTGAACCATCCATTGTGGACCATGCAGAGACCTAACTACCTGCATCATAATATTCCCTATTCTTAATGTGGGAAAGATTATATATATATTTTTTAATAAAACCTAATTCCCACCTTAAGAATTCTCAAGTGTCCTGTCAGAATGGCTATAATCAAAAACACCAATGACAGCTTATGTTGGAGACAATGCAGAGCAAAGGGAACACTCCTCCAGTGTTGGTGGGAGTGCAAACTTGTACAATCACTGTGGAAATCAGTATGGCGGTTTCTCAGAAAATTGTGAATCAATCTACCTTAAGACCCAACCATACCACTCTTGGGCATATACCCAAGGAGTGCTCAATCATGCCACAAAGATAAATGCTCAATTATGTTCATAGCATCATTATTCGTAATAGCCAGAACCTGGAAACAACCCAAATGCCTGTTAAGGCAAGCATGGATTAAGAAAATGTGGTACATATACACAATGGAGTACTACTAAGCAGAGAAAAACAATGACAACATGAAATTTGCAGGCAGATGGATGGATCTAGAAAATATCATCCTGAGTGAGGTAACCCAAACCCAGAAGGACAAACATGGTATGTACTCACTCATAAGTGGATACTAGATATAAAAGCAAAGAACAATCAGACTGCAACCCACAGAACCAGGGAGGCTATATAGCAGGGGGGACCCTAGGATGACTGTGGCTTATAGTAAGTTTTGGTTTTGCCCAAACACTGGGCAAGCTTTAGTGAAACCTTTCACTATTAGGATAAGAATTTGTGCCGTATCAAGTGATGAAAGAAAAAAAAAAAGAATTCTCAAGTGTCTCATCAGATATGCTGACTTTTTAATTTTTCCACAATAGCAATAATGGAGCTGTGTGTCAGATACAGCAGCGGTTCTCAGCTGGGGGGGGGAGGGGCAGTGGGATATTCAGAATGGAGTGTCCAGGCAGCTGGACTAACTCTGCTCATCCCAGGTGCTTGTGCCGCTGAGAGGCACAGGGCTGGTGTAAGGCCAGCTCTTGAGGTGAGTGGCTGTGGTGGGGTATCCAAACAGCTGGGCTAGCCACTGTGGTGCACAGGCCAGGGCACCTGCAGCTGTTCACGTGCAGCTGGGGTCTGAGGGCATGGGCCCCCTAGATGACAGAGCTGGTTGACTCAGGGGGCTGTAGAGCTGTCATTGGGTGGCTGTGACTATGACCTGGGCAATGTTGGCCCGGCGAGTGCAAGGAGACTGAAGTGGCGGCTTTAAAAGCCACTGCGTGATTTTGCGTGGTGTTGGACGCCAGATGAAGCATTTACCTGTACTGTTCTATTATTAATAATGATATTGGGGTAAAAATCTGATAGATCCAAAGAGCAGTGGAGGGATGATCAGCTGACCCCAAGTCTTCCAACGCTTCCCAGATGGAAAATGCTGCAAATCTCTCTAAGCCCCTCCCTATATCTTCCTGTGCCCCCTATCTGGGTCCTCCAAAACCTCTATGGCTTATTCTGGTCAGCCAATCACTGACACTACCCTCTGATTCTTAATAATAAAAACTTTATTAGCAGTCTCAGAGTGTCATTGCAAACAAATATCTTCCAACACAGGGTTTCTCTGTGTAGCTCTAGCTGTCTTGGAACTCACTGTGTAGACCAGGCTGGCCTCAAACTTATAGAGATCTGCCTTTGCCTCCAAAGTGCTGGGATTAAAGCAGTGGGCCACTATGCCTGACTATTTTTTTTCTTTATAAATTTTCCAGACTGGGAATACTGTGCACCTTTACTTCCAGCACTCAGGAGATCGAGGCAGGTGGGTCTCTGTGAATTTGAGGTCAGTCTGGTCTCCATAGTTTTACATGAGTTCCAGGACAGCCAGGGTAACATAAATAGCTTCTAGTTGAGCACCAGCTACACTTCTCCACGTTCAGTCCATATGTAAGAGTTTCTTCAGCAATAGGACCTTACTTACCATCAGGGTGTAGAGAACAACCAATAGCCTTGGCAATATCTTGTGATGTTTGGGGAGGTGCATCAGATCCCTTTGGCCAATGACTGAACAGGAAATAACCCATCTCTGGTACTGGAGGTTTTACTTGATGCCGTAAGATATCTGGTTGGGGGCATCATCTCCCCCATTCTATGGTGACTCCATTTAAATTCCTTTCACACACACACACACATACATATGTATGTATATATTTCATGACATTTCTACAGTAGTAGGTTTCTCATCATTTTTTTCAATGGCAAATTGAAGCCCTGGAGAGAGCAGAAGGAAGGACTATATAGGAAGAGTAGACGTAGCTGAAGAGCAAACAGTATCAAAACCACTTTATTTTCAGGATTAATATCCCAGAAGCATTACTGCTGGTCTGCCCCATCATCACTAGGACAAAGATCAATACTTCTGAGTCTAGAAGATGCAGGGGAAATGTATGTTTTGTTTGGTCTAGAGAATGATTTATGATAGTCATGCTTTTGGTTTTGAATGACTGTATTTAAGTAAATAGTAAGTAAATGTAAAAGAGTAAGTCACAAGTAGTGGACAGAGTCAGCAGATATATATTAAAGCACCATCAAATTGGGTGCTACGAAGATCCAACAGAAACCACTGAAGCATCCCAATTGAGAAAAACAAATAGAAGGTAACATGGAATCAGGAGCTTACAAACATCCCGCAGAAGTCCACTGGGGAAACCCTGCTAGGGCAGCTGGACTGAGAGTCCTAGTCAGTGCAGAGTCCTCTCTGTATGGTTTCCAAGTAAATAACACACAGCCACAGATAAATGGCATCACTCACTTGGAGGCAGAAAGAGCTTGGGAAAGCCTTGAAACAGTCATGCTGTTCTGATCAGGACTTTGTCACAGCCCAGAACCTCCTCTCCAGGGTTGAGATTCAGTTCTTCTTTCCACCACAGACATTTTATATGATGGTGTAAATACTAGCATTGGCTGGAAACAGTTCACCTTTGGGCTTTTCTCAAAGGCACAGTGCTTAATACTGATAGTTTTTCTCTGTCATAGAGCTGGTGTGGGGACAGCAACATGAGTTCTGGAGGACTCTCAACATAAACATGCTTGGGTCTGATGATAGGGGCCATTCTGGATTCCAGAACTGGCTTTCGAGTGAATATTAAAGAAGCACATGACAATTCACCAATAAAATATACACTACAAGGTCCAGTGGAGTCTCCTGCATGGTGCCTACAAAGGCAAATGATATTATTAATAACTTCACCCACGCAAGACCAGAACATGGCTAATCTCTTCCTGATCCAGCTTTCATCTGGTTTCAGAGTTGTTTTATTTGCTTGGTAGTTTTCTGAAACAGCATTTCTCACCACATAGCCTAGGCTGGCCTGGAACACTTTATGTAGCCCAAGCTAGCCTTGAACTTGAGATTCTATTGCCTCAGCCACCCAAGTGTCTAGTTCTGATTTGGGTTTTTAGGAAATGGTCTCTCCTCAGAAATTCCTCTGGAATTCCAAGCTGAAGCCCAGAAGGGAAAATGATGAGCATATCTCATGTACAGACTGTATGGACAGAACCCTGTTACTCTGTTCTCTTTCAGTTTTAACTTTGTTATTTTACATTCTTTATTCTGTTTTTTATATATGAGTGTCCTGCTTGCATTTATGTATGTACACGGTGTGTGTGTGTGTGTGTGTGTGTGTGTGTGTGTGTGTGTGTGTGTGTGTGTACCTGCTGCCCACGGAGGTCAAAGGAGGGTTGTAATGCTACAGCTCTGGAGGGAAAGGTATCCTGGCCATTGGAAGCCAGGCTGTACCTACAGCTCTGAAGGGAAAGGTATCCTGGCTGTTGGAAGCCACACAATACCTACAGCTCTGTTCTGGTGAGGGATGATATCCCCCCAACCCCTGGCAGGAATGTAGCAATCCTGCTCCTCCCCAAGAGAGTTGTTACAGCTCAGCTCTGCTCCACTCTGCTAAGGGTATTTCCTTTTCAGAGATGTAGCAATTCTGCTCCTGCTTCAGCGAAAGTTGTTACCTCTCTGCTATGCTCCACTCCGGCAAAAGGTCTTCACCCAAAACTCATTCAAGAGATTTATTGGGAGGGAGGAATCCGAGTGGCTGCCTCTGCCAGGGTGGAAAAGGCAGCTCTCAACTGAACAGGTGCAGGACTTATATAGGGCTCCTTAGGGTTGGGGTTTTTCCAAGGTGAAGATTTTCAGGGTGAGAGTTGGTGGGATTTTAATGCCTGTGCTTGAACAAGCTGGGAGATTGCCTGGATTTTGTGCTCAGGAATAAACTGATTTTCCTGCTGAGGGATTGGTTGGTTTCATGCTCAGTTGGTCAAGGGCAGACTGTGTTTCTTTATCTCTGGTTTCAGAGCCAAAGTGTGTTTCTTTGGCTCTGGTTTCAGGGGCTGGGTGTGTTTCTTTGGCTCTGGTTTCAGGGGCAGGGTGTGTTTCTTTCACTGGCTCTGGTTTCAGGGGCAGGGTGTGTTTCTTTCACTGGCTCTGGTTTCAGGGGCTGGGTATGTTTCTTTGGCTCTGGTTTCAGGGGCAGGGTGTATTTCTTTCACTGGCTCTGGTTACAGGGGCTGGGTGTGTTTCTTTCACTGGCTCTGGTTTCAGGGGCTGGGTGTGTTTCTTTCACTGGCTCTGGTTTCAGGGGCTGGGTGTGTTTCTTTGGCTCTGGTTTCAGGGACAGGGTGTGTTTCTTTCACTGGCTCTGGTTTCAGGGGCTGGGTGTGTTTCTTTGGCTCTGGTTTCAGGGACAGGGTGTGTTTCTTTCACTGGCTCTGGTTTCAGGGGCTGGGTGTGTTTCTTTGGCTGGCTCTTCTACACTACAAGGGTGAACTGAAGTGAAGTCACAGGTGGTTGTGAACCATCACAGGGGAGCTGGGAACCAAACCCAGGTCCCTTGCAAAAGCAGTAAGTGTCCTTAACTGCTGAATCATCTCTTCAGCACCCCCTTGTCATTCTCTTCTTAACAGGAAACCGTTTACAGGACAAGCTTCAGTCTTCTATAGGTCATAGAACCAGATAGGACAAGCTAGATCAGGGCTTTGTTATTCAATGCTAATCAGCACTGGAACTCTGAATACAAGAAGGGGTCTACAAACACCTGGAAATGCCAAGCAAAAATCTGAATATGCATGTTTTCATGGACTTCTTAACTTCTGAGCTAGAAAAAAAAGGACTGAATTTGTTGCAGGTAAGGACATGAATGCCATCAGCTACCTTTCAGAGGTAGGCAAGTCTGAGCATGTGCAAAACCGACAATGAGAAGTTAGGACACAGTCCACCACAGAAGAAGCCCTGCACAGTGCAAGGTCTTGTATTGTGCAAGAACACAAGAGCTCTATGCTCTTCTCTGTATCTGTAGTTCAAATCTTTAAAACAAGGCTCTGGGAATTCCCAGTTTCAAGGGCATCCAATGGCTCAAGTGTCTTAGGGAGCCTTGGACTTGTACTTTCATTACTCGCTTGCTGATATTAACCCCCAAGATAGAAGATATGACCACATAGGATGACTCCTTCATGGTATGTGTTGATTTCAGAGGCAGTGGTGGCATGCAGTGAAACGTCACTCTGGAACTACACTATCGTGTGTGGTGCCTCACAGATCATAACCTACCATTTTCCCTTTCCCTCTACTTTCTGAAGACAAAAAATAAAAAGATAGTAGGTAGATAGATAAATGGATAGATAGATAGATAGATAGATAGATAGATAGATAGATAGGTAGATAGATAGATAGATAGATAATAAAAATTTGGGCTGTTATCTTAGTTAGAGTTTCTATTGCTGTAAAGAGACACCATGACCATGGTTGAAAATATTTAATTGGGGTGGCTTATAGTTCAGAGATTCAGTCTGTTATCATCATGGTGGGACATGGTGTCGTGCAGGCAGACATGGTACTGGAGAGGTAGCTGAGAGTTCTACATCTTGTGCAGGCAACGGGAAGTGAACTGAGACACTGGGTGGTATCTTGAGCATAGGAGACCTCAAAGCCCACCTCTACAGTGACACACTTCCTCCAACAAGGCCACACCTTCTAATAGTGCCATTCCCTTTGGGGCCATTGTCTTTCAAACCACCACAGCTGGTGAGATGACTCAGAGGTAAAGGTGGCTCCTGACAAGCCTGAGGAACTGTACACAAGGACCCACATGGTGGAAGTTGAGAACCAACTCCCCAAAGTTGTCTCTTGACCTCCACACATGCACCATGATACAGGCACATACAGGAAAAAATGTAATAAATAATCATTTTTTCTCTAAAGATAGATAATTCCAAAAACAAAACAAAACAAAAAAAATACACACTCTCAATGTATTGTGCTTTCAGAAAAAAATCTGGATTTGGATGGACAAATAGATACATTTACCCTGACAGCTAGATTAGCCCCTCTCCTTGAGGAAGCCCACTCATTCCTGGTGACATGATGGGTCACAGAGATCTGGGGAAAGCAGAAAAACCAGGGGAGCTCTTGAAAATACCAACTTGGGAAGGCAAATTCATGAATGAAATCTTGTAGGCAAATGACATCAAGCCCTCTGGATACTCCTCAATCACTGTCAGACGGGCAGCCTTATTCTTTCAAAGATTTATTTATGTGTATGAGTGCCTTTCCTGCATGTATGTGTGTGTCATATGAATGCTTGGTGTCTATGAAGGTCAGAAAAGGGTGTCTAACCCCCAGGAACTACATTTTCAAGATGGTTGTAAGCCACCATGTGGGTGCTGGAAACTGAACCCAGGTCATCTATAAAAGCAGCCAATGCTTTTAATTGCTGAGCCATCTCTCCAGCCCATACAGTCTTATTTTTAGCCTTTGTTTATTCACATTTCAAGGTGAATTACTCAAGCTGGGCATGGAGGTAGATGCTTTGTAATCTTGCCTTTGGGAGGCTCAAGCAGCTGGATAAAGAATTTGACATCAAGATACCGCCTCAAAAAAAGCCAAAGATTGTGGGGGTGTGGAGAAAGAGAATGTACCACCAATAAAGGCTTAAGCCTCAGAAACCCAGAGATCATGGAAGGGCCTGCTCTATGGCATGTTGACGTTTGAGGGTGTGAGTTTGACAGACACCAGTAAGCATTTTCTCCAGAGGAAGTCTTATGTGGTTTTCTGCACTACTCCATCCACCCTTTGGACTGGTTATGGACTACACCCCAAGCATTAGGTTATACTTCAGTTGTCTGAGGTGAGCCTTATCACACTCCTGCTGTCAGGAATTATGAAGGAACAATTCTAAGCATTCAACCCTAACCTTCTGAACCATGCTTGGAATCCCAGCACTTGGCAGGCACAGGCAGGAGGATCTGGAGTTCATGAGACCCTGTCTCAAAAAACAACAACAAAAAAAAAAAAAACATCCCCCCCAAAAAAACCTCTGCAACCAACCAAAGAAATGCAACCACAACAATACATTATAAATTACTAGACCCAGCGGCAGCCGGCAGAGACATTCAGGCCCAGCGGCGGCCCACAGAAGTAGACGGGCCCAGCGGCGGCCCACTGAGGTAAACGGGCCCGGCGGCAGTGGCCGACAGGGACATTCAGGCCCGGCAGCAGCCGACAGAGACATTCAGGCCCAGCGGCGGCCCACAGAGGTGGACAGGCCTGGCGGCAGAGACAAGCAGACGCAGGTAGGCCTGCGGCGGCGGCCCGCGGAGGTAGACGGGCCCAGCAGCAGCCCGCTGAGGTAGACGGGCCCAGCGGCGACAGCCTACAGGGATATTCAGGCCCGGAGGCAGCCGGCAGAGACATTCAGTCCCAGCAGCGGCCCACAGAGGTAGACAGGCCCGGCGGCAGAGACAAGCAGACGCAGGTAGGCCTGCGGCGGCGGCCCGCGGAGGTAGACGGGCCCAGCAGCAGCCCGCTGAGGTAGACGGGCCCAGCGGCGGCAGCCGACAGAGATATTCAGGCCCGGCGGCAGCCGGCAGAGACATTCAGGCCCAGCGGCGGTCCACAGAGGTAGACAGGCCCGGCGGCGAAGACAAGCAGACGCAGGTAGGCCTGTGGCGGCGGCCTGTGGAGGAAGACGGGCCCAGCGGCAGCCCGCTGAGGTAGACGTGCAGCGGCCGACAGGGACATTCAGGCCCGGTGGTGGCCCCCAGAGGCAGACAGACCCAGCGGCAGCTGACAGGGACATACAGGCCCGGCGGCGGACCGCAGAGGTGAACAGGCCCAGGGACGGAGACAAGCAGACACAGCTTGGAACGGGGACGCCCCTAGCCCCAACATCTGGGGAGGAAGCTATCTCCGTGGGTCAGAACCAGAACGAATCTGAACACTCCGTCTGAGGACAACCCAGGGCCCAGCTGCTGGTCCTGTGAAACCCAACAACTTGGAGGTGTTGGTGAGACTACCCTGCTCAGCTGAAACCCATCTGGGAGAGGATTCAGATGCCTACAGTTTAAAGTCTGAAGAAACAAGATCAGCTGAGGAGTTGACAAATGAACAAAAAGTGACCTGAGAACACAGAAGAAGGCGCTACCCAGACACCAAACCAGATCACCAGAATCATAAGTATATAATTCACCGATCGAAATCAGCTGCCCCTGAAGAAATAGCCCAAAAGCACCAATTTAACCAAGAACCCCTACTAAACCAAGACTAAAAATTAGAACAAGAGAGGCACTCTCAGACACAGACACCACCTGCACCTCACAGAGGAAGAGATGAGTAGGCGCCAGTGCAAAAATACAGGCAACAACATAAAGACCTATATGGCAACATCAGAACCTAGTGATTCTACACCTGCAAGACCTAAACATACCATGACAGAAGAAACAGAAGAAATCAACCCTAAAAATGACATTAAGAAGATGATAGAGGCCCTTAAAGAAGAAATAAAACATTCCCTCAATGAGGAAATAAAAACTTTCCTTAAAGAGGAATTGAAAAACTACCTTAAAGAGGAAATAAAAACTTTCCTTAAAGAGGAAATAAAAAACTCCCTTAAAGAGGAAATAAAAACTTCCCTTAAAGAGGAAATGAAAAACTCCATTAAAGAGGAAATAAAAAACTCCCTTAAAGAAATGGAAGAAAAAACGAACAAAAAATGGGAAGAAATCAAAGAAAGCCAAGAAAAAGCAATTAAACAGATGAAAGAAACATTCCAAGATCTGAAAAATGAATTTGAGACAATAAAGAAAACACATGCTGAGGGAATGCTGGAAATAGAAATCCTGACTAAACGAACAGGAACTACAGAAACAAGCATAACCAACCGATTGCAAGAGATGGAACAGAGAATCTCTGACACTGAAGACACGATAGAGAAAATAGATTTGTCAGTCAAAGAAAACAATAAAGACAAAAAAGTCCTAACACAAAACGTCCAGGAAATTTGGGACACCATGAAAAGACCAAACCTAAGAATAATAGGGATAGAAGAAGGAGAAGAATACCAACTCAAAGGCACAGAAAATATATTCAACAAAATCATAGAAGAAAACTTTCCTAACCTAAAGAAAGAAATACCTATGAAGATACAAGAAGCCTACAGAACACCGAATAGGCTGGATCCAAAAAAAAAGTCCCCTCGCCACATAATAATCAAAACACTAAACACACAGAATAAAGAAAAAATATTAAGAGCTGCAAAGGAAAAGGACCAAGTAACATATAAAGGCAAACCCATCAGAATAACACCAGACTACTCAATAGAGACTATGAAAGATAGAAGATCATGGACAAACCTCATGCAGACACTAAGAGACCATGGATGCCAACCCAGACTATTATACCCAGCAAAACTCTTAATCACCATAGGCGGAGTAAACAAAATATTCCAGGATAAAACCAAATTTAATCAATACCTGTCCACAAACCCAGCCCTACAGAAAGCACTAGAAGGGAAAATTCAACCCAAAGAAGCTAAACACATCCATGAAAAATCAAGCAATAGATAATCCTACACCAACATACACCACAGAAGGACAACACAACACAACCAAAAAAATAACAGGAATTAACAATCACTGGTCATTAATATCCATCAATATCAATGGTCTCAACTCACCTATAAAAAGACACAGACTAACAGAATGGATTAGAAAACAGGACCCATCCATATGCTGCATACAAGAAACACACCTTAACTCCAAAGACAGACACTACCTCCGAGTAAAGGGCTGGGAAAAGGTTTTCCAAGCAAATGGACCTAAGAAACAAGCTGGTGTAGCTATCCTAATATCTAATAAAATAGACTTCAAACTAAAATCAATCAAAAGAGACCAGGATGGACATTACATATTCATCACAGGAAAAATCCACCAAGATGAAGTCTCGATTCTAAACATTTATGCTCCAAATACAAAAGCACCCACATTCATAAAAGAAACACTACTAAAGTTTAAAACGCACATCAAACCCCACACATTAGTAGTGGGAGATTTTAACACACCACTCTCACCAAAAGATAGATCTACCAGACTGAAACTTAACAAAGAAATAAAGGACCTAACAGATGTTATGACTCAAATGGACCTAATAGATATATACAGAATATTCCATCCTAACACAAAAGAATATACCTTCTTCTCAGCACCCCATGGAACCTTCTCAAAAATTGACCACATGCTTGGACACAAAACAAATCTCAACAGATACAAAAAAATTGGAATAACCTCCTGTATTTTATCAGACCACCAAGCCTTAAAGTTAGAACTCAATAACAACAAAAATTATAGAAAACCCACAAACTCATGGAAACTGAATAATACCCACCTGAAACATCAATGGGTCAAGGAAGAAATAAAGACAGAAATTAAAGAGTTCCTAGAATTCAATGAAAATGAAAGTACAACATACCCAAACTTATGGGACACTATGAAAGCAGTGCTAAGAGGAAAATTCATAGCTCTAAATGCACACATAAAGAAGATGGAGCAATCCCATACCAATGAATTAACAGCACAACTGAAAGCTCTAGAACAAAAAGAAACAAACTCACCCAGGAGAAATAGACGCCAGGAAATAATCAAATTGAGGGCTGAAATCAACGAAATAGAAAACAAGAGAACAATACAAAAAATCAATGAAACAAAGAGTTGGTTCTTTGAAAAAATCAACAAGATAGACAAACCACTAGCCAAATTAACCAAAAGGCAAAGAGAGAACACCCAAATTCACAAAATCAGAAATGAAAAGGGAGACATAACAACAGACAATGAGGAAATCCAGAGAATCATCAGATCATACTTCAAAAACCTGTACTCCACAAAAATGGAAAACCAGGAAGAAATGGACAATTTTCTGGATAAATACCAAATACCAAAATTAAATCAAGACCAGATAAACCATTTAAATAGACCAATAACCCCTAAAGAAATAGAAACAGTCATCAAAAGTCTCCCAACTAAAAAAAGCCCAGGACCAGATGGTTTCAGTGCAGAATTCTACCTGACTTTCAAAGAAGAACTAATACCAATCCTCTTCAAAGTGTTCCACACAATAGAAACAGAAGGAACACTACCAAACTCTTTTTATGAGGCTACAATTACCCTGATACCCAAACCACACAAAGATGCAACAAAGAAAGAGAACTACAGACCAATCTCCCTCATGAACATTGATGCAAAAATACTCAACAAAATATTGGCAAACCGAATCCAAGAATACATCAAAACAATCATCCATCATGACCAAGTAGGATTCATCCCAGGGATGCAAGGATGGTTCAACATACGGAAATCAGTCAATGTAATACACCATATAAACAAACTGAAAGAAAAAAACCACATGATCATCTCCCTAGATGCTGAAAAAGCCTTTGACAAAATCCAACACCCCTTCATGATAAAGGTCTTAGAAAGAATAGGAATACAAGGAACATTTCTAAACATAATAAAAGCAATTTATAGCAAGCCAACAGCAAACATTAAATTAAATGGAGAGAAACTCAAAGCGATACCACTAAATTCAGGAACAAGACAAGGCTGTCCACTCTCCCCATATTTATTCAATATAGTACTAGAAGTTCTAGCTAGAGCAATAAGACAACAAAAGGAGATCAAAGGGATACAAATTGGCAAGGAAGAAGTCAAACTTTCACTATTTGCAGATGATATGATAGTATACATAAGTGACCCCAAAAACTCTACCAGGGAACTTCTACAGCTGATAAACTCCTTCAGTAAAGTGGCAGGATACAAGATCAACTCAAAAAAATCAGTAGCCCTCCTATACACAAATGATAAAAGGACTGAGAAAGAAGTCAGAGAAACATCACCCTTTACAATAGCCACAAATAATATAAAATACCTTGGGATAACACTAACTAAACAAGTGAAAGACCTTTTTGATAAGAACTTTAAATCTCTAAAGAAAGAAATTGAAGAAGATATCAGAAAATGGAAGGATCTCCCATGCTCATGGATAGGTAGGATTAACATAGTAAAAATGGCAATCTTACCAAAAGCAATCTACAGATTCAATGCAATCCCCATCAAAATCCCAACACAATTCTTCACAGACTTGGAAAGAAAAATACTCAACTTTATATGGAAAAACAAAAGACCCAGGATAGCTAAAAGAATCCTATACGATAAAGCAACCCTTGGAGGCATCACCATCCCGGACCTCAAACTCTACTATAGAGCTATAGTAATAAAAACAGCTTGGTACTGGTATAAAAACCGACATACGGACCAATGGAATCGAATTGAAGACCCTGACATTAATCCATGCACATATGAACACCTGGTTTTTGACAAAGGAGCCAAAACTATACAATGGAACAAAGAAAGTATCTTCAACAAATGGTGCTGGCATAACTGGATGTCAATATGTAAAAGATTACAAATAGATCCATATCTGTCACCATGCACAAAACTCAAGTCCAAGTGGATCAAAGACCTAAACATAAATCCAGTTACACTAAACTTAATAGAAAAGAAGATAGGAAGCACTCTTGAACGCATTGGCACTGGAGACCATTTCCTAAATAAAACACCGACAGCACAGACCCTGAGCACAACCATTAATAAATGGGACCTCTCAAAACTGAGAAGCTTTTGCAGGGCAAAAGACACAGTCAATAAGACAAAAAGACAGCCAACAGATTGGGAAAAGATCTTCACCAACCCCACATCTGACAGAGGATTGATCTCCACAATATATAAAGAACTCAAGAAACTAGACATCAAAGCACTGAACAGTCCAATTAAAAAATGGGCTAAAGAGCTAAACAGAGAATTCACAAAACAAGAACTACAAATGGCTGAAAGACATTTAAAGAAATGCTCAACATCCTTAATCATCAGAGAAATGCAAATCAAAACGACTCTGAGATACCACCTTACACCTGTTAGAATGGCTAAGATCAAAAACACCAATGACAACCAATGTTGGAGAGGATGTGGAGCAAAGGGAACACTCCTCCACTGTTGGTGGGAATGTAAACTTGTACAACCACTATGGAAATCAGTATGGCGGTTTCTCAGAAAATTAGGAATCAAACTACCTCAAGACCCAGCCATCCCACTCTTGGGCATATACCCAAAGAATGCTGATACATACCATAAAGATACATGCTCAGCTATGTTCATAGCAGCACTATTTGTAATAGCCAGAACCTGGAAACAACCTAGATGCCCATCAACGGAAGAATGGATGAAAAAAATGTGGTACATATACACAATGGAGTACTACTCAGCAGAGAAAAACAATGAAAGCATGAAATTTGCAGGCAAATGGATGGAACTAGAAAATATCATCCTGAGTGAGGTAACCCAAACCCAGAAAGACAGTTATGGTATGTACTCACTCATTGGTGGATTCTAGATATAAAATGAACAATCAGACCACAACCCATAGAACCATAGAGGCTATATATATATATAGCATGGAGGTCCGTAGGACGACTGTGGCATATAATAAATTTCAGTTTTACTCAATTATTGAAAAAAAAATAGCCAAATGAATGGAAACACATGAACTATGAACCAAAGACTGAGGGGCTCCCAGCTGGATCAGGCCCTCTGAATAGGTGAGACAGTTGATTGGCTTGATCAGTTTGGGAGGCATTTAGGCAGTGGGACCAAGTCCTGTGCTCATTCCATGAGTTGGCTGTTTGAAACCAGGAACTTATGCAGGGACACTTGGCTCAGTCTGGGAGGAAGGGACTGGACCTCCCTGGACTGAGTCTACCAAGTCGATCACAGTCCTCGGGGGAGGACTTGTCCTGGAGGAGATGGGAATGGAGGGTGGGCTGGGGGTAAGGGGAGGGCGTGGGAGGGGGGAGAATAGGGGAACCCATGGCTGATATGTAGAACTGAATGGTATTGTAAAATAAAAAATATATATCACCAAAAAAAAAAAAAGAAAAGAAAAAAGACCTTGAAAAAAAAAAATAAAATAAAATAAATTACTGGAACTCTCTTAAGCCAGATATGGTACTGCACACTTTTAATCCCAGCAATTAAGAGCCTGAGCAGAAGGATCACATTTGAGGCCAACCTCTGCCTCCTGAGTGCTGGATTAAAGGTGTGCACTGCCTCTACCATTGCAGCCACTGCCACCACCACCGGCCTTGTTCCTCTTTAAATTTTGTCTTGTCCCTTGCTCAGTGTTGTCTTCCTTTCCTCATTACTTTTGTAGGCAAGAAATGATTGATGATGTCTCTCTAAGCCATCTGCTGAGGATTCAAGCTAGCGACATGGATTGCCTGATCTCTCATGTGAAGGAGCGGTTAAATGAAGACCTGACCTTGTCGCACAGAGGCAGTTCACTCCGTTTTTCCTTTGATTCGGTGACCCTTGAGGAACTTGAGACAGCCGCGGAACAAGCATTTATATCTTTGTCAGAATCTGAAAAGATTGATGGACTGAAGAAAAGAAAGAAACGTGTTCAAGAAAAGACCAGAAAGATTGGTATGTATGGGGTGATGATGTGTGGGACCTCCTTGGGGCCAGACTTACTAAGGCAGGGCCAATAAGGCAAAGGTACATAAAAAGTGGGAACAGTGAAGTGGGAGGGGCTGGTCACAGGAAGCAGTATTCTTGAGAAAGGTCTACCCGGCGGCAATTACCAAAGCTGTCTTTAGGATATTGAACCTGGATAAAAGTGTGAGCATTGCCGGGAAGTAGTGGTGCACATCTTCAATCCCAGCACTCAGGAGGCAGAGGCAGGCTGATCTCTGTGAGTTCAAGGCCAGCCTGGTCTATAGGGTAAGTTCTAGGACAGCCAAGATTATACAGAGAAACCCTGTTTGGGGTGTGTGGGAGGAGTGTGAGCATTGGTAAATTCTAAAGCCTTGTCCCCTTGCCTTTATTACTCTAATCAAAGTTCACTGAACTATCACAGAATGTCTCACAACCGCTACATTTTCTTACTATTTTTCTCCCGATATCTCACAGTTAGAAAAGCCCTGAAAGTGTCCAAGAGAAAAAAGGCAGATTTGCAAAAGGTGCCTTCGGTGATATCAATTGAACAAAGAAGGGCTAGGAAACTCCTTCAAGATGAAATCCAGGATGCTTTCTTAATGCCAGAGCTCAGCTCTGAGCAAACCACGGAAAAACAGGAAGTAAGGATGAAGGCAGGCAAAGAGGTCCTGGACATCCTGGGAGCCACAGATAGAGAAGCGACCATTAAGCAAAGAGAAACTTACCTTAAAACGCTTTTGAAACAAGCAGTGAGAAAAGAAAAAGTAGCACAGCAGGAGCTGAAAGAAGGTCTTTCAGAGATGGCTGCTGAAACACCCAAGAAAGAAGTCCAAAAGGGACTCCTACCACCTACTGAGCCAGAAAAAGACACAATGAAGACATATGAAAAGTTGAGTCATGGGTTGGCGGGGACCCCCGGGCGTATGAGCCGATTAGACAGGAAGTCTTGGCGAGAGGATATCTGCAACCTTCTCACTTCAAGAATAGCGAGTTCTTATCCAGACACGGAAAGGGACCTGGGTAAAGAACTGCAGGATTTGGCTGAGGTGGTGCTCACCGACAAACCCAGCTTGGCTCTCTTCCAAGACATATGTCCTGAGAGAAGGGCCTCACGAACCATGCCATCAGAACCTAAGGCAGTTGTGCAGGAACCATCTGTCCCTAGAAGAAAGGTGGCTAAAAAAGCTATCAAGGAGGAAGTGCCAGTGCCAGTTCAAAAGGACATAAGCTTTCTGAAGAAACACAAGATATCTTCTCCAAAAGGCAAGAAAAAGATGATGGATGTCTCAGACAGTCATTGGCCCTTGGAGAAAAAGAAAAGTAAAGCAATGGTCACGAAACCAGGCAAACAGAAAGGAGAAAGAGTTGGAGACAAAGAGGAGTTGATGAAGCTTAAAGAAAAAAGATTGATAAAGCCGGAGGAAACAAAAAAGGAAAAAACAAAATTAATCCCAGATGAGAAGGAACCAGCCCACCCAGAGGAGACACTAACACTTGATGAAGAGACACCTGCTTCCCCTCAAAAGCTGATAACTATGGAAGACCAGAAGTCACTTCAAGAAGAAATAGCCCACCCAGAAGAGACATTAACACGTGATGAAGAGACACCTGCTGCCCCTCAAAAGCTGTTAACTATGGAAGACCAGAAGTTACTTCAAGAAGAAATAGCCCACCCAGAGGAGACACTAACACTTGACGAAGAGATACCTGCTGCCCCTCAAAAGCTCTTAACTATGGAAGACCAGAAGTTACTTCAAGAAGAAATAGGACCAACTAGAAAACCAGGCAAACAGAAAAGAGAAAGAGTTGAAGACAAAAAGGAGTTGAGGAAGCTTGAAGAGAAAAAGAGACTGATAAAGCCCAAGGAAACAAAGAAGGAAAAAATAAAATTAATCCCAGATGAGAAGGAACCAGCCCACCCAGAGGAGACACTAACACTTGATGAAGAGACACCTGCTTCCCCTCAAAAGCTGATAACTATGGAAGACCAGAAGTTACTTCAAGAAGAAATAGGTCTAACTAGAAAAGAGAAGAAACAACTTAGAAAAGAAAAGAAGACAAAACGGATCATGGATGAAAAGAAACCAACCCATCCAGAAAAGACAATGATGCTGGAAAAAGAAATGCATGAATTCCCCCAAAAAGTGTTCAGTACAGAAGACGTGAAGTTAGCTCTTGAAGAAAAGGAACTGCCTAGACACGAGAAGAAGCTACATAAAGAAGAAAAGGAAGCAATCTCAGAAGAAGGAACGATGGCCCTGGAAAAGAAAAAGTGGGATGGGCAAAAGATTATGGAAGCCCATGAGGAGAACATGAGGGCCAGGCAACCGAGAAAGCGCAGAGAGAGGAAGCACAGAAAGAGGAAGCAGGGAGAGGAAGAGGAGGAAGAGGAAGAGCCTGGGGAAGAAAAGCAACTGATCCCAGATGTAGAGGAACAAGTTGAGGAAAGGAGGCTACAGCCTCAGGAAGAGAAGAAACAGAGAACTGAGGAGGGTGAGGAGGAAACATATTCTCCAGAAGAGGAGGAAACATTTGAGGAAGAAAGTGAGGAAACATCTTTGGAAAGGGAGAGCCCAACAGAGCAAGAGGATATATTGGCTCAAAAACAGGATTGGCCTACAGAAGAAGAAAAAGAAGCTGATAGACTAGTCAGGGAAGAGGATGAACAACAGTGGGAAGAGTGGCCAGAGCAGGAGTTAGGACAAGAGCAGGAAGAGGAAGAGGAAGCCATGGAGAAAAAACATTTAGCTCAGGAAAGAGAGAGACTGGACCTAGGAGAGAAGGAAGAATTTGAAAAAATGAAGAAAGTTAGGCCCACCTGGAAAGGGAGAAGAAAAGCTTACCAGGAAAAGAGAAGAGCCCAGAAAGATACAAGGATAACTGAAGGAGACAGGAGAGCATTCTGGGAAAAAGAGAAAATGGTGCTAGCAAAGGAAGAGGAGAAGGGGGAGGAGGAGGGGGAGGAAGAGGGGGAGGAAGAGGGAGGGGAAGAGGAGGAAGGGGAGGAGGAGGAAGAAGAGGAGGAAATGAGGAAACAGAAAGAAGCAGCCGAAGAAGAGAAATGGAGAGCTGAAAGAGAAAGATTATCCATTCTAAGAAGTCAACTGACTCTGAAAGAGGAAGAAGAGCCTGAGCCTGTGAAAATAACACAGCGGCCAAGGGTGGGATTAATGGTAGTCCCGGAAGACGAGACAATACAGGAAAAATGGCTTGCAGAAAAAAAGAAACAGGCAAAGAAAAGGGAGAAAGCAACTGAGGGAAGAAAAGAGAGAACCAAGAAAAAAGAGAAACCAGTTCTACAGAGTGAGAAAGAGGAGAGTCAGTTCCAGGAGGAGGAGAAAGAGACTGAACAGAAAAAACAATTGGTTCCAGAAGAAGAGAAAGTGATGCTACAAAAGGAGAGTCCTCAGGCTGGTGAACTCGAGAGCCGGTTCCAGGAAAAAGAGGAAGTGATACTGACCCCAGAAGACTGGGAAAAGAGACAGGAAAATCAGGCTAAAGCCAAGGAAAGAATGGGGCTAGGAAAAGAAAAGACAGAAGTAACCTTAAAAGAAGAACAAATTAAGAAAAAACAAGATAAATTGTTCCAGGGAGAGAGGAAATTAACCGATATCTTTAGGATGAAGCGGGGGCATGTTGTTAAGGATAAGAAAAAAGGCAGAGAAGAAAGAAAGCAGGCAGTTAAGGAGCAGGCTGTGGAAAGTGGGGGTCTTCCTAAAGAGATGGAAGCTGGTGCCAAGAAAAAACTAGAGGCGAAAGAGACGCAACTGCTGAGGGACCTGGCTGGGATACTTAGAGAGGCAGGTTCAATGCCTTTGGGGGAGACAAACATACCAGCAGAAGCGCAGAAGATCCCTGCTATTACAGTTGTTGGCCGAGGATGGGAAGTTCTTAAGAAACAGGGGGTAAAAACTGAAGAGAGGAAGCAGGCCGGGAAAGAGAGAAAGCGAGAAGGTGACAGGCTGACTGAGAAAGCCCACTTGGAGGAGGACTGCAAGTTCTTAAGGAAGAACCAGGAGATGGTTTCCCTGGATAGAGCCCAGGTAGAGACACTGCTGACGAGGCTCCAGGAGGGACAGCTCTTAAAGCAAAAGCAGCTAGCAGAGCTCAGCAAGCACATTGAAGAGAGAAAGCCAGGAAAGATGCAGCTGAAGTGGCTGCTGGACAATGTCAGACGTCGCCTCTTTGAGGAATGGGCTGAGGAGAACATGGAGAAAGGCTTAACTTATCCAGAAAGTGCAGGGGTGCCTAAGGAGGAGAAGGAAAAGGAGAGGATAGAGGAAGGCGAAGAGGAAGAGGAGGCTGAGCCCACGAAAAAGAAAAGGAGGTACCTGAAGAGAAAGGTCAGTTTGAGTGAAGAGGACTTACAGCACTTGACTGAGGAACAAAGGAAAAGGAGGCTGATCCAAAAAAGGAAAATGGGAAAGAGGTTGGCTGAGAAGAAAAAGAAGCTGAGTGCACAGGAGGGCCTAGATGAAGAAGAGGAGGGACATCTCATCCAAGAAGAGTTGGGGCATGTTGGGGAGGAGGACAAGGACAGGGAAGATGAGAAGGGGGTTCTTAGTGTGGAAGAAGAGAGCCCAAGTGAGGAAAGCCTAACAGAAAAAAGCTCGAGTGAGGAAAGCCTGACAGAAAAAAGCTTGAGTGAGGAAAGCCTGAGAGAAAAAAGCCCGGGCGAAAAAAGCCTGGGCGAAAAAAGCCTGAGAGAAAAACGCCTCAGAGAAAAAAGCCCAAGTGAGGAAAGCCTGAGAGAAAAAAGCCCGGGTGAAAAAAGCCTGAGAGAAAAACGCCTCAGAGAAAAACGCCTCAGAGAAAAAAGCCCAAGTGAGGAAAGCCTGAGAGAAAAAAGCCCGGGTGAAAAAAGCCTGAGAGAAAAACGCCTCAGAGAAAAACGCCTCAGAGAAAAAAGCCCAAGTGAGGAAAGCCTGAGAGAAAAAAGCCTCAGAGTAAAAGGCCTCAGAGTAAAAAGCCTCAGAGTAAAAAGCCCAAGTGAGGAAAGCCTGAGAGAAAAAAGCCTGAGAGAAAAAAGCCTCAGAGTAAAAAGCCTCAGAGAAAAAAGCCCAAGTGAGGAAAGCCTGAGAGAAAAAAGCCTCAGAGTAAAAAGCTTCAGAGAAAAAAGCCCAAGTGAGGAAAGCCTGAGAGAAAAAAGCCTCAGAGTAAAAAGTCTCAGAGTAAAAAGCCCGAGAGAAAAAAGCCCAAGAAAAAAAAGCAGGAGAGGAAAAAGCATGAGAGAAAAAAGCCCAAGTGAGGAAAGCCTGAGAGAAAAAAGCCGGAGAGAAAAAGACCTGAGAGAAAAAAGCCCAAGTGAGGAAAGCCTGAGAGAAAAAAGCCGGAGAGAAAAAAGGCTGAGAGAAAAAAGCCCAAGTGAGGAAAGCCTGAGAGAAAAAAGCCGGAGAGAAAAAGACCTGAGAGAAAAAAGCCCAAGTGAGAAAACCCGGAGAGAAAAAAGCCGGAGAGAAAAAAGGCTGAGAGAAAAAAGCCCAAGTGAGGAAAGCCTGAGAGAAAAAAGCCGGAGAGAAAAAGACCTGAGAGAAAAAAGCCCAAGTGAGGAAAGCCAGAGAGGAAAAAGGCTGAGAGAAAAAAGGCTGAGAGAAGAAAGGCTGAGAGAAAAAAGCCCAAGTGAGGAAAGGCTGAGAGAAAAAAGCCCAAGTGAGGAAAGGCTGAGAGAAAAAAGCCCTAGTGAGGAGGAATTGAGTCTCAGTGAAGAGGAGAGCCTCAGTGAAGAGGAATTGAGTCTCAGTGAGGAAGAGAGCCTGAGTGAGGAGGAGGAAGAGAGCCTGAGTGAGGAGGAGGAAGAGAGCCTGAGTGAGGAGGAGGAAGAGGAGGAGAAAGAGGAGGAGAAGAAGAAGGAGAAAAAGAAGAGACTTAAAGACACCTCGATTTTAAAAAAGGAAAGAGTGTTGAAATCGAAAGCAGCCTTTCCCAAACCGTGGTGGAAAATTGAAGCTCTTGCTGAGGAGAGGGAGGGTATAGTTGGACAGAAAATACTTTTTAAGAAAGAAGGCTTGCTTGATGGAAAGAGAGATTCTACATTAACAGACAAAAGCCACTTAGTAATTCCACACCAGGTGCCCCCAGGGGAGAAAGGGGAAATATTCCTGAGGGAGCTGAAGGGAAGATGGGCTACTCAATTTCTTGAGGTACCCCCCAGGACAAGCTCACGGGGAAGACAAGAGACTGTGATCTTGGGAAAAGATAGAAAGGACTTTTTACAAGTCCCAGGAACTAGCTTAGAGACTCAAATCCCTGAGTGGCTCCAGAGACAGTTGGAATTACCCATTACCCTACAACCACAGACGCCTAAAGGTGACAAGTCGAGTTGGCTTGTTCCATTGGAGGACACTAAGGACCGGGTTGTACCTCCTGCCCCAGCCTCTTCTGAAAAGTTTCCTGGAAGATATAAAAGCACAGCCTATGCAGGAGCAAGCATCTCCCATGAGGGCTGGGTAACTGATGCCTTTGGGAGGCTTGAAGCAGGAGAACAGCTTTCCAGGGAGAGTTTCCATCGACTGCACCAACTCCTCAGAAACTTCTGCTCACCCAGTTACTGGGAGGGGATACAGCTTTCCAATCTGAAGACCATTGTTCAGCACCTAGATGTAGACCAAACAGGTCTATCACAACCCCGTAAAGACGTTTTTAGTCCCCTGCACTTAAAAGTGATCCCTCCAATTAAAAGAAAAGAAGAGCGGTGGCAGACATCATCCTCTATCCCTGAACCAATGGTCATTTCAACCACCCAAACTCAAACCCCAGAAGCCTTCAGCTGGGATCCCTCTGCTGTCAAGGACACAGAGCACCTTTATCCAACCAGAAGGGATGGTCTTGGAGCTGCCTATCCCTTTATGGATAGAAAGGCCCTGGCCTTGATGTTCAAGGACTTCCCAGATTCAAGGGCAAGGAAGATAGTACCTATCCCTGGACCAGTGTCATCACTGATCCCCAGTAGGACTACAGACTCAAAGACTGTACATTGGCAGCTTTTAGATAAGTCACACAGAAGCGCCCGTATGCAGCAGTTATCAGACACCCTCAAAGACATTGAGATGCGACACTTTTATCCTGCCCAAAGAGACATCCTCACAGGGGCCCATGCATCTGTAGACAGACAAACTTTGGCCCTGATGTATCAAAAGGAACTCAAGGCTCTTAAGAGAAAAGGCAGGTATCCCATATTGGCCAAATTGGAGAAGACAAAGCCTATCTCAGAAAAAAGAGAAGCGCTGCCTTCGTGGGAGACGTTTGTGGCACTCTACCATGTTTTGCAGATGCTACAGCAGCGGTATGCCAAAGACATGACTACTTGGATGGAAAAGTTTTACCAGCTCATGGACCTGTACCAGATTAAGTCCCCCCGAATCCAGAGGCTGCTGCAGGACCTGCTACTGAGAAAACAGACCCAGTCCCAAGAGTTCGTCTCCAAAGAGACTCTTAAGGCCGTGGAGCTAGTGCCCGGAGAGCGGCTGTTCTACCGTCTGTTTTGCCGTGGCTCCGGTGCCCCTGCAGGTTCCCTTAAATTCTGGGATGTGATACCCCTCTCTGGGAAGAACAATGTGGATACCGTCCAACCTGTGGGAATTGCCCAGTATGGGTTCCTAGAACTCGCCTGGAAAAGCTTACCTCAAGTCAATCCTTACTTGGTCAAAGAACTGCCCCCCGTTCCCCTTCATCCTCACTAACAGGGCCTGCTATCAGGACTCTGAAATCGTTCTGGAAACGAGCCTGGGACCCAGATTTTAAGCCTCTTGACTTGTTCCCCATGTCGAGGAGTGGGCTGTACTAGGACCCACCTCCACTCAGCTACCATGTACAAAATAAAATGCCAGTTCCTCATTCTTAACAAATACTCTGCTTTCTTTTTCTTCAAGCCTGGAATCTCCAGGAAAGTGGCCAGTGGAAATGGTTACCTTTTATATTAAGGGGAACAATTGTTTCTCAGTTAATGGAGCGCATACATTCCTCTGTGGGCAGGAGCTAGTATCTGCTTCCTTTAAGTCTGTCCTAGCATGTTTCTCCCCCTCCCTCTGATTAATATTTATTGTCCTCAGAGGGCTCTGGGAAATTTATTTATGCAGCATTAATAGAAAAATCAGAGACAGCCCATTAATTTTGTCTCTCCACAAACTTGCACCTTGACTAACTTCCTAAACATCTCTAAGCCTTGCTGTTCTTGTCTACATAATGGGGGTATAGAATGAAATAGTAGTTTAATGGTTTATTTATATGCATGCATGTGTGTGTGTGTCTGTGCATGTGCCATGCGTGTGGAGGTACCCATGAATGCCAGGAGAGGGCGTTGAATCCCCTGGAGCTGGAGTTGTAGATGGTTCTGAGCTGCTGGACGTGAACACTGGGACCAAACTTGAGTGCTCTGTAAGAGCCATCTCTCCAACCCAAAACAATTGTTGTGCCCAGATCGTGACCCCCAGAGAGACCACCAAAGACGAGCATGCCGGAATGCAAAAGCAAGGTTTAATTCTGAATATACAAGCCTAGGCAGGGACTTCGTCCAATACATCCAACGCAGTGGAGGCTGGAGGAAGCGCCCACCTGTCTGCAAGCTCAGCTTTTAAAGGGAAAAATCACAAGGTTACATCATTTAGGGGTGCTAGTACGGGTACAATTCTGATTGGCTCGCTTCTAGGGATTTCTAGAAATTACTTCTAAGGGAGTGGTTGCCAATTTCTCATTGGCTGCCCTCAGGTGGGGGCATTTCTGTGGTCAGTTACCCTGGAAACCAGGGAGAGGACATTCCATAGTCCGATAGGCATTACCTTGTGACTATCTTGTGACTCTGTACTTTTACACTTCCTGGTTTCTGGAATCTGAACTGATTGGTTTCAGTATCTATTGGCCTATTCCTAGAAGGAGAAATCTTAGGCCTTAGTTTTTGGGTGAAAGCATTTTGGTCTTTTTTCTAAGATGGCTCATTTTGGTCTCACACAATGGATTCCAGAACCAACTTGACAGCTGGAAGAATCTGTAGTCTACACTTTGCTCTGGCAGCTACTGGGTCTTTGATCTTTGTTTTGCCTTCCTCAGAGTAAAAATGGTGATATTGAGGCCTACCTCGGAGGCATGCACAGCACAGTTCCTATAAGACAGATTTTTGCCGTATTCTTTTGTTGACATAGGGCACTGCCAGACTTACTATGCAGTCAAAATTGGCTTTAAACTTGTGGCAGTCCCCCACTTCTACCTCTTAAATTCTTCAATTACAGATGTGTACCACACCTGGCTATCTTTTGGTTTTCTATGTTCAATTTCCAAAAGGAGAATCATCTGGCTTCCAATTTCAGGAGCTACTCACATAGACATGTTAAGTATATGAATGAATTCATGTAACAATAAGCTGGGAAATTTTGAGTGGATGTAATTCCCTTATTTAAGTCTTATCTAGGGATATATCAGACTGTAAGACTGCTTTAAAGGTTTATTTTTATTTTCTGGGCATGCATGTTTGCCTGCGTGTGTGTATGTATAACAATGTGTGCCTGGTACCAGTAGAAGTCATAGAGGATGTCAGATTCTCTGGAATTAGAGTCATGGATGGTTGTGAGCTGCCATGTGGGTGCTGGGAACCAAACCTGAGTCCACTGAAAGAGCAGCCAGTGCCATGACTGTATATTTTTTCCATGACTGAATTTTCAATATAGACTCTAACCTGTCACATGAGGTCAGGTGTGGAATTTTATACTTATATCATTATGTTGGTGATCAAAAAGTTTCAGATTTTGGGGGCTGGAGAGATGGCTCAGTAATTAAGAGCACTTGCTGTTCTTGCAAAGGTCCTGCATTTGATTCCCAATACTCAAATGGCAGCTCACAACTATCTGTAATTCCAGTTCCAGGGGATTCAGTGCCCTCTTCTGATCTAATCGGGCATCAGGCACACATGTGGTGCACAGATATAAATGCAGGCAAAACATCTACACATAAAAAATAATTTTATTAAGTTTCAGATTTTGATCTAGCTATGTCAGTTTTGGGTACACAGGCATCTAAGCATACAACAGATACCTGCACCCACAAATTTATTGCAGCACTGTGCATGATAATGAAGATAAAGAATCCACCTAGGCATCTTGTCCACAAATGAATGGATAAAGAAAGCATAGTATCTAAATAAAATGAAATTTTAATCAACCATAAATAAAAAAATAATTTTCAAGAACATGTATAGAACCAGAGCTCACAATGTTAAATGAAATAAGTCAGATTCAGAAAGACAAATATTACATATTTTCTCATATGCAGCTTCTAGAACTAAAAAAGCAAAAAATCTGATATTAGAGGGAGGCTATTTTGGAAGAGAAAGGGTACTAAGGGTGAAGGCAAGCAAGGGCATGTAGTAGGGTGAGTATAATCCACGTGTATGAGGTACATACATTAGATATGGTTTAATTTAGACAGTATCAGCTAAATTAATCTCTTGAACTCTGAGTTACTGGAACTAGTGACAGAAAAGCAATACAAATGGCTTGGGGTCAACTTAAGTGTTACCTCACATGTGGGAGGTCTGGTGACCATGTATTCAATATTTGAAGCTAGGCATAGTGGTGCATGACTTTAATTCCAGCACTCAGGAGGCAGAGGCAGGCATATTTCTGTGAGTTTGAGGCTAGCCTGGTCTACATGGAGAGTTCTGGGATAACCAGGGCTATATAGAAAGACCTTATTTCAAACATAAATAGATATACAAGCCTATGAGCAGCATTTACTATTCAAACCATAACAATGACCCACAAGGAAATTATTTAAAATTCAGGAGGTAGAACAGTCAATGATAAGCATCCCAGAAGTGTAGGCTTAGGTATAATAGAAAGTAGTGTAAAGTAGACCAGATTTTCCTGAGCACAGGACCTAGGTCCTCATCAACTCCACAAATCCTCTGACTGAAATCCTGAGTCCTCACCTGAAAGGGTCTCAGCTGAACTGTCTTAGTTCCTGTTTCCTTTATATACCTTTCTCTGCCCTGCTGTCAATTCCTGGGATTAAAGGCATGTGTGCTTCCCAGTACTGGGATTAAAGGTATGTGCCACCACTGCCTGGCTCTGTTTCCAGTATGGCCTTGAGCTCACAGAGATCCAGACAGATCTGTGCCTCCTGAGTGATAGGATTAAGGGTGTGTGCCACCACTGTCTGGCCTCTATATCTAATCTGGTGGCTGACTCTGTCCTCTGATTGTTAGTTATTTAGCTGCGTTGTGTTCTTACCCTGCAAGGAAACGTCACGAAACACGACAGAATCCGCTTATAAGAGTTTATTAGAGATACAGGGATAGAGTGCGCAGGCCTGTGGGAGAGACACGTGCGTGGAGAAGAAGAGAGGAGAGAAGAGAGAACTGGGAATATGGCGCTCCGCTTTAAAAACCGGCTGGGGGCGTGGCCAGGTCACGTCACTACTCCACGCATGTGCGTAGATCACATGGTCACGTAGCACGCTTACGTAGCCATGTAACGTCACGGATTCTGGTCACACGAGATGCCTTGGCCGGAACTTGGTAGGCGGAGATGTCCGGGTCCGCCGGGTATCCTGGCTACGAGAGACGCTTTGACCCGGAAATGGCTAGGCGGAAGTGTCCGCCTGGTAAATGGGACCGTGGGGGGCGTGTTGTAAACCCTTCACTGATCCTCTGGCAAGCTTTATTGGGGTACACAATATATCACCACAGATCAAGATGTGAGCTCTCAGCTGCTGTTCTCTCACTGTGCCTTTGTTCCAATCATCATGGACTCTAACTCAGAGCAACCATAAGCCAAATTAAATGTTTTCTTTCGTAAATTGCCTTGGTCATGGTGTTTTGCCATAGCAATATAAAAGTGACTTAAGATACTGTCACACCTAGAGCCACCTTTAACATATCTCAAATGAGCAATTATCTTTATCACGGTGATCTGTTGCCATGTCTATGATGGTGTGGTTTGAAAGAAAATGGCTCCCATAGGGAGTGGCACTATCAGAAGGTGTGACTTTGTTGGAACAGGTATGGCCTGGCTGGAGGAAATGTGTCATTGTGGGTGGGGATGGGCTTTGAGGTCTTCTTTGTTCAAGCTATGCTCAGTTTGACACACAGTTGCTTCTGCTGCCTACAGATCAAGATGTAGAAATCTCATAGAAATCCGCCTGGCTCAGCCTCTTGAGTGCTAGGATTAAAGGTGTGTGCCACTGCTGCCCAGCAAATAATTTGTTTTCATTTTATGTACATTAGTGTTTTGTTTACAGGTGTGTGTCTGTATGAGGGCATCAGATCCCCTGGAACAGGAGTTACAAACAGTTGTAAGCTGCCATGTGGGTGCTGGGTATTGAACCAGGGTCCTCTGAAAGAGCAGCCAGTGCTCTTAACTGCTGAGCCATCTCTCCAGTGTGTTATCCCCTTTTTTATCTCTACTATATTGTATTGGGTCTTCTCTTCCAGTTGGTTGGTTTGGATAAGGGTTTGTCAGTCTTGTGCATTGTTTTAACCTATTTATTTACTTAGTGTGTCTGTGGATGGTGTGTGTGCAGGGGACATCTTTCAAAGGAGTCACTTCTCTACTTTTACCATACAGGTTCCAGGATGACACTCAAGTCCTCAGGCTTGGTGGCTGTGTAAACTGATGACATGCCTGCTCCTTGGTGTGGTTAAGGGGAAGGTCTTTATTGTAGCTAGGAGGGAGAGAACAGCCAGAGGTATCTTGAAGAGACCAGAGCAGAGAGAGAATAGTAGACTGACATGACCGGAGCTGGGCCATGAGACTCAGAGGGAGGGGGTGTTGAGAAAGGAGAAGAGAGAGAGGACCAAGAATGTGAATGGCTGAAATGTTGGGATTATACAGGAATGAGAAGCTGGGGGAGGGAAGCCCATGAGCTGGAGTTCTGGTAAGGGGCAAGGTGAGGAGAGCTGAGGAGCTAGGATGTCAGCTTAAACCCTGTGACAGGTACTTGAGATGCTGAGAGAGCCTAGAGGTCAGCATGTGCTTTGGTGTGCTAATAGGCATGACAGCCATTTTCTCTGGCTTTCTTTTGGGCCTGACATTGGCAAGTGCCTTTGCTTTCTGTCTTAGTCAGGGTTTCTATTGCTGTGATGAAACACCATGGACAAAGCAACTTGGGGAATAAAGGGCTTATTTGTCCTACATTTCACTGTTCATCGCTGAAGGAAGTCAGGGCAAGAACTCAAGCAAGGCAGGAACCTTGATGCAGGAGCTGATGCAGAGGCCATGAAAGGGTGCTGCTTACTGGCTTGCTTCTCATAGCTTGCTCAGCCTACTTTCTTATAGAAATCAGGACCATCAGTCCAGTGGTGGCCCCACCCACCACTGTGTGTGTGTGTGTGTGTGTGTGTGTGTGTGTGTGTGTGTGTGTGTGTGTGTGATCAGACAACAACTATGTAGACTTTGTGTTCTCTCAGTCCACCTTTACATTAACTGAAGTCTCCTTTATCCGCTGAGCTCTCTCACATCCCCCAAGTCTAGGTAGGATTCTCACATTTCCTTTCTTGATTTCTTCAGTGAATAATTTATCATTCAGTAGTTTGATTTCCATGAGATTTCTAATTTTCTATGGCTTCTCTTGCTGGTGGTTTCTAGCTTTGTTCCACTGAGATCAGATAAAATACAGAAGTTATTTCAATTTTCCTGGCTTTGTTGAACATGTGATCTATTTAGAGAAAGTTCCAGCCCAGTGGTGGTGGTGGCAGCACACCCCATTAATCCCAGCACTTGGGAGGTAGAGACAGGCAGATCTCTGTGAGTTTAAAGCCAGCCTAGTCTTTAGAGTGAGTTCTAGGATAGTCAGGGCAGTGTTTGGATGGAGTACTCTATAGGTGTCCAGCAGTGTTTGGATGGAATATACTCTATAGGTGTCCAGCAGGGTTTGGATGGAATATACTCTATAGCTGTCCAGCAGTGTTTAGATGGAATATACTCTATAGGTGTCCAGCAGGGTTTGGATGGAGTACTCTATAGGTGTCCAGCAGTGTTTGGATGGAATGTACTCTATAGGTGTCCAGCAGTGTTTGGATGGAATATACTCTATAGGTGTCCAGCAGGGTTTGGATGGAGTATACTCTATAGGTGTCCAGCAGTGTTTGGATGGAATATACCCTATAGGTGTCCAGCAGGGTTTGGATGGAATATACTCTATAGGTGTCCAGCAGTGTTTGGACGAAATATACTCTATAGGTGTCCAGCAGTGTTTGGATGGAATATACTCTATAGGTGTCCAGCAGTGTTTGGACGGAATATACCCTATAGGTGTCCAGCAGGGTTTGGACGGAATATACTCTATAGGTGTCCAGCAGTGTTTGGATGGAGTACTCTATAGGTGTCCAGCAGTGTTTGGATGGAGTACTCTATTCTATAGGTGTCTGTTAAGTCTGTCCAATCTGTGATGTCACTTAACTGCAACATCTCCCTCTTTGGTTTGTGGGGATGACCTATTGAAGAGAGTGGGTGTGGAAATCACCCATGACTAGGGTAAGCTGCAATTCTGTAACTACTCATATTTATTAGGGTACTTGATATGAAATTCAGCGCAGCTGTATGCAGTGCATAACGTGTATGTGAAATCCTAAGGTCTTCTGGATGGCTTGTTCCCTCAATCAAAATGGAGCCAGTTTTTTAAAATCTCCCCTGACTGTGTTTTGTTTGAAGTCTTTATCAGATACTAGATAGAGACACCTGCTTGCTTCCTGGTTCTGTTTATTTAAAAATACTCTTTTCACCCTAAGATAGTGTTTATCTTTTATAGTCGGTTGTTTTTTTTTTTTTTTTTTTACTCTTTGATTCTTTTGGCTCTTTGCTCTTTGGGGCCCACCACCCAGCACCCAAAAAAATTCCCATGGAGGCTTATTCTTTTGTGTGAATGCCCGACCCTAGCTTGGCTTGTTTCTAGCCAGCTTTCCTTAACTTAATTATCCTGTCTACCTTTGCCTCTGGGCTTTTACCTTTCTCTATTTCTGTATATCTTTTCTTTCCTTCTTATTTCATGCCTGGCTGTGTGACTGTGTAGCTGTCCCCTTCTTTTCTCACTCCTTGATCTTCTTGCTTCTACATCTTTTTTCCCCAGATTTCTCCTTCTATGTATTCTCTCTGCCTGCCTGCCCTGCCTATTTCTCTCTCCTGCCTCTCTATTGGCTGTTCAGCATTTTATCAGACCAATTGAGTGTTTTAGACAGACAAAGTAACACAGCTTAAAATAATATTTCACAACAATCTTTGAAGGCAGGGTGTGTTTCTTTTTTAAATTATTCTATTATTTTATAGTATGGATGTTTTGCTTGCATGTATGTGTTTATACCATGTGTGCACAATGTCCTCAATGGCCAGAAGAGGGCGTCAGAGCCACTAAAACTGGAGTTACAGCTGGTTCTGAACCATAATGCCAGTGCTCAGGATTGAACCTGGGTCCTCTGGAAGAGCAGCCAGTGCTATTAACTGATGAGCCATCTCTCCAGCTCCCAGGTGTGTTTCTTAGAGACAGCAAGTAGATGGACTCTGGATGTTTTTGCACTAAATGCATGTGTTTAGGTACACATACACAGTACTTGTGTGGAGATTAGAGGATATCTTGCAGAAGTTGCTTCTCTTCCACCATGTGGGTTCCAGGGATCAACCTCAACTTGTCAAACTTGGCAGCACATGCTTTTATTTACTGAGGCATCTCACCAACACTGCATCTTGTTTTAACCCAACTGACCTAGAACAGCAGGTCATTCTTCAGTGACACAGTCTTGAGAAGGAAGGTCCAAGGAACCAAAGCTAAAGAAGACAGAGCACATGGGTTCAAGAGGTCTTGCATAAGCTCTGTCTTATGTCAAGCAAATTGATAAGAAGTACAGCATCATATACAATTTTCAGAGGAGAAAAGGGATGAAGTCATAGAAACTATCATATAATGGGATGAAGCCAGCAGAAAACTAATCAAACGATACTGCTCAAGGTGAACACAGACTATCTCAAGAACAGACCAAGCACACAGAGGTCTTGAGATTGAACACTACAGCCCTGAATGGTGCAAAGAGTTGGGTTCTCAGGATCTGAAGCCACAGCTCCCTCAAAGCCCTGACCCCAGACCATTACCAGCCCTGACCAGCTGTGTTCCTTCCCTATACATCAGGGCCTCTGGAAAAGCCCAGCACCCAACCCCCAATCTTCTAGCGATGACTTTTAATTGGGGAATGACATCATCAATATTTAGAATTGTTATTGAAAGATGTGTATTAATTCCTGTCATTTTATTCATTTGGAAGTGTTCAGTGTTTTCCCAAACCCAGTTTGTTTAGTTACTATTTTTATTTATTTAGTCATCTACTTTTTCCCTTTTGGGTTTGTTTATCAATCTCTTTAAACCAAAAGCTTCCTTCCAGTATCCTCTATAGAGCTGGATTAGTGATAGAAACTTCTTAAATCTGTTTTTAGCATGAAATACCATTATTTCCCCCACCAATTTAGACAGTTTTCTGGGTATAGTAGACTAAATTGTCAGCTGCAGTCTTTCAGAACTTGAAATAAATCTCTCTGTGCCCATCTTGCTTTTAAAGTTTTATGGAGAAATCAGGTGTTACTCTCATGGACTTCTTTTTGTTGTGAGGTATCCCCCAGAGAAGACTACTTGGACGTGGGTTCACAGAGAGTCCTTATTAGCTGTCCAGTTCAGGACCCCAGTACAGCACTGAGTCTTTCTCAGGGTGAGCTTTTAAGCACAAAAATCACATTCTGGCTTGACAGACTTCAGTTAACAAGAGCAGTTAGCCAGAAGCAGAACAACAAGAGTGAAAAAGCAAGATTAGTACATCCAGGGACTTGCCCAGAACTTTGACTTCCATGGACTACATCTTTGTTCTCACTTTGGCAGCTGTTGCTGCCCACATGCTGGTTTGCAAGGCCTGTCTGGTACTTCGCACGGCATCAGCTGTGCTGAGGTCTGGGGGCCGTAATACCTTCATATGTTTCTTTCTCACAGCTCGCTCTCCATGCAGCTTCTTTGTTCTATACGGTTAGTACTTGTCTTAGTTAGGGTCACTATTGCTGTGATGAAACACCATGACCAAAAGCAACTCAGGGCGGAAAGGGTTTGTTTCACTCACCGTTTCATATAACAACAGTTCATCATCAAAAGTAGTGAGAATGGAGACTTGAGCAGGACAGGAACCTGGAGGCAGGAGCTGATGCAGAGGCCATGGAGAGGTGCTGCTTACTGGCTTGCTCCTCATGACTTGCTCAGCCTGCTTTCTTATAGAACCCAGGACCACCAGCCCAGAGATGGCACCACCCACAATGGGCTGGGCCCTTCCTCACCAATCACTAATTAAGAAAAGCCCAACGGTTGGATCTTATGAAGGTATTTTCTCAACGGAGGACCCCTCCTTTCCAGTGACTACCTTGTGTCAACTTGACATAAAACTAGATGGCATGGTACTTTAACTATAACATGACATGGATTTATCTTCTGGTCCAGTCTTTCGGGTGTTCCGTAGCCTGTTGTGCTTATGCGGGCCTCTCTTTCTCTTGGGGAATTGTCTGCCATGATTTTTTTTGAAAATATTTTCTATGCTTTTAGCATGTAGTATTTCTCTTCTATGCTCAGAATTCGTAGATTTTGTCTTTTCAAGATGTCCCAGAGACCTTGCATGATCCATCTGTGTGTTTTAAAATGTGCTTGACTTGCACCAGTTCCTCTACCTTGTCTTCAGGCCTGACAAACCAGTCTTCTTGTGGTCCGTCCTATTAGTGAGGCTTTTCATTGGCTTTTTATTTGACTTAATGATTTTTTTCCCATTTCACTTTAGGTTTTTTTTCAATACTTCTGCTACCCTGGTCAGGGTCAGGTTCAGTGTTTCCAAGTTCTTAGCTTTTGTAGCTAGAGAATTTCTCTCCAGCTCCCACCAAATCCCGCCAGTCCTGGAGCCCACTTATAAAATAAACACACAGACTCTTACATTATTTAAACTGCTTGGCCATTAGCTCAGGCCTGTCATTGTCTAGCTCTCACTCTTGTATTCAGCCCATTTCTATTCATCTTTACTTTGCCACATGGCTCGTAGCTTACTGGTACCTTACATTTTTCTTGTTCTGGCGGTGGCTCCAGACAGTCTCTCCCTCTCCCTTCCTGTTCCCTCAATTCTCCTCTCTGTTCGTCCCACCTTCCTGTCTGGCTACTGGCCAATCAGTATTTTATTTATATAGAGTGATATCCACAGCAGCTTTTTAACCAAAGACATGGCAGCATGCAGGCAGACATGGTGCAGGAGAAGGTGCTGATAGTTCTACATCTTGGTCTGCAGGCAGAAGAAGCAACTGTCCCACACTGGGTATGGCTTGAACATATATGACCTCAAAGTCCACCTCCACCGTGACACACTTCCTCCAACAAGACCACATCTCTGAATAGTGCTGTTCCCTATAGTCTAAGCATTCAAACACATGAGCCTATGGGGGCCAGTCCTATTTAAACCACCACATGCACCTCAAGATCCTAGGGGGAATAACAGCCATAACAAAATCAGTAGGTAGAAAGGCTTAATGAAACAGCAAAAAAATAATGAAATTAGTAATACAAAGAGTCAATACAACAAAGAGTTGACTCTTTGTAAAGGTAAAATAAATAGCCTTGGTCAAACTAACCAAAGAAAAGAGAATGGTCAAATTAATAAAAATTAGAGACCAAAAGGAGATGTTACAACTAATACCAATAACATTCAGAGGCTCATTAGGGAATGTTTTGTAAAGTCATGCTTAACTAAATAAGCCCAGGTTTTGCCCATCCACCACTTCCCTGGAACCCTATAAGGGCTTTTGGAGAAGTGACAATCTTGGCCAATACCTCACATGGCCATGTTCAGCTCCTAAGACATGGGGAAGTGGCTCTTGCAGGGGATCTTGGGCCTAGTGGATCTCACAGGACTGAGTGTGGCTCAACCAACCCATGGCTAGTGACTGAAACAAAGAGGGACAGATGATGGGCGCTGCTCCACCATCATTACTTCAGACCCTTCTGAAACGCTGGCCACTTGGAAAATTAGCCCTGGAACATTTCTGTTGGGACCTTAAAGTATTCTTAATAATATTTGTACTATCTGTGTGGGGAGACTGGTCACACAGCTGTGGTCCAAAAGCCCCAGAATGGATAAAATATCGGAATCAAGCACATTCCTGTGAGCTAGTGTGGACCCAAATAGCCATGTCTACCCTTAGAAGAGGGAATGATCAAAGGTGTTCCATATTAAACTACGTTCCCCTAAAACACATGTTTCCTGTGATGTTGAAGTCAACACTCAGTAGAAGGTGGTCATTTTTTTGTGGATGGTCTTTACAGAGAATATTCAAGTTTAAATGAAGTCATTGGTATTGACCCAAAGGGGTGAGGGGTGTCTTAGGACATGGAGACAAACACAAAGGGAGACAATCCAAGGACAGCCGGAGAGAAGACTACCAAGTGTTAGGAATGACCCTTCTACACACACATTTCACAAAGCACCCTGTCTTACAGAGAACAGTGCGCTCCCAGTGCCGCTGGGATGCGGATTAAAAAGAAAACACTCCATTTCCCAGAAAGCAAAGCCGCGGTCTGGGAAATGACGCACTGCGGAGTAGGCGTTCTTGGGGACCACGGGGGCGGGACTTCCGACGTTCGGTCTCCGAGTGTCATTCTGGGTTCCCGGGCCCGCCCCTTCCCAGCGGTTCACGGTTCTGGGAAGGAGCGGGCTCCTGAGAATCGAGAGGGGCGACCGAGGAGGACCCCGAGGACAGAGGATCCACTTTCACCTTCCGCGTGAGGCGCGCGCTCCTTCGCAGCCTAGCACCGCTGCCCGCCGCACGCTTTCGGGGCCTCACCACCCGTGATCCCCATGGCGACGCCCGCACTGGTGAGTGGCGGGTCCCTGCTCTGGGTACTGGATCCTAGAACTCCAGCCCTTCCCGCGTCGGTGCCCTGGGATCTGGAAGCAGCGGGGTCCTCAGGAGGCTCCCGTGTCGGGCTCTAACCTTGGGGCCAGCGTTTCGCTGCCCTTGGCGTCCCTTCCCTGGTTCTGAAACGGAATGTCTATAGTAATTCCCTCCTGAGAGAACTGGACCCGGTACGTGTGTGGCCTGTGCTCAGCAGCACCCAGACAGCATCACTCTGTGGGCGGCTTCGGTGGCATCCCTGCAGCCAGCAGGGTGTCTCTGATTGCTGTTTTGCTGGCAGGCAAAGGGACTGGGTTTATCTTCACAGCGAATTTGGCTTGCCCCCGAACAGCACTGAATCTGTCTTCCTTTTAACACATTTGAACTTGTACTGCAAAGCAAATCCGTTAAAATACTCGATAATGACGGTGCTTTGGGGATGCACATACACAGTAGACCCACAGTTACTTTACAGCATGTCACTCTGTTCACTGTCAGCATGGGCCTGATCACTTTTAGGACTACTTTTTCCGTTTTCGTGTGTGTGTGTGTGTGTGTGTGTGTGTGTGTGTGTGTGTGTGTGTGTGCGCGCGCGCGCGCGCTGCTACACGTGTATGAAAGTGCAGGTACACTTTTGTGGGCATGAATACTCAAGCTTAAGTTTAATATCAGGAGTCTTCTTCCAAATACCCTTCCAAAGGTGTTGATCTCTCAATCAAACCTAGAGCTTGTGGATATGGCCAGGCTTGCTAGCTAGCTTGCTCTGGCTCAACTGTTTCCTTCTTTTGAAGCTAGACTTATAAACGAATCCCTAGGCCTACCCAGCATTTCCGTGGATTTTGCGGCTCTGAACTTCTTTCCTCTCAGTTATCCGCCATGCATTTTAACTGCTGACACATTTCTGGAGTCCACAGCTAGACAACCTCACTTTTCCTCACCTGGCCTGCGGTATCGGTCCATTCCAGCCTTGCTCTGTCAGCATTTGTGGGGCACAGGCACAGAAGGCACAGCTCTCTGCTGCCCCCCCCCCCAGCAGTCTGAGGAATTCCCTTGGACCTTTGGGGACCTCAAACTCATGCCATGCCAGGACCCGCAGCTTCAATGCTGAAAAGAATTTTAGGGTTAGTCGGGTTTGAAACTGAGTTGGGGTTTAATGAAAGCATTTTAATAGGGTCTTAAGAGGGGAGGAGAGGGTCTTCACAAAGATCAGACACACCAGAAAGCATGGTTGTGGGCTTCTCTGAGAGAAAGGTGCAGTTGTTTTTTACAAAAGTCATTCAGGATTTTGGTGGGATTTAAATTACTATCATCAAAGGGTTGCTAAGAAACTTAAATAAGATGGTGGCTGCTTCCTGAGGGGTACCCGACAGGACTATAGTCCATCGGGTGACAATCTGGCTCACACGGTCAAGGGAAGTGGGCCAGCTTTACTGTAAACAGAATTAGCTGATATGTTTGAGAATCTTGGGCAGAGTGTGGAGGGGGAAGAGGGAGGCCCTGTCCGAGGTCACACATGTTCTGGCCTCAGCCTGGCATGTTCCCGTAACGTGAAAATACCTCTACACAGAAGGAGTGCCGGCTGCCAGCAGCCTCCACAGCAGATGTTAATAATGCCACATTCTTTTTAAAAACGTATTTATTTCATTTTATGTGTGTGAATGTTTTTATGTGCACCATATGTATACCTGGTACCCATGCAGGCCAGAAGTGGGCATCAGACCCCCTGAAACTGGAGTTACAGACAGCTGCCAGGTGGATGTGTTATGCCCACATTTTGAGTCCCCCAAGACCACCAAGGAGCCGATTTCTGATGCAAAGACAAAAGGTTTCTTTATTCAAGCCAAGCCCAGGCAGGGACCTCATCTGACACTTCGTTATAGCAAGTAAAGGAAGAAAGCCCCGAGCACTTATTACAAGGGATTTATATAGGAAAAAGTTTACAAGCGGTGGGTTACATGTCTTAGTGTCCTAGGATTGGACAAGGGAGCTGGGGTGAGGTAGTTCTTTGAAGTTATCGGCTGAACTATAAGCGTGCAATTACTAATGGCTGACAGGATGTAGGGCATCTATAGAGACATACATTTTTTACTCCCTATATCCTGTTTTACTGGGTTCAGGATATACATTTAGATTTATTATTCCAGCCCTATTTCCACATGAGTTCAGTCACCAGTCAAGAGATACCTTGAGATGGGGACCAATGCTCAAAGGGGCTACTGATTTTTTCCCCCTTCAGATGATGGGAATTGAACCTGGGTCCTCAGCAAGAGTAACACATGGTCTTAGCCACTGAGCTGTCTCTCCAGCCCTGTGTTACGTTCCTGATCCTGGCCGGGGAGGAGCTGCAGCCAGACTCCAGAGGGATGAGCAAGTGTCTTTCCCTCCCCAAGTCCCTGCAGTGTCCTGTAATTCTGTCCCGACTCAGTTCCAGGGTCATTTCAGAGAGTCCTCCCCTAATCGCTTCATCTAAAGTTTCTCTCAACTGCCCTCATTTCACCCCCTTTGGTTTTCAGAACCCTTAGAATTATCTGACTTCCTTCAATACGTATATTGATACCCGAACTCTGTTGTTCCAGTGCGGGGGATCAAACCCGAGTCTCATACACTTAAGGCAAATGCTCTGTCACCGTGCTCGGTCCCCAACTGACTGCTAACATCTTATTGCAGGTCTGTCCCCAACCCTGGAATGTACGCTCCCACAAAGGGTGGACTTTGTGTTATGTATTTAGTAAGTGGTTAGTGAGTGAGACCCTGCCCTCCCAGGCGTCTGTCAGCCTCAGACTGGATCTCAACCTTCCCCCCATGGTTGCAGTCTTCAGTCCATGCTGGCTAAAACGCCTCAAGCTTGTTTACCCTCTTTTGTCACTTTGACCCTGGTGTGTGACACTGTTCCTGGGGAGATGTGAACAAATGTCTTCACCCCACATAGGGAACTGGCAACACACCAAATTAAAGATAGTACCAATGTAAGTAAACTTGTTGCAACTCTGTGGGTTTGGTCCCACAGATTTTGGCACCAAAATGTGGGTTTTGCAACTCTGGGGGAGAGGTATCCTGACCACTGGGGGAGTCAGGCAACCGCTGGAGCTGCAATGAGACAGCAGCCCTGGAGGGCGAGGTAGCCGCTTAGAACAGTTGACAGCTGGAGGGCTGCTTCGAGAAGTTATTCTGACTGCTCGGGAGAGTCAGGCCTGGAGCTGTTAGGACAGTTCAGCAGGGAAGGGTATCCTGACTGCTCGGGAGAGTCAGGCCTGGAGCTGCTATGATAGTTCAGCATGGAAGGGTATCCTGACTGTTCCGGAGTCAGGCTATACCTGGTGTGATGGGGGATGGTCTCCCCGCACCCCACGATAAAGCAATCCTGCTCCTCTCCTGGAGAGCCACTACAGCTGAGCTTTGCTCAGGCCCCCCACTTAAGGGGGCTTCCTAGCAGAGCTCTGCTTCTCTAGCCTAAGATGTTACTTCTTTTGCTTCTCTCTGCAAAAGGGGAACCCCCTGAAGAAATGTAGCAATCTGGAGCAAAGTGTTACTTTTTCAGCTCTCCCTTGCTCTTTCCACTGAGGGACGTCTCTGCGCCAGTGAATGAAGATCTTCACACACAAAACTTTTGAGAAAGAGATTTATTTGGGAGAGAGGAGTCCAGAAGAGTAGCTGCATCTACCAGGGTGGAGAGAACAGCCCACAACTGACCAGGCAGGGTGGTTTATATAGAATGTCTTGGGGGTGGAGTCAACCAGGGATTGGTTAGTTTGTTTTGTTTTGTTTTTTCTGCCTAGGGATTGGTCTATTTCGTGGGCTAGGGGCAGAGATGGCCCTGATTTCAGAGCCAAACTGTGTTTATTTCATTGACTTTTCTTGGTTTTTTGATACTAATTCTAAGACCAGGCATATTTCTTTCACTGACTCGGATTCTAGGAACCAAGAGTGTTTCTTTGGTACTGGTTTCAGAGTTAGGGCATGTTTCTTTGGTTCTGGGTTTGGAGATAAAGTGTTCATTTCTCTGGCTCAGGTCCTAAACCCAGGCTGTATTTCTTTCCCTGGTTCTTGACTTCAGGGCCAGGGTCTACTTTCCTGGTCTGTGATTGGTTGGTTTCACAGGTCAGTTGGCCAGGGGCAGAGATGACTCTGATCTGAGCCAAACTGTGTTTCTTTCTGCCCTGATCTGAGCCATCTTTCCCTAGTTCTGGGCTCCAGGGTCAGGGTGGGTTTCTTTAGCCAGCCCCTTTTCCCTACAACCAAAGTCCAATCTAGTGAACCAATGAGTTTTATTGAAGTTATTTACAGGAATATTGGCAGTGGTTCTTTACTGGGGCCCAATGACTGCAGACAGCTGTATCACCACAGCCCACTCTAGCATGGTGACAGATCACAAAAGCTGGAAATCTAGAGCATGCTGCACTACCTGCAGGCATCTCAACAGTTTGGAGTGCAGCTCTTTCAGACGTTGTTATGGTCTGAGCCTCTTCCAAGGTAGCTCAACAGTTGGTGTCTCTTGATAGGCCTTACAACCTACATATGCTTGAGGAGACAAGGGTGACTTAGTTAGGGTTTCAGTTGCTGTGAAGAAACATCATGGTCATGGCAACTCTTATAAAGGAAAATATTTGATTAGGTGTCTTGCAGTTTCAGAGGTTTAGTCAGTTATCATCATGGCAGGACATGGTGGCATGCAGGCAGACACGGTGCTGGAGAAGGAGCTGAGAGTAGAGAAGGAGCTACATCTTGAGCCAACAGGCAACAGGAAATGGTCTGAAACACTGAGTATATATGAGACCTCAAAGCCTGCTTCCACAGTGACACACTTCCTCCAACAAAGTCACACTTCCTAATAGTGCCACTCCCTAGGAGTTTATGGGGGCCAGTTACATTCAAACTACCACAAGGGGTATAGTGAATCTGGTCAGTTTTGGGGACAACCTGAAACCCTTGAGTTGTCTACTTCCTGAGCATAGGGAGCTTCCCTGCAGGGTGGAGTATTATGTCTTGCAGGAAATTGCTGCAGCAGTCCTCAGATCTACTTCCAAGCTGCCCCTTGAATGTGTGCTGCTTTGCTCTTTCCCTGCCCCGCCTGCAGGGCTACAACGGGTTCTTGACCACCCTAAGGAGAGAATGTAGGGACAGGAGATACAAAGGAAAACACACCAAGTCTGGATTCTGATCAAGGTGCAACTTTATTTCTCTTCCAGAAAGGTTTATATAGTTCCTGCAGGGTGGGGGGAGCAAGAAGCTGCCATCTGCATAAGGTGGGGCAAGCTAACAGGATGTTTGTATAGGATGTTTACAGGGTGAGGGTCAAGGGCTCTGACTCAATGTCCTGTTGCTAGGCAACCTGACTATAAGCTGATCTAGTTCCCTGTCTTATCGGGCGTCTGTATTTTTCCACTGACTAGAGATTCTGTCCTTGTCCCTGACATTTCTCAGTGTGCTGCATGCCACAGGATTATGCAGTGAGAGTTCAACTGTCATTTAGGAGGCCAACCGACCAGAAACATGAATTCCGTCAGAGGAACCCATCATACAAGGCGTTTTGGAATTACTGTCTTTTGGATAGATAGCTGTTCTTGCTGTAGAAGCCATAGCTCTTCCCATCTGTTACATTTATTGGGCATGATTTCCCTATGCATTGGTGCATCTGAGTGACCTCCCTCAGCTATGTGTGAAGGCAGTCACACAGTTAAAACCTTGGTTTCTCACAACCAGGTCTTTGTTCCGTTTTCCAGTATAAACTTAGAGGTCTGCCCTCCTGCAGTTATCTTTATTGGCAGGTGTTTGGTCAGTGTTAGTGTCCAGGCAAAAGAATCTCAATTGAGACTTTTACAGACACCTAAGGACAAAGAATTACAAGTCTGGATTTGTTGATTCACAGCCCTCAGATAGATAGGGAATAAGCTAGCCCTGCCAGCAGATAAGAGAGATGATGACCCAAACTAACCTCTCACTAACTTTAAATGAATTCTTCACTCCTCGTACTTACCTTCACCTCGGTTTATTAATATGAGATTTTAGCTTAGAGATTTACTGCTTGTGATAACAGGAAAAGTAATCAACCATTTGCTGGGTCTTGGAGGATGATAATCTCCCCACTGACCCGCTGAGATAATGCTGCTATAACCAGAATGGCAGAGAGGTACAGGTTCCCTTTCTTGTGCAAAATAGGCTTAGATCCTCCCCTTGTTCTAACCGCTTAAGGCAAAAGGTGTAATCTTTAGATCTGAAAGCTTCTTTAAGGCTAACTGACAGTTGGTGAAAGTACTATAGTGGACCAGACACTGTAAGTATTCCTCTGTTGCTTACATAGGTTGCCTAGTTACCGGACACTCCCTCCACCCACTGGGAAAGCGGTGCTCATGCTGCTTGGATAGAAGCAGAGCAGGGGGAAAGGCAGTTTTTACCTTATTTGTGACTCTAGACTGATTATAGACCGGTAGCTTATTATCTAGCCATGCTTAGGAATGTAGTTAAGCACATGGATTCCCTCTTAGATTCCTTTGTTGATTTACTCTCTTGTTGACCTCATGAGGAAACTTCCACTAACCACTCCTACCTTGTGCCATAAAAGAAGCTGACAGGTATTGCCCTGTGTGAAAATCTTCTCTCTTCTTTATGACCCTGAGAAACTCAAGCCTTGTGCTTTGCATTGCCAAAGAATTGCTGATGGTAAGTGTGTATAAGCTGGGCCCCTTGTAGTACATGAAGAACAACAAGGAAGAATAGAGAGAGTAAAGACATTTGGTGTGAGCAGATTCATTCCTTCGCGCTCAGATCCTTTAGATATCGCTTGTTGTAGCGCCTTGATTGACCCCTGAAAGAGGACTTGAAGGCTGGCCCTGAAAGGACCTCGTTACCAGTGTGCTTCACAAGTAGACAGGAACCTGTCTCAGCCAGGAACCCACAGTAGGTAGGGAAGCCTATGAGTGACACCCAAAGGACCCTTTGCAAGGTTTTCACTCTAAGCGTGGAAATGATGGAGGCTCCAGGGATCCTTCCAGGCTGAGGTTCCTCATGGAAAAAGCTTTTTTCAAGGAAACACAAGAGGACCTTGGGGGTCATGGGCTTTCATAAGTTGCGCACATGTTTCTAAGGAAGGTGAGATTGTGGCTGGCAAATGCTTACCTATGCTGCATCCTTGCCCAAGATAGACATCATGCTCCAGGTTGCTACCCATGTTCATAGAGCCATGGTGGCCATTGTCCTTGGTCACTTAGTTACCAGATATATAAGTAATCTTAGAGAACTGTGTGAATAATGGCTCATTAAAACCAAACAAAACAGTGTGAGCCAGGCCTGGTGTCTTGGGGCTTCTATTGCCATGGTAAAACACCATGACCAAAAGTAACTTGGGGAGGAAGGGGTTTATTTTATCTTGTAGCTTGTAGTCCATCAATCCAGGGAAGTCAGGGCAGGAACTTAAGGCAGGAAACTGGAGGTAGGAACTGATGCAGAAGCTATGGAGGAGGGCTGCTTATTGGCTCGCTCAGTTTGGTTTCCTATACACCTTAGGACCACCTGCCCAGAGGTAGCACCACCCACAGTAGGTTGGGCCCTTCTGCATAAGTCATCCATCAAGAAACTGCCCCACAGGCTTGTGTAGATGCCGATCCTATGGAGGGGTTTCCTCAATTGAGGCTCCCTCTTCCAAAATGACTCTGGCCGGCACACATGGTGACTCACGCCTTTAATCCCAGCCCTCAGAAGGCAGAAGAAGCAGGTGTGTGTGTGTGTGTGTGTGTGTGTGTGTGTGTGTGTGTGTGTGTCTGACTGTCTGTCTGTCTGTCTGTCTGTGTGTCTGGGCATCTTCCTGCAGTTCCAGCTTCTGTGATCTGACATTCTCGTGTTTGGTTTCTTGGTGTCTCCTCCGCCAGGGATTATTATGGGAGAAATGGAGTCCCTCCCATCTCTGTCATTCGGGCAGTTGCTTCCCCACAGGAGGGAAGTGAACCAGCTCAGCAGGATGAGTGAGATGTCTTCACAGTCCAGCCAGCAGGGCCCACCAGCATGGGAGGCTCTCTAAGAGCTTGATCCAGCCCTGCCTGTGTACGTGGGTCTGTGATACCTTAGGCTGATGTCTGGCATCAACTGCTGTGCACCTGATTAATTGATTAATTGAGGCAGTGTCTCCCCGTTGAATACAGAGCTCACTTTCTGGCTCATCAAGCTGGCCATCTTGCTCTGGAGATCCTCTGCCACCCAGCATATACATGGGCACTGGAATCCGAAATCCTGCCCTTATGACACAAGCCCTTCACCCACAGCCGTCTTCCCAGCCTGTTGGAACACGGTCCAAGAATGGAGTCATGTGAAGAGAATTCTGAGTGCTTGTGAGACAACGCCAAGGAAACAAGAGTCTTGTGACCTCAGTTTCTTCCAAACACAGACTTGTCCTTGGAATGTGTCTTCATGCCCCTCCCAGGTGTAGCAGACAGGAGTGAGTTGACTTCAGCTGTTGTTCACGTGCTTCTGTGGAAAGACATGTTTTTGCCACGTGCAGCCTGTCCTTGTGACTGCACATTTTACTCAGGTGACTGACTCGTCTTAACCCTCAGAGTATAAGTTGTCTGATGCTCCGAATAAAGCTGGCTGTCACACGAGTTTTAGGCCCTGCTTTCCCAGGTTCACACCACCGACTGGAGCAGCAAACATCAGCCTTGCCTTTGGTTACCGTTTGTTTGTTTGTTTGTTTGTTTGTTTGTGACAAGGTTTCTCTGTGTGTGGCCCGACTGTCCTGATTACTCAGCTATGATGGGCTCTAGTCAGGCCGTGCAAACTGGTGAAGCTCAGCAGCTGAGGTGGTGATCACTGTTTGAATTACAGTGTCCTCAGCCCCGGCTCCCTAAGCCCAGCTCTTCTAACATCACAGCTCACCATAGGGTGTTCACCATCACACATTGTTTTGTTTCCTTCTCCAGAGCCTTCCCACACAGGAGGCTTCTCTCTCCCATCCCTTCGGAATCTGTCAAAGGCACCTCCATCTGGAGCCTGGGTGCCAGGCCAGGTCCTTAGGAGAAGGTCTGCAGTTCTGGCTTCGCCTCTGCATTCTTGCTCATAATGAGGGAACAGGCTGTCCAGTCTTGCATGTGATCTACACAGCCACCCAACCACCTCTGTTTATTATCCTAGGCCTTGCTTTCATTTGAAGATGTGGCCGTGACCTTCACTGTGGAGGAATGGGGACATCTGGACCTGGCTCAGAGGACACTGTACCAGGAGGTGATGATGGAGACCTGTGGGCTTCTGGTCTCACTGGGTAAGGATCCATTTCTCTTCTGCGTGCAGAGCTTAAAGCTGCCTTCATTGTACCCTCTGTAGGAGGAAGATGGCGTCACAGCCCAGCCAGCAGGGCCCACCGGGTGGGGCTCTCCCAAGAGGTTGATCCAGCTGTGATCCAAGCAAACGAGAGGCCAAGGCACAAGGAGCAAAAGCCCAAAGGCAGCGTGGCTGTGTAGCGAGTTCAAGACATACAGGATATCCTCTGCCCGCCCCCCAGAAAAGACAAGGATTCTTCAGACAGGCAATAAGATGTTTGTCCCCGGCACCTTTGGTGTCTCGAAGCAGCACAGCCTCACCTAAGTGACTTCTTTAGTTCCTGCCGCCTCCATTACTGACACATACATCCCAAGGCCTGGGCAAAGTGGCAGCCTATTGTTGAGCCTTCCACTCATGCAGAAAAGAAATCCCCTCCCAGGCCCAGCCTTGAGTGGGGATTATGAGCTTGTCAACTTCATGCCATTGTTCGGATGGTTTCATTTTTAGTGTAGCCTTTTAGTAACACCTGCACAGCAAGTGAGCCAATGTCTAGGCTGGGCCCGGAACAGATCTTGGACCATCCCCGTGCTACAGAGTCTACATAACACTCGAACCCAGTGTCTTCCACCTAAACCACTTTCCCGTCCTGCAGAGTGGCAGGAGTGGGAGCCCACCACGTCTCCCTCTCCCCAGACGTTCAGAAGGTTGGGGGCTCTGCAGCCTGCTGTCCACAGTGGGGTGAACTCTCTTGGTTTGTGCCTAGTTGGAGGAAGTATACCAGGAACAGCACCCTGGATGTGGGAACCAGCAAAGCAGAGTCCCTGAGGACAGGGAGCTCAGTGAAGGGAGGTTCAGTGCTCCGCCCCCATGGTCCCACCACTAAGCTCCACGCAAGGCATGTGGCAGCTGTCAGCAACCTTTGCCCAGTGAATGCCGACTGTGTTCTGTCTGCCGTGTGGGATTTTCCAGTGACTTTCCCATGGCTACTCAGCTTCTCTCTGTAAGCCTTCACATTTGGAAACATGTCCATCCTGTAAGCCAGGTGTATGACTCCACCTACTTAGATGCCCAGAGGCGCCACTGGCTCCTGCACGGCCAGCGTCCACCCCAGTTCTCCTGCCATATTCCCTGCTGCTCGGGGTCCTCAGGCTGACCCTGGTAGGGGTACCGGATGAGGCAGGTCCAACTGGAACAGTAAGCCTGCCTTGAACACCACAATTACAGGGGACCTTTGGAACCCAAGTGCTGGGTGCTTATGGCCAAAAATGTCTTTTGATTTTATTTGGGTTTGAAAGCAGGCCGTGCTAGGGAAGTGTGCTCCCCAGGCAGGTGGAATGCTTCTGACTCAGATCGGCAGAAAACGCCTTCCAAGGCAGGGGTTGTAGCTCCCTCCCTGGTTTCTGGCAGTGAGCTATGCACTCCTGTAAACATGAGTTTTTAATCCTGTCCTTACCTATAAATGCTGCTTTGTGTTTTTCTCATGCCAGGGCATCGTGTTCCCAAGCCAGAGCTGATCTACCTCCAGGAGCATCGGCAGGGAGTGTGGGCAGGGCAGAGTGGCCTCTCCCAATGCACATGCACAGGTAGGTGGCTGAGAGTGGCTGTGGGGCACCAAGGGGCAGCTGTGCTGATGCCACAGCCTGGTGGGTGTCAGCTGGTGAGACCATGGAGCACTCTCCTGTGGTCCCCTGGCTCCACACCCACCTCACACTCTGCCCTTGCTCAGACAACTTAGCCGTGTCAATAGTGATGCAGCGGTGGTTGTGCAGGTGTTTGTCTCTGCTCTGCTGACTTAGACACCTTTGGGTAAAGCCAGGAGTGGTGTAGCCGGATCGTGCGTCAGTCCTGTTCGCAGTGTTTTTGAGAAAACTCCAGTCTGATCTCCGTAGTGTTGGCGCTGATTCACATCTCAGCCGCAGTGTATTGACCGTCTGTCTCCTTGTGAGCATTTTCTTTTGTTTGTAGCTTGGATGATAGCTACACTGGTGGGGGAGGTGGAATTTTATATATATATATAAATGGCATTTATAGATGAGTTCTGGGAGATTTAACATTGTATTTTTAACCTCTTTTCCTACAGATCCTTACTGTTGTTCCTAATGTCAAGATTCATATAGATGCTATTGGCTCTGTGTTGTTCTGTTCACATAATTCACTATAGCAGACCTGGCATGTCTGTGCTTCTCACCCTTGCACTCACCTTCACTCTTGCATGTGCCAGAATCCTGACAATGTGTGTTCTCTGTCTCTCCCTGTCTACTTCCTCATTTCCATAATTCTCACCTTCACGTTTTCTTGGTATTCAGGATTCTGTCAAACCTTTGTACTTTGTCCTCACTAACTACAGTGTCTGTCTGTCCCCCCCAATCCCATCCCTCAGTTCTTCTACTTGGTAACTCTTATTCTCCCTTAGAAATAGGATCCTATACCAGTTTTTCTGCATATCCTCTGCTGATCTCTTTTGGCCATCCATCCAGGCCGAATTAGGCACAGCTTCTCTCTGTTGTCATAGCATCATGATACTTCCTTATACCACATTGACTGTACACATTGTACCCATTGCTTTGCCTACCTCCCCCATTCTGGAGTTTGGAGTGACCTCTGGGCTCATGGTTCTCTCTCCTCTATCCCAGCTTTTCCTCCTAGGTTTCCACTGAAAGACATTAAGAGCCCAAGCATGAGTGAATGAAAAAGAACTTATAAACATGGTTTTAAGACATAAGTGAATGCAATAATAACCTTCAGAGGCAATATTTTCATCTTCTGCTATACTAGTGTTTGTTTGGTTCTGTTTACTAATAAATAGACACCTGTTCTTGTTGGATTTCCTTTAGATGAAGAAGCAAAATCTGATGATGCCTCAAAACCCACTGCTCAGCTGACTTTCTATTTCCGAGAACTACTACCACAGAGATCCTCAGAGGACTCCAAGTTAGGGCAGACCAAGGATAAAGAAACATGGTCAGAAATGCCAGGTGGGAACACAAGGAGAACAGACTCTTCCAAGGAGACATGCCCTGGAAAGCTGAGTCATAAACATGATGCTTTGGAGACAGATGATGGTCTCTGTTTACGAGTCTTACAGGCACAAGCTACTCCACGAGACTCTGCCCACGAACATAATCCCCAAAGACCCGAAAAAGAGCCTGTGATTGATGTAGGGAGTCTTTATCAATGTAAAGATTGTGGGAAAGTGTTTAGGAATAATTGGACCTTAGTATGGCATCAGCAGATTCATGCTGGAATAAAGCCTCATGAGTGCAGTGAGTGTGGGAAAATCTGTCATCACATGGCTGACTTTATTCAGCATATGAGGATTCACAGCGGGAAGAAACTGCATAAGTGCATCGACTGTGGGAAGGCCTTCAGACGCAGTTCCCACCTCACTGAGCACCAGCGGATCCACACTGGAGATAGACCCTATGAGTGCCCAGAATGCGGGAAAACCTTCTCCCATCGCTCCACTTTCCTCCAGCACAAGACGACCCACTCTACAGAAAAGCCGTTCCTGTGCAAAGACTGCGGGAAAGCTTTTCACTACAGCTCTTCGTTTGCTCAGCACACGAGGATTCACACTGGGAAGAAGCTGTATGAGTGCAGCCAGTGTGGAAAGGCCTTTACTCACTCCTCCACTTTTGTAAAGCATAAGAGAACCCATACTGGAGAGAAGCCCTACGAGTGCAAAGACTGTGGCAAAGCGTTCACTCACCACTCCACATTTCTCCACCACAGCATGACTCACACGGGGGAAAAGCCCTTTGTGTGCCAAGAATGTGGGAAAGCTTTTTGTGTCAATGCAGCCTTCACTCAGCACATGAGAATCCACACTGGAGAGAAGCCGTACGTGTGCAGTGAGTGTGGAAAGGCCTTCACCCAGCGCTCCACTTTTATCAGGCATAAGAGGACACACACGGGGGAAAAACCCTTTGGGTGCAAAGAATGTGGAAGGGCCTTTTGTGACACCTCTTCTCTGATTCAACACATGAGGCTTCACACTGGGGAGAAGCCCTATGAATGCAGCGAATGTGGAAAGGCCTTCACCCACCACTCAGTTTTCATCCGACACACTAGAACTCACAGTGCAGTGAAACCCTTGGAATGCAAAGAATGTGCCAAAGCCTTTTACTATAGTTCTTCCTTCATCCGGCACATGAGAATTCACACTGGAGAGAAGCCTTATGTCTGCAGAGAATGTGGGAAAGCCTTCACTCAACCTGCAAATTTTCTTCGGCATAGTAGGATCCATACAGGAGAGAAACCCTTCGAATGCACAGTATGTGAGAAGGCTTTTTATGACACTTTTGCCTTAATTAGACACATGAGAACTCACACAGGAGAGAAGCCCTTTGAGTGCAGTGAATGTGGAAAAGCCTTCAGCCATAATTCTTCCTTCCTTCAGCACCGAAAGATCCATAGCAGGGTTTAAAAGATACAGGACAATCTTTTAGTTGTGTCCACCTCCATCCACACCTGAATAGCACATGCTAGCAAAACACTTTTCAATGTCACTATCAGGGGAAATCGTATGGCCAGAGAAATAATTTAGTTTCTGGAAATTCATACTGAAGAGACACGATTGTCATCCCTATAACGGCTTTTTGTGGTACATCATCATTTGTCATCTAAAGAATTATGTATTAAAAATCAGCCCAGCCTAAGCTTTGCACAATATCTGAGAATTGTCTGGAGTAAAACCCAGTTTTGCTAGGCATTTAGGTAAATGTCAGCAGCAATCATCCTTTTATTTATACAGCAAACCTAACTTGGGTATTTTAAAGCAGCAAGGAAAAAGGAGGAGACAAATGAGCAAAGGTGAAAAAAAATGTATGCATGACCTCTCTGATTTCCCTAGGAAGCAGTGAAATTGTCATGGTAGCGTGAGAGATCTAAAAGACCTCACCCCCATGTGTTTTCACACCCCCAGAGAGCTGCACCATTAGGAGCACTATTCCAGCATTTCTTTTTCTTTTTTAATAAAAACTTTTCCATACAATATATTTTGATCAGATTCTTTTCCGTCCCCCAAACATTTTTTTTTCAATGGTTTTGATTATAGGAGCTAGTTTTGTTTGTTTTGTTTTGTTTCCTTTTGTTGGTGTGTGCCACTGTACACATGTGGAAGTCAGATGATAGTTGCCAGGAAATTGAACTTGGGCTGTCCTACTAGGGTGGCCAGTGCCTTTACCAATGAGCCATCTCACTGGCCACCTTGCCAACATTTATTATAAGTAAACCCTGATTTTTGTCCTTGAGAAGTGCAGGTAGTGTGACAAATAGAAAGGCCTGAGTCATAAATACTCATATACATACATCTTTATATTTGTAGTTGTCAGAGCCGGCCAGCAGTCAGCTGGGTAGCTGGGTAGAGGCGTGCGGATTGAAGAGACAATGAAGAGGACAGAAAAGAGTCGAGAGGTCTGCCGGTCAGCGCCGCACGGCCCCGAGTTTATTTCACAGCCAGTTTATACACAGTTTTGAAGGACAGAGGTAGAACAATGCACAGCACAGGCATTCAACCACTATCTATCCTACCTTGCGTCAAGGAGCAGGCAGTTTCATTTTCTATCTCAATGTACCTCCGGCTGGCATCAGCAGCCTGCATCTACTAGATAGTGTGTTCCTTCCCATGGGCTAATCAGGACCTTCTCACAGCCCTTCAAGGAGACTCTGTGGGCTAATTAGGTCTTTCTCAAAGACCTGGAGCAAGCAAGCTTGAACTCTATTGACTCAGAATAGACTTCAGATTCAAACTGGGAAACTGAGTCAGTTGTGGGCTCCCACATGTAGTGAATTCTTATTTGTGATAGTTCTAGTCTTAGAATTTACAGTTCACCAATTTCAGTACTGAACCTCTGTTGCCAGGGAAAACTGAGGCTGTATTCTTTTTTTTTTTTTTTTTTTTTTTTGAGAGAGAGAGGGTTTGTCTGTGTATCCCTGACTGTCCTGAAATTTGCTCTATAAACCAGGCTGGGATTTAAGACCTTCACCACCACCACCCAGCTTAGACTCTATTCTTATGCACCTCTGGTAACTAAACCTTTTCATCAGCCATTCAATAGCTAAGCTTTTTCTATTTAAACACACCATACTAATTATACATATGTTAATATATTTATACTTACTGTTCTTTCTAATAATGATAATTATGCTTTTTAAATGTAATGGACTCAAGTACATTGTGAGTTAGTGTGTTAAATACATGCATGCACAGTACATATGTTTAGCAGTTATGAACAGGAAACAGTATTGACTACAGGGCTGTACTGTACAATACAGCCATACAAATATACTTCTAAAAACTTGAAGCCAAAGTAAATAACTCATTAAAATTCTAATTTGTTGGAGCTGCAGGGTGTGTGATTGGAAAGCATTACCTGTGATTCAACCTCTTACCCTTGGCTTGAGAGAGAGGGCCATGAAGTAGCATAAGAGGAAGACAGTTGTAAACGAAGGCAGAGTTTTCTGTCCCAACCACCCAGTCCCAAATACCATAATTATAAATGCTTGGCCAATAGCTCAGGCTTATTAATAACTAGCTCTTACATTTAAATTAACCCATTTCTATTAATCTATGTATTGCCACATGCCATGGCTTTACTGGTCCTCTGGCATCTTGCTTCTTGGGTGGCTAGCTCACCTCTCTCAACTCCACCGGCTTCTTCCAAATTCTCAGTTTGATTGTTCTGCCTAACCTTATCCTGCCTTGCCATAGGCCAAAACACCCAATGAGAGCAACACATTCACAGCTTACAGAAGGACCATCCCACAGCATTTCCCCCTTTCTGTCTAATCAAAAAGGAAGGTTTCTAATTTAACATAGTAAAATTACAAAAAAAGTTATCAAGCAATAATTATAATTACAATATCTAGTCTATTTGTACTTGACAAAATCAAAGAAAACACTGAATTTTCTATCTTGCTGAGTCTAAAGTTTCATATCTAATTTACCTTTTATCATAAATAAGGAAAACTATAACTATCTAGTCTTCAATTCCATCAAATACCTGAGGAAATAATATCACCTGAGTAAGCAGGAAGTGCAGGCAAGCGACTTCCAAAAAATGTGAGAAATGATAGAAACACCTGGCTGCCTGGACAGTCACCCAAGGTTTCTCTAAGTATGGGGTATCCATAGGCCTAGTATATCTGACAGACTTTTCTCAGAAGCAGGAAATTTTGAAGGACTGTCTAACCTTGTCTTGGCAAAGTTTGGCAGTCACTTTTCTTGTGTCCTGCTGTCAAATTTGGACAGTAACTGTCAGCAGTTTGGGCAAGGGCAGTTTCTTTGCCCACATGGCTAACTTTTGTCATAACAAAAGCAAACTCCATATGGCGTTTCTTCAATCCCCATCATCTTCTCCGAAGTAGATCGGTGCTGCCAGGAATAGACATGTCTCACTGTCATAAAAAGCCTTATGTTATTAAAATATTTTAAATGCCATATTCTCTAGGTCTTTGAAGTAAGTGTTTGAAAAACATCTATCTAAATATATCTGTATATGACCTTGAAAACATACATAACATGACTGTAAGTTTGACTATTGTAGATGACTATTAATCTGTATTTTTTAATTATACATTACATTTTTAATTGAGCTGCAAGTACCTTAAACAAGTGTAGAAATAGACATGCAATATAACAGAAATAACTTTAAATTTGTATCAATAAACTAAAAATCAATACCAATGTAAAATATGTAAGATTAACAGTTGGTTTTGGATTAAAGTACATTCAATAATCTACCTTTTTCTCATCATAATAATCTACCCTTTCCCCCATCATTTCTATATCATATTCCCCTTTCTTCTTTTAGAAAGAGATTAACTATGACCGATAACAATTTGTAGCCAATCCCCCCTTAAATGAAAACAAACATTTATAACCAATATTTTGGGAATGTGGGTGTAGTTTTCTAAACTACTTCCTGCTGATTGGGGGTGCTGGTAATCTTTGAGGGACCCTGAAAAAAAACAGGAAAATTGTTAAGTCTTAGCTGTAGTATTTTGTGATGTTGGATAATCTCAGTCAGCAGCCTGGAAGTTGTTTTGGATGCTGGATCACCTGGGTCATTGGTTTCCACTGGAGATTTTTCAGGGGGTCTTCCTTGATCACACCTGATTTTTCTTTTTCTTTTTCTTTTTTCTTTTTCTTTGTTGGTTTGTCGAGGTAAGGTTTCTCTGTGTAGTTTTGGTGCCTGTCCTGGAGCTTGCTCTGTAGACCAGGCTGGCCTCAAAGTCATAGAGATCTGCCTGGCTCTGCCTCCTGAGAGTTGGAATTAAAGGCGTGTGCCACCACTGCCCAGCCATCTGATTTTCCTTAACTCAGAATGAATCCACAGCCTCTCATTTCCTGTGGAAACAAAAAACACAACCTCTCCCCCAAAGTGGCATGCCTTTTGACTTAAATTTTAGAGTCAATATATTTTTAAAATATATATGTTGGTTTAATTTAGTAGCTTTTACAATCAAAAGTCTCTCAGCGGTTATCATTCACCCATTAACAGACAAAAAAATCCAAAGAAAACACAATAATTTAGAATTCAGACTCTGTATTATTCATCCTTATATGGCTTATCATATTTTTATTACTCTTCTCTTTTTAAGGACATTACTTTATTATTTTTAAATCTATGGCTGTCTCTATTCTTCTTCTCTTTCCCAAGCCTATGTATATTTTTAAACACACTGTAACTTATTTAGAGTTTTTTTTACATCTGAATCTGTCCTTACTGCCCAGTCCCAAATACCCAGCAGCTGCTTCCCAACTTACTACACAGAGCCTTATATTAATTATAAATGCTTGGCCGATAGCTCAGGCTTATTAATAACTAGCTCTTACATTTAAATTAACCCATTTCTATTAATCTGTGTATTGCCACATACCATGGCTTTACTGGTCCTCTGGCATCTTGCTTCTTGGGCGGGTGGGCTCAACTCCACCCCTCTTCCTCCAAGTTCTCCATTTGATTGTTTTGCCTAACCTTATCCTGCCTTTCCATAGGCCAAAACAGCTTTATTATCAACCAATGAAAGCAACACACATTCACAGCATACAGAAGGACCATCCCACTGCAGACAGTTTTGAGAATGACATGTTCACATATTTCAGGAACTTCTCACCATTTGTTGACAGTGTTAGTGTCCCTCTGTATGGCTTAAAAACTAGACCAGCCGCATCTGTCTGACTTTTCCTGTAAAATGTTATGTGTGTCCAAACATATGGGAGACAGTGAGCTTGGTTTTATAGTTTGAAGCTGCATTCAGTGGTAGGATTTCACTTTTACCTAATTGAAAAGTGTGCTGTCTTAGTGCTGTATTGCTGTGAATAGACACCATGACTATGGCAACTTTTTTTTTTAAAGATTTATTTATTTATTAAGTATACAGAAGAGGGCGCCAAATCTCATTACAGATGGTTGTGAGCCACCATGTGGTTGCTGGGAATTGAACTCAGGACCCCTGGAAGAACAGTCAGTGCTCTTAACCTCTGAGCCATCTCTCCAGCCCAGACTATGGCAACTTTTATAAAGGAGAATATTTAATTAGGATGACAGCTTACAGTTCAGAGGTTTAATGCATTATCATCATGATGGAAAACATGGGCAGCATGTAGGCAGACATGGTGCTGGAGAAGGAGCTCAAAGTTCTACATCTTAAAGGTTCTGCATCTTGATCCACAGACAACAGGAAGTGAACTATCACACTGGACATGGCTTAAGCATATATAAGACCTCTAAACCCACCTCCACAGTGACACTTCCTTCAACAAGGCCACACAGTGCCACTTCCTATTACCCAAGCATTCAAAACCATGAGTCTGTGGGGGCTATTCAAACCTATTCCTATTCAAACCACCACATGTGCTAAGCCAGAATCCCATGCTGATATAATACCTTAGCTGCTGTGAGAGGAAGGATATGTGGAGTCAGGCTCAGTTTGATCACTGACTTCTGCACCTCACTTTTGATTTCACCCAGCTCTTTATTAGTGGACTGTGGGGCCCTACCTGGTAGAACACCTTCTTCTTCACTCCACTGGAGCCTTTCTACTTACCACGCAGTGTATGCCATCTGATAGCTGTTCTTTGAGTTCCTTATAATTCTTTAAGCAGCTTTCATAGAGTACACCCACATATTTCTCAACAATCATGTACATTAGCTTGACACTGTCCCAAGGGGCCACAACACAATATTCATATAGTGACTGCCTTCCATTAGTCTGACATGGTAGCTTTAGGTTGATGTTGAAAGCCTTTTGGGCCTGGCTATGAATTTCCCTCATGTTGAAGCACCTTGCAAGCTCTTAATTATTACCTGATGGAGAAGTTTGATGACAAATACTGAATTAGAGGGTGTGGAAATACCTTAGTTGAGGTGTGCATTTTTTAAAGATTTATTTATTTATTATGTATAAAGTATTCTGTCTGCATATGTCTCTGCACACCAGAAGAGGGCACCAGCTTTCATTATAGATGGTTGTGAGCCACCATGTGGTTGCTGGGAATTGAACTCAGAACCTCTGGAAGAGCTGCCAGGGCTCTTGACCTCTGAGCCATCTCTCCAGCCCGAGGTGTGAATTTTTTAAGTTCTTTGTGACCATGGACTGAGGTATTATTCAACCAGAAAGGCATGGTATTTGCCTTGGAGATGGCGCAGCTTGGCTGGAGCAGCTGTGGGAACAGTGCCAGTCTTTCTGAGGTACCTGGGCTTTCTTCAACTTTTGAAGAACTGGCTTAGTTTTCCTTTTTATATGACCAAGAATTTAAGGTTCCATATATCAATAGAGTCACCTTAAAAATCACCATTGATAACTGACACAGTTGTGTGGTCTGTCAACAGGGCAGTGGAGGGCATTTTAGGAGTGAGTAAACAGCATCATGAGAAGCAATACACGAATCTGCTGCATTGGGAAACAAGTGTCCCTTACCTCACACTTCTGTGTTCCTTCACTCTAAACACTGAAGGGGTGTGTGACACTCAGGGGACACATAAAGCAAATGAAGAGCTCTTGGCCCTGGTTCCACCTAACAAGACATCAGTGCTTATGAAATACGAACATTCTTGGGCTTACCTCAAACCAACTGAAACACAAACTCTTGGGTTGGAGCTTAGCAATGTATAGCAAGCGCTCCCAATGATTCTGGAGTATCACTGAAGTTCTTTACACTGAGTGGTTATTAGAGTCCATCCCACAGCAATATACAGAATACAGAAATGATGCTCAAATTACTTTTCTTGAAATGTGCTCATAACATCCATTGGAAATATACTTTAACATATTTTCACCAAAAGAATGACATTCTTAGCAGAGACTAGGCCATGTTTTTCCTAGGTTTTCCAGTCTTGAAAGACTATATTGTGGCTAAAATTAGTTCAAGAAAAATAGTGCAAGAAACAGTGATAGAGTTGGAGAGATGGCTCAGTGCTTAAGAGCACTTGCTGATCTTCTGGAGGACCTAAGTTCAGTTCCCAGTACCCATGTGGCAGCTCACAACCACCTGTAATTCCAGCTCCAACAGATCTGTCAGACACCCTCTTCTAGCCTCCATGGGTACGGGGTACTGTATGTGGGTGCACAAACCCATCCACACACAGACTGATATACATAATTAAATGAATCTATTAAACAAGACTTACTTGATGCAAATTTTATATGCAAAATGGTTTTTACTAAAGACTAAAATTTTTATTATTATTTTCTCCAGCTTTGAGTTTCAACATTTTACATTTGCTAAATCCACCAAAAGACTAAATATCCTCACATGTCCATTAAAAATGCTTCTATCTAGAACTGAAAATGCAAGCTAGTGCTATAAAAAATACATATTTTAAATACTTGTTTTATAGAATTCAATATAATTGCAAAGAAAGATGGCACATAATGCCTATGTTCTTCAGGTTGCTTGATTACTAATATGATGTCTAGCAGGATAACCCTTACTGAATGCTGCTATAGTTCTTACACCAGATCTCTCTCTGGTCTAATTTCTTTGATAGAGAGTGAAGGTTGTACAATGGATAGATTCTGAACAATTTCTGTTTTTCTATAACCCACAGCTTCTTTTCTCTATGAACCTGAAAGAGTCGGATTTCCTTCAGTCTTTCCTATATTTGACACAAATATCTTTACTTTCTGGTTCAGTGTGGGTTTTCTTATGACAGTTTGATGTGTGATATTTTGATCATATTCTGATAATAAAGCTTGTTTGGAGTCAGAGGCACTAGCTGACCAAAATTAACTATAGAGTTTTGGAAGACTGAAGACAGATAGGAGACAGGAAGCAGTAAGGTAAGGCTGGGAGAAGATCTCAGCCTTTTTGGGTTGAGAAACTGGAGAGAGAGGAGGTAACTGGTATCTTCTCTGCTTCTCTGATTTTTTAGGTTCTAGCCCTCATAACTGACTCCCGAATTTTTATTGATAAAGATTAATTAGATTAATGCTTCATCTGGCACCCAACATGGGGCATGAAAGCACGAGATAGCCACTCATCCCTGGTTTTGCAGCTGCTGCAGCCATGCCAGCAGCCACTGCCAGGAGCTGCAGTCACCACTGGTAGCCATAGCCACATAGCCACAGCTGCGGCCACCAGAGATGGCTGGCTTTTCCTTCCTTGCTCCAAGCTCTCTGAGTGAGTCTGGGATTTTCCTGTTGCAGCCTCTCTACAACAGTCTCCAGCTGCCACACAAGCTCCATAGGCCCTAAACTCCATAGGTGCCTGGGCTCCAAATGCCACTGGAGTTAGCCACCCACCACCAGCTGGCTCTGCCTTCAGGCAGCTCTGTGCTCTCACTTCCTGCCGGTCACATGTGCTGCTTCTACATGTTCCTATGCCCACTTTTCAGACAGCTGGCTCCTTGGCTCTCTTTTTCCCCCATGGGTTGTGGGCTTCCCCTGGACTCCCTCCTCAGGCTGCTGCCACACTTAGGTGAGTCACATTGATACCTGCTCTAGCTTCTATTGTTGTTGCAACCACCACATACTCTCAGTTTATAACTACTTGTGAGTAGTTGCAGCTGTCCTCAGCCAGGCTGTGCACCACCACTGCCTGTATTCTCCACCCAGGCATGCTACACAACAACAGCCAGCCTCACACTTCACTATCATCATCAGCAGACCTGGTGAGACATCTGGGAATTCTTTTTTTTTTTTTTTCAGTTTTTTGAGACAATGTTTCTCTATGTAGCCTTGGCTGTCCTGGAACTCATTCTGTAGACCAGGCTGGCTTCCAACTCCCAAAGGTCAGCCTGCCTCTGCCTCCCGAGTGCTTGGTTTAAAGGTGTATGCCACCACCACCTGGCCACCTGGGAATTCATAAAGATGGGAATTACTTAAAAAAAAAAGAGAGAGAGGAGGTTTTCGTCCCTACATTAAAAATGGGAAATGTTACAATGCATGGAGTTAGGTCTCTGTATAGTTCCACACTGAATAGTTTGAAATGGAACAATTAGATGAAGGGATAATCAACTTAACTGGCATTGACATAATGTCAATTATAATCATTATCATTTTGGTACTTCTTGTTTTATCCCTATAAAAGTTGTTTGATATCAGTGCCAAATATGAAAAATTGACTGATAAGATAAAATCCTTAGAAAGACAGACTAATGAAACTAAAAAAAATATTCACACACAGACAGAGGAATTTAGAACAGACGCTACTGCAACATTACATTATGAAACTGAAGAGAAGTGGCCCAAGGTAATTAGAAAACCAACCTTAAGTTATCCAGTTATCACTCAAGAATGACCACTAGATGATAGGCGTCCCCAAGGCTATTCAGAAGTTAACTGGGATCCTATAGAAATGTTAGATTTGAAGAGATTTAAAGAAGCAATAGTTTCTGGCCAGGCGGTGGTGGCGCACGCCTTGAATCCCAGCACTTGGGAGGCAGAGCCAGGAGGATCTCTGTGAGTTCGAGGCCAGCCTGGGCTACCAAGTTAGCTCCAGGAAAGGCACAAAGCTATGCAGAGAAACCCTGTCTCGGAAAAAAAAAAGGAAGAAGAAGAAGCAATAATTTCATATGGTATGCATTCACCTTTAGTGAAGCAGATGTTAAATTCATGGGCCACACAGAACAGAATTATTCCACAAGATTGGAAAGATTTAGTTACAGCAGCATTGGAAGCTGGACCTCAGTTACAGTGAAGGATCTGGTAGAGGGGCAAAGCTGGGGTCATAGAACAACGAGGTAGGCTAAAGGTTATGAGATTTCCCAAGATCAAAATCTCAGTGAGAGTCGTTAGGCTGATGCAAAATGATAGGTGGCATTTGATGGTCACACCTTGGCCCCATGCTGTACAGCAACTGCGAATGCTTGGGACAAGATTCAAGAATCAGGAAAGAGGACCCAAAAGAAGTTCACTGATTTTTTTTTACAAATATTTACTTCAGCTGTAAATAGAACGATATCAGATACAAAAGTTAGATAATATCAATTGAATCCTTGGCTCTTGAAAATGCTAATCCAGAAAAGGGTGATTATGCCTTTAAAAACAAAATCAGCACCCATAAAAGAATGGATTAGAAAGATAGCTGATATTGAATCTCATGCTTATGATGATACTTAGATAGGAGAAATGACTTCTAAAAACTTTAAGAAAAATAAAAAGGTTAGGTGTTTTAATTGTAGTAAAATAAGTCATCTAAAAAGGGATCATAGGCAAGGCATTCTAGGAACAGTGTTTTTTCTAGAGATAATCCAAACAGAAGGCCTCAGACTTTTGGAATATGCAGAAGGTACGGCAAAGGCTGACACTGAACTAATGAATGCAGATCAACATGAGACAGGCAAGGTAAACTTTTGCCATTGGGAAAGGCCATAGGGGGCCTTGCAGGCCCTTATGTCAAATTCCATCATTCCCTGTCAGCACTGTGGAAACTCCTCCACAAAACAATTAAAGACCCACTGCCTGTTGTGAAAAATCATACTGCTCTGGATGTCAAAACAGCTTTAAAAGATTTAAAAAAATTTCAAGAGAAACCATAAAGCAAATGTTTATAAATAAACTTTTATTTAAATAAGCAAAATTTATAAATACTTATAAATTTATAAATAAAGCAAATGTCTATACATGATCAAAGACCAAAGTTAAAAATACAAATAAATGGTGTTGTAATTGAGGGTTTGGTAGACACAGGAGCAGATATCACAATAATTGCACCAAAATCTTGGCATCCAAATTGACCTCTTCAGGAGGTAAATGTTCAGCTTTTAGGGAATTGAACTTTATCTCAAGTAAAACAAAGTGCAAGATGGGTCAAATATATAGGGCCTGTAGGACAGAGAAAAAAATTAAAGCCATGTATGGCTAACATAGCAATGAATTTATGGGGAGGTGACTTGTTACTTTAAAGGAATATCCAAATTAGCATTCCTCCAATCTAAGAAACAAACCATAAACTAACATATGTTTCTGAGGAAAATATTAAAAAGTATTTTAAGCTTTCCTTCATGATATTAATAGGCAAATAGAGTACTAACTAATTCTAGAAAAATGCTTCATCTAGCTTCCTGTACATGATTTTGGGTTTGAGTCTCTATCAGGTTACTAGGAATTAAGTTTTTGTACTCTGGATGTATTTAACAAATTGTGTTCCTTTAACCTCTCCGAGATCTGCTGTATTTGATCTTGGGAAATCTCATAACCTTTAGCCTACCTCGTTGTTCTATGACCCTAGCTTTGCCCCTCTACCAGATCCTTCACTGTAACTGAGGTCCAGCTTCCAATGCTGCTGTAACTAAATCTTTCCAATCTTGTGGAATAATTCTGTTCTGAGTGGCCCATGAATTTAACATCTGCTTCACTAAAGGTGAATGCATACCATATGAAACTATTGCTTCTTTAAATCTCTTCAAATCTAACATTTCTATAGGATCCCAGTTAACTTCTGAATAGCCTTGGGGATGCCTATCATCTGGTGGTCATTCTTGAATGATAACTGGATAACTTAAGATTGGTTTTCTAATTACCTTGGGCCACTTCTCTTCAGTTTCATAATGTAATGTTGCAGTAGCGTCTGTTCTAAATTCCTCTGTCTGTGTGTGAATATTTTTTTTAGTTTCATTAGTCTGTCTTTCTAAGGATTTTATCTTATCAGTCAATTTTTCATATTTGGCACTGATATCAAACAACTTTTATAGGGATAAAACAAGAAGTACCAAAATGATAATGATTATAATTGACATTATGTCAATGCCAGTTAAGTTGATTATCCCTTCATCTAATTGTTCCATTTCAAACTATTCAGTGTGGAACTATACAGAGACCTAACTCCCTGCATCATAATAGTTCCAATTTTTAACATGGGGGAAAGCATTTTTTAAATTAGTCCCCACCCACCCACCCACGTTAAGAATTCCCAGGTGTATCACCAGATCTGCTGATGATGACAGTGAAGTGTGAGGTTGGCTGTCACTGGGGAGCACAGCTAGGCAGAGAACGCAGGCTGAGGGCAGCTGCAGTTGCTCACAGGTAGCTGGGTGGCAGTCACAGAAACATTAGAAGCCTGGGCAGATGTCAAGGTCCTGGTGTCGAGGCAGCTGACCTGGTGTGGCAACAGCTCGAGGAGGAGGTCCAGGGGAAGCTCACAACCCACAGGGAGAAGGAGCTCGCCACCTGAAAAGTGGACTCGGAGGCACGTGAGGAAGAAGCAGGTGTGGTAGGCAGGCAGTTAAAGCACAGAGCTGCCTGAAGGCAGGGTTGGCAGGAAGTAGGTGCTGACTCTGGTGGCATTTGGAACCCAGGTGCCTGTGGAGTTTGGGTGGTAGCTGGAGACTTGTAGAAAGGCTGCAACAGGAAAATCCCAGACTCCCTCAGAGGGCTTGGAGAAAAGGAGGAAAGACTCCGGCTGCTGTGGCTGCAGCGGCTGCAAAGCCAGGGATGAGCGACTATCTCGTGCTTTTGTGCCACGTTGGGCACCAGATGATGCACTTACCTAATTATTATTTATCAATAAAAAATTGGGAGTGGGATATCAGGGTAAGAAACTGAATGATCAGAGAAGTGGCAGCAGAGTTACCAACGACCTCCTATCTCTTCCATTCCTCCATCCAAAAGGACTGAGATCCTCTCTAAGTCCCACCTTACTGCTTCCTGTCTCTCTGTCCTTAGTTCTCCAAAACCTCTATGGTTACTTTTGGTCAGCTAGTGGCTAGCTCCGCCCTCTGATTCAAAGCAAGCTTTATTGTCATAATGCAATCAAAATACCACACAATACCTAGCTTTGACATCTTTAAACTAGTGTGCAAATGTTCACAGCAACTCCATTATTAATGGTTCCACACTAGCAGTGATCCAAACATACCTTAACAGAAGAGCAAATTTTGAACATCCATATATGAGGATGCTCATTTCTCATAAAACAGAGATAAACAGTATGGCTTACTTTGCATTCTCCCATTAAGTGTTTTCAGACTGATTAGGTGGAAGCTCACCTCTCTACTCAGACCCGCCCCCTCAAAGCCCACCAACAGCGGCCCCTCCCCTAGAGCGGCCCTCCCATTCCAGACCCCCATCCCCTCAAAGCCTGCCAAAAGCCACCCCTCCCTGGGGCTGCTCAAGACCATACCTACAGGTTACTTAAGGCCTAGTAGCCATATTTGCCATGTGACTCTTCCTCTGCCTTTCCAAGGGTCACCCAGGATTGCTTTGCTCTGTTCATTAAATCTGGATTTATTAATTTGGTTTGATTGGCTTATTACATCAGCAGATAACCAGCAACCGAGGATTTTAAACTTATCATTTGGTGCTGAACCCAAGTACAGTTGAGTTTTCCGCTGACCACGTGGCTGTGGAGAACCACTCTGCCTTCCTGCATTCAGACTACTTCCTCAGTGAATTACCCACATCCAAGCCAAGGGCCTAAAAGGGGATCCAGGATCCCTTCTGCATCTTCCTGCCAGTCCACTTGCCCAGCCACTGCAGTGCCAGGTAACTGGCCTGTTCTGGGGTAGAGACAGTCTCTGCCTCTTGGGGTTTCTTGTCTGAGAGACTTCCAGTACAGTGATACCCCAAACCTCCACTGTTTTGGTCCCAGACTATTCTCAGGAGAACGTGCCATCATAGTCTCCGGGTATGGAGATATTTTATCTGTGCACCCCAATAAAGCTTATCTGAGGATCAGAGGGAAAAGCCAGCCACTATAGTAAACATAGAAGTCAGGCAATGGTAGCACACACCTTTAATCCTGGCATTCGGGAGGCAGAGATTTATCCAGATCTCTGTGTGTTCAAGGCCACACTGGGAACAGAGCCAAGCATGATGGCACAGGCCTTTAATCCCAGTACTAACCATAAAGGTCTGGAGGTCTGTACAGACAGACAGGAAGTGATGTAGCTGAGTGGAGAGAGGAAGTGAGATTACAGAACAGAAAGGCATATAGGCGTGGGTATAAAGGAAGTAGGTCTCTCTGGAGGCTGAGGAGTTGGTGAGGTGAGGTTGGCTGTGGTTTGTCCTATTCCTCTGATCTCCCAGTTTTAACCCCAATATCTGGTTCCAGGTTTTTTATGAGTAAGACCGCTTAGCAATTTGTTGTGCATCTAAGTCTCTGGCTAACAGCTTGTGAATGTATACTTCCAAGTGCAAGTTCACTCCCCAGACACCATATGAAATTTGTTCAAACTCGGGTTGTCTCACCGTTGACCTGAGTTGACCTGGACCGCACTGCATTCCTGTCCCCTCCCCTGCCTGTCTTCCGTGTCTTGGCATCTCTGCTCCTGGATTCTGCCTGCCAGCAATCTTGCTGCTCCTCTGCCTGCCTCTATCTCATGCTTCTGTCCAATTGCTCTCCCGGTTTTTCCAACGGTTTACTTTCTGGGATGCTCACCCTAACCTGCCTTTGCTCCCCTGATGTTTGTTCCAGCCACGCTGAGACTCATGCCCAACATGTGGCTGTTTGCTCCCCCTCCCCCAGCAGGCTGGGAGACCCACCGCTTAAGCTGCAGCTGGCTGTGTTCTCCACATGACTCTCTGCCAACTGCCCCCTTAGGTTCCCAGTTTCCGCGCTCTTCCCCCCACCCCATACTGTCCTACAATTCTAACTGCCCACCCTGCCCTTAAATCTGTTCTCCTTCAATATGCTCTGCCACATCTTCCTCTCTCCTAAACATCTTTTTTTCCCAAAATTCTCAACTTGCTGTTCTGGCTTACTCAACGGGACAGCATATGCTGGCACACTGTTCCTCAGTTTCCCTCTGTGGCATCTTCTCAGGGCAGTGGTCTGCCTGACCTGGTGGGAGCCATTATGGCCAGGGAATGTCTTTTATTTTAAGTTGGTCATCTGACACTGTTTCCCAGGAAAAGTTTGAATGTCTTTCTGTTAAATGTTTTGTTTCTGTTAAAAATTTTGTCTACTTTCTGTGTGTGGGTGGAAATGTATAAAGGTGTGGCCACTCACGCTGGTTTTAACTGGTCTCGGATGTCTGGATTTGCGTGTCCTGGATTTGCGTGTCCTGTGTGTCTTGATTATGGCTCAGCGGATGGTTACAGATAGCTGCCCTGGCTTGGGATTTGCCGCTGGGCTTTGCTGAATCTCATGTCATGAAATCTGTAAACTTGTAACTCCAGATTAGCACCACGTGGTCTGCCGTAGTGAAGATGACCACGAGGGCAGGCATGATGCTGGTTTACTGAAATATTAAAGCTATACCTCTACATCCATGCACAGGGATGAATCTTGCTGGCAGCCAGACTTTGTGACCTACCTAAAATTAAGCCATTGATATTAAAACTAAATTGTTTACAATATTAAAACTTGGTTTTGCCTTATATATCTTAGCTAAAACTAGAAACTGAATCTTCTTGCTTTTACTCTCATTGGTAAGCTGTTACTAATTGGGAAAACTGTATTGTAGCAATATATTGTGTACCTTGATAAAATTTGCCTGAAGATCAGAGAACAGAACAAGTCACTAGATTAAACATAGATGCCAGGCAGTGGTGGCACACACCTTTAATCCTAGCACTCGGGAGGCAAAGATCCATCTGGATCTCTGAGTTCAAAGTCACCCTGGACTGCATGAGATTGACTTAGTTGAGGAGATAAACAGAGCCAGGCAGTGATGGCACACATCTTTAATTCCAGCACTTAAGATCTCATGCCTTTGCTTGGGAAGCACACATGCCTTTAATCCCAGCACTAAGAAGGAAGTGATATGGCTGGGCAAAGAAAGGTATATAAGGCTTGAGGACACAGGAACTAAAGCTTTTCAGCTGGAGAGTTTTCGGCTGAGGACTCAGAGGCATTCAGTCAGAAGATTTATGGAGTTGGTGAGATGAGATGTGGCAGTGGATTGTTCCTTTGTCTCTCTGATCTTTCAGCATTTACTCCAATATCTGGCTCTGTGTTTTTTATTAAAAAGACCATTTAGTAATTTGAGCAATACTGTATGTCCAGATTTAGCTTATATATGCTCTCAAAGTTAAGCCAAAACAACATTTGTCTAATTTAGATGTACCTTACGGATTTTGTTCCCCTGATCCTCAAACACCTTTAGAAATATGAGAATATGGTATTTAATATAAAAGCTTTTTATGATAGAGAGACATGTCTTCTCCTGGCAACATCCTGTATCTCCTCCAAGGAGACTTCCACCTGGAGACTAGCTTCAGGTGTGACAGGGCCAGCCACAGAGAAAGCTGCTTTGTACCTTGAACTGCTGCTGCTGCTGAGACCTGTCCAGACTGTGACTAAGAGGAGCAATGGGGATCCATTGTCCACCCTGCTGAGACAGGTAGGTCGAGCTCCCCAAATTTCTACTCCACAGGGAAAAAAAAATCTATCAGATCTTCTGGGCTTGGCACCTAGCTAAGGCAAATACTGCTTCTGGGGCTTGTGTCCCCCAAAGAGCACGGAAAGACTTGCTGCCTGGGCGGCTGGAAGACGGTCTCACTTCTGCTTATTTACTTATCCTCTCGTATCTGATGGTATTTCATGACCAGGATACCAATAGACTTGCCAGTTTTACAGCTCTCCCCAACCCCAAGGCTACAAGCACCTTGACAGCTCTTAGGAAGTTTCCTGTTAAAAGGACAGACAGGTGTGCCTCATTCACAGACTCCATACAGGAAAGACTGGTTTATAAATGCAGTTTTGATAGACTGGTAGAGCACTGACCACAAACAGTGTTTAGGGGTCCTTAAATTTCTTAAGGATTCTTAACCCTTTTGCTATGACACCAAGATAGAAGTCTGTTGCAGCTGTTTTACAGACACCTGCAGGTTCCTGCACAGGTGCACCCCTCCTGCTAGACGTGTGCCAAGGCCAATCCACAGGGGGCCCTCCAGATACGGCAGCCCCTATACCAGCTCCAAGGATGCCGACCGGGTGAGTACTGACAGGTTGATTTCACCCATGTCCTCACTCATTAAAGGCTCCATTATCTCTTAACTCTCACTGACACCTTTACAGGATGGATTCACCTCAACCTCCTGGGAAACAGAAGATGTGATGGCTCCTGTACTCCTGGGACACATCATCCCTCGATTTGGTGTGCCATTTCCCCAAGCTCCTAGAACATCAGTGCTGGTACCACCCCTCCAGACTCAAGGGCATATCTGCTCTTCTGTATGGCTCATTCGCCCTTGCCTCTTCTGGACAACCAGGCACATCTCCATTTCATTCTTTCTGGCAGCCACGTCACTTTTCCCATGGCTAACCCTGCACATAGGGCAGATGTTAGTAATCTGTTTTTCCTAGCAACCTACCTTCTCCAGGCAGAACTGTAGCCGTAGCAAAAAGACCTGAGCAGGATGCTTCTCCCAACTGCCCCTGACCTTAGCCCTAGTTATAGAGAGAACCATGTACACCTCCCCCACAGGGAAAGGCCAATCAGAAATGGACAAGCAACTCCAGATGTCCTTCTGCTGAGATTAAAATGTTGCAACTCCCCTAGACCCAAAATAGCCAATCAGCTCAGTCCAGATACCCCTAACAGGGCTTGAGCCAATCCCAGGTCTGTAACTATGCAGTTTTGGAATCCTCCAAGCCCTCCTTATCTAGCCACTATAAAAGCCCTGACCCCATGCTACTCGAGGTCTCTCCTGCTGTGTCACTTGGATGGAGAAGCCCGAGTTAACTCATATTAAAGACTATGTTTTTGCACCAGGTTTGGTCTCTTGGTGGTCTTTTGAGACTTTGGCACAACATTGGACTTTGGGCACAACACTCTGCCTCCTTTAGAAACCAGTGCCTGAGTTCTCCAGGATGACAGTTAATCAGACGCTCCTCCACTCACACCTCTTGCTGAATGTGAGCCCACTGACTCCTGACTCCCCCTTCCATATGCCGCCCCATGCCCGCAGGAAGTACCCAGACTTGAACCAGTGCCCCTATACCCAAGGAGTCTGGAATATTCTGGTGGAAGCCCACCTTTCTCCACAGGTGCACCCCCTCAAAGCCCACCAAACAGCAGCCCCTCCCCTAGAGCTTCCCTCACATTCCAGATCCCCACCCCTCCCTGGTACTGCTCAAGACCATGCCTACAGGTTACTTAAGGCCCGGTAGCCATATTTGCCATGTGACTCTTCCCCTGCCTTTCCAAAGGTCACCCAGGATTGTTTTGCTCTGTTCATTATCCCTGGTTTATTAATTCGACTTGATTGGCTTAATACATCAGTAGTGGCAGATACCCAGCAACTGGGAGTTTAAAACTTATCACAGAGCACATTGATGAAGTTAGGTAAAACTCCAGAAAATGGAAGCAATGATTGGAGGACTACTGTGTTAGGAAGAACAGTAAACCAATGCTTGGTCATAGGAATTCAGATATGGACAGAGAATTGTAAACAGGAACGAAGAAAATTTAGAGGTGAGTGTAGTTAGAAAGTTTCTCTAGTCCCACCCAGCCCTCAGTCCCACAGCCACTTATAAAATAATTACTCAGAGGCTTCTATTAATTACCAATTGATGGCATACGGCAGGCTTCTTGCTAGCTAGCTCTTATAACTTAAAATTAACCCATTTCTATTAATCTATGTTTTGTCACGTGTTCCATGGCTTACTGGTCTGCTGGCATATTGTTCCTCAGGTGACAGGCTGGTGTCTCTCTCCTCTCCTTTCTCCTCCCACTGTCTGTCTTGGATTTTCCCACCTGGCCCCATCCTGCCCTGCCATAGGCCAATACAGCTTTATTTATCAACCAGTCAGAGCAACACATATTCAAAGCATACAGAAAGACACCCCACAGCAGGTGACTGTTGGTTTTGGTGAGGATTTATACTAAAATTGTTCACATTGTAGACTTTCTTGTATGTGGGGTGTGTGTGTGTGTGTGTGTGTGTGTGTGTGTATGCATTTAATTGCCCATCTTGAAAGTCTACACAGGGCAATGGTGGTACATGTCCTAAATCCCAGAACTCTGGAGGCAGAGACTGGCAGATCTCTGCGAGTTCCAGGACAGCCAGGACTTCTGGAGAAACCCTGTCTTGAAAAATAAAAATAAGATAAAATAATGGCCCAATACAAAAATCTGGATCTCCTACTTTCAGTGTTCTGCTTTTCATGGGTCCATCAAAGAAAAGGGGTCACTCCAGAATGTAATTTCATGCTTAGCAAAAGCAGCAGGGTGGGCCAGCTTCTGGTGAACTGACTGCCTCTTGCTTCCCCAAAAGTCCCTTTATTGTTACACAGTTCACACCTTTAGCAATACCAAAACCTCTTATCTGAAGTTGTTTGAAGAAACCACTACCTGAGCAATACTCAGCTATGAGACCTCCTGGTGTGCCAGGTCCTCTCATTACTTAGTTTTCCAAAAGCTCTGAAATTCCTTCAGGAAGAACTCAGATAATAATCACTATTGTTAGTGGGCATGGTGGTGCATGCCTTTAATCCTAGCACTTCAGGAGGTAGAGGGAGGCAGATCTCTGTGAGTTCGAGGCCAGCCTGGTCTACAGAACAAGTTCTGTTCTGTAGCCAGGGCTACACAGAGAAAACCCGTCTTGAATCTCCCCCACCCTCCCAAAAAAAATCACTGACCTTAAACAAATGGTAACAGTAATGACTTTAAATAAAAGGTAGTTCAAAACCTAGGTGCTAGCACTCCTGAATTCAAGCCAGATGCAATGCACTGTGGGATCTCTCACTACACCTGTTCCCCTAGAAAAGCCAGGAAGTTTGGTGAATGTGTTCTTGCTTGCACAGAATCAGAGACTAGTGAACAGAAAAGGCTGAGTCCCAAGGCACATACCTGGACCATAACAACCTCACTTGCCTATGTAGCCAGGGCAGCATGGGAAAAACACATGGAGAACAGCCTAACTAGCCTTGGAAATCTAAAAAGAAATGCTTGCTTTTTTGGTGACCCTGACTACAGAGAAATTAAATTTGGGAGGTTGAGAATATTAATAGCCCCTCATCCATAAGCAAGTAACTAGAGCTTTTCTAGAAGTGCCTGTAACAGAGACCCCCAGATTTACTGCCCCTGACTCTGTGAAGCACAGCTAATGCGAAGGCAGTTAAAGCGAACACTGATGCTTTCGTTGCACTTGTGATTTCCTCTAGGGAAGGGGCACAGCACACGGGTGGACCTCCCCCTTATCACATGGTCACCTGACACACGCCAGGTTCCAGAGGTAAGATAGCTTCAGCCACAGGCACTGGAAGTGACACTCCTCAAGCCAGGTTACCAAGCTCCTGGAGTTTCACATATACCCAGCAGCACCCACTGGAATGTCTATCTCCGGGGCGGATGCCCAGATGCAAGCATCAACTTGTTGCTGATAACTCGCTCCTTCACCAAGGCCACATTAGGAGCTTTTCTGCCATCAGTTGACCAAGCAGATAACACACTCCCTGCACTCTAAGGCATTTATTTCTCTTTGGACTTTGTGGTACCAAAGAATGAAAAGCCATTGGATTAAAGCTTTCCTCTGGTGTAGCAGGAATTTTCTTTGGGCTGCCAGCTCACAAATGATGACACAGAGACGTATTAATTATGAAAGCTTGGCTTTAGCTTAGGCTTGTTTTTAACTAGCTCTTAGAACTTCAGTTAATCCATTTCTATTCATCTACGTGCTGTCATGTATGCCCACCCTGCTTCCTCTGTGTCTCCTTTCATCTCTACCACACCCCTAGGTTCCTCCTCCTTCTCCTCCTCCTCTCTGCCCAGAAACCCCACCTATACCTCCTGCCTATCTGTGTTGTGGAATAATCTTTTTGTACACTGTGAAGATGTGTCACTCTGATTGGCCAGTAGCTAGGCAGGATTTCTGGACAGAGAAGACACTGGGAAGAAGGTGGCGGTGATGCCAGGGGCCACAGAGCAAGGAGCATGGGCATCACAAAGAGGAGGTAATAAAGCCATGAGGCAGAAAGGAGATTAAAAGATAGGGGTTAATTTAAGTTATGAGCTAGTTAGAAACAAGCCTAAGCTGTCAGCTGAGCTTTCATAATTAAAAATAAGTCTCGTGTCATCATTGGGGAGCCAGTGATCCTGACAAAAAAAAGTCTGACTGCAGTGGTGTGGTTTCTGTGGTATTTGAGGAGGCTGGACTTGGAGGTGAAGTTTGCTGCACCCATCCGTAAGTAATTCTTTCTCCTGTGTGAATTCTATGACACAGATGGAAGATAGATCTGTGGCCAAAACACACTCAGCTTCTACCAGTGTGGACTCTGGTGTGAAATGGGGCAGAATTTTGGCTGCAGGACTTCCCACAGTAGTGCATTTATAAGCCCCTCTCCAGCGTGCTCTCCCTGATGCCAAACAAGTGTAATTTTGCAGCTGACGAAGGTACCGGCTTTGTTTAAAGCACACTCACTGCTGAGGAATCTGGTGCGGAGCAAGTCTGTGCTTCTGGCTAAAGGACTTGCTGCATTCACTGCACTTATGGGGGGGGGGGTCTGTCTCCCAGGGGTGTTCTCTGCTGTTGAGAAAGTCTGGAATGTTCTTTTCCACTGTAAAAGGCCTCCCTGCCTTGGTACTGATGGGAAAACTGCTTGGAACGAGAGGTGTGATGCTGAAGAAATTATAGCTGGGCAGGAGGTCCTTCCTGCCATCCTCGGATATGAAGAGATTCCCCGCCACGCTCATTCTGCATTTCTTAGCATGAGAAGCCCTGTCCTCATCCTATGTGAGGTGCTGCCTTCCACTGGCTGCTTCTGATACTAGGAGACGCTTCCCCTGAAGCAGAACTGTGGCTCTGGCATGGAGGGGCCCGCTCTTCATTGCTGAGCATTAGCTGTGCCTCTTGGTGCAGTGGGGAGCCCTGGGCCACCGCAAGCTTCTCCACTTCCTGTGGAGGCCCTGATGTCCCCAGCAGAGGTCCTGATGATGCTCTTTGTTCACCAACAGCGGGGGTATGCGAGGCGTGGGTGGTGCCCTGGGCCTGGGCGGCTGCTGCTCCAGACCAGGACACAGCAAGCTCGCGGCATTGGTGCGGTTGGCTGGAGACGGTCTGGAGTGTGAAGAGGTCGGAGCAGGCTACAACAGGGAAGACGAATGTGAAACTGCTGAGGCACAAAAGGAGATCCTGCCACTGTCGAGCAAAAGGAACACTGGTTTGAAAAGGCCTACAGGACAAGGAAGGCTTCATCATCAAGCAGATGAAGGATAGCACCTGTCTATTCCGGGCTGTAGCTGGAGGACATGCATGAGATTGTGTGACAGCATTGCATGGACTATCCAATGAGGATTGCTGACTACTTCTCCAACCAGGTCCCAAAAGACTTCACCACCTATATCAATCGGAATCGGAAAAACAACTGAGACGCAGGCTATGGCAGAGACGGTCAGCTGTCCTGTGAAGATGTATCAGTATAGCACAGGTGTTTCTGTAGTGGAATCTAGCAACACATTCATTCCATGGGATCCATCAAAATGAAGATGAACCCATCTGTGTCAGCTACCACCGGAATATCCACTATAATTCAGTGGTGAATCCTAACAAGGCTACTGTTGGTGTAGGGCTAGACCTGCCATCATTTAAACCAGGGTTTGCAGCGCAATCCCAGATGAAGAATGCCAAAAAGGCATCAGAGTAATCATGGGTTGAACAGCAAATATTGGAAGACAAGAAATGAGCCACAGACTAAGAGGCCACAGAAGAGGCCATAGAGGAGCAGGAAGCTCCTCAGTGGCTGAGGGATCAGGAGAAACAAGTCCCAGAAAGCCAGTACCACACGCAGTTCAGCAGCAGCAGCAGCAGCAGCAGCAGCCTCCAGCGGCCTGGAGGAATGGACTAGTCGGTCTCCACCACAGTGAAGTCAGCCTTATTACCTGAGCACCCCGAACTGCATGCGGAGCTAGGCATTGAGGCCCCTTCCCCAGGCGCTGTGTTAGCTCTTGCAAAGCCCCTTCACCTCCTTAACTCTGTGCACCGGGTATAAGCCGTCAGTTCTGGGCAGGAGCTGACTGGGCCACCCCTCCTCTTATGTCCGGCTACCCTGTTCTGGATTCCCTGGTCCTCATCCAGCGGATGTCCCCCTCTGCCCTTGCAAGTCTGAATAACTGGGATGGTGATGAGATCCTAGCATCAGTGGGTACTGGCAGTGTCCCAACAGGAATACCTAGACAGTATGAAGAAAAACCAAGTGCACAGAGAGCCACCCCCAGACAAGAGTTGCTGGAGACCCAGGGACCGGGCACTGTCGTCTGATCCCTGACTCCTGCCCTTTGATGCCACCCAACATTCTTTGGCTTTCTTACCTCTTGGCTTCCTTCTTGTTTCCTCTTCACCACTTCCCTCTGGCTAGCCCACCCGTCTATCTCATCCCTGCCACCACCAACAGTCTCGGCCAGCTGGTGTGCCCTATTGGCCCTGCACAGGACCATCTCAGCATTCCACAGGGGACTCTGGAAAGGGTGCAGAAGGTAGGTGAGAGGCACGCAGAGATGGGCCATCTGGCAGCCAGGCAGCCCCGAAGAGAGAGACACACACAGATGAAGGGAGTCTTCTGCTCGCCCTTCCTTACAGATCAGAGAAAACTGTCGCCCCTCCCCCACAACAGTGACAGTGGACGTGGGGAATTTTCCTTCCTATACCTCAAGAATGTGAACCTTCCATACTGTGGGATGGTCTGTATGTCAAATCAAATTGCTCTGATTGGTCAATAAATAAAACACTGGCCAGTGGCTAGGCAGGAAGTATAGGCAGGACTAACAGAGAAGAGAAATAAAAGAACAGGAAGGCGGAAGGAGTCACTGCCAGCCGCTGCCATGACAAGCATCATGTGAAGATGCTGGTAAGCCACGAGCCATGTGGTAAGGTATAGATTTAAGGAAATGGATTAATTTAAGATACAAGAACAGTTAGCAAGAAGCCTGCCACAGCCTTACAGTTTGTAAGCAATGTAAGTCTCTGTGTTTACTTGGTTAGGTCTGAGCAGCTGTGGGACTGGCCTGTGACAGAGATTTGTCCTGACTGTGGGGCAGGCAGGAAAAGTCTAGCTACACTTCCATGTTAAATTTTTCTTTATTAAAATGTACTTTTGCCAGGTGGTGGCGTATGTACATCTTTAATCTCAGCACTCAGGAGGCAGAGGCAGAGGCAGGTGGATCTCTGTGAGTTTGAGCCCAGCCTGATCTACAGAGTGAGTTCCAGGACATTCTGGGCTACACAGAGAAACTCTGTCTCAACAAACAAACAAACAAAACACATAAGATGCACTTTTATCTTATAAAATCAGCAAATCAAAAACAATGTCCATGGCAACGCTGGCTCTGTGTGGATGGTGTCTCTGGTGTAGAGACAGGTAGGCTGACCATGAGACATGGAGGCAAAGAGATAGATTCTGCTGTCTTCTGGCCTCCAGCTCCTTGGAGGGGCCGAAGATAGAGGATCAGAAGATCAGAGGAAGGTGGCGATGTTGCAGGTGGCAGACTGGCTATGGACAGTGAGACCCTGACCTTGCCACATCCCTACTGCTTCCATGACCACTAGTCTGTTTGCAATCTTGGGGTGGGGGTCTCTTTGGAGATCATGGCTGCTCCCCAAGACTTGAGTTTAGAGAGTGGGAGCAGCCTTGGCAGATGGAGGACCATGCCCTGCCGATGTCAACAAGATCCTCCATCAGTAACGTTCTTGGCATGATAAAACAGAAGGGAACCTCTCACAGTGGGGAATCCCTCCCAGACCCCAGATTAAGCACAAACTACACCCAAACACCTGTTTTCACAGAGAGGGCCTTCATTAAGTGGGAAGAAAAGTTAAAGTGGCTGCTTTCTGACTCAGGCAGAAAAACAGCAACAAGTGACCTTGCAGGTGTCATTCTTCAGAAGAGAAAAGGGGAGTCTGTGTTAAAATGGGCTGGGTAAAGGAGACAGAGGGTGGAGGAGAAGGGGAAGGGGACAAGGGAAAGGGGACAGGGGTATTTATCCAGGAGGGACAAAGGACCGCCTCTGGGTAGAGAGAGACAGATGTGGCCTCTGGGAAATGGTGCTTCATAAAGGTAAAGGGAGCCAAATGGGACTTTTGATCACTGGACTTCGATACTTGGATAGCTGGACCGTGGTGGTCAGCCTCAGGAGGAGGAAGTGGGTAAATAAGGGAACAGACCTTGTGGCCAGCTTTAGGATGTAATCTAACAGTTTTTAACAAGGCAGAGGGGCTGGAGAGAAGGGGCAAGGCCTGCCAGAGCCGCATGCTCGAGTGGGCTAGAGTCCCTTCAAAAACCAAATGTCAATCTCCCTGCATTGAAAAATATAATTAACTAATTAAAGAAAAGTAGATCCATGCGGTTGTTCTCACTAGTCAAATTCTCGTGCTCATAATGGAACCATTGGGAGTTGTTAAGCAATGAAAACATAAATATGTTCATGAAAAATCCAGGAATAAGTACGTGAGGCTCGGGGGGGGGGGGGGGGACTGAGAATGGACAGGTTAGGCCATGGAGAGGATCACTGTGGGGGCGGAGGGAGGGTGGACAGCGATGAGGTAGAGCAGAAAGGCAGGCTGGCCTTTGGCCTGTTTCTGTGTGGACAGCTATCAGCGTGGGTGTGTGAAAGCGCCACTGAACCGAGGTGGTGTCCACACCAGACAGCCCCACCGCACCTTTTTAAGGACAACGCAGGTTCTGAGCACATTCACAGCACACACACGGCAGAGGGAGTCGGGGAGGGCAGTGGAGACGGAGAGGTGCTGTCACCTTAAGCCGAAGTCAGAGTGGGAGTGATGAGTGAGCAAAACGTCAAGAATGGGGTTTGAAGGCACCAATCAGGCTGCTGGCCCCGGCTCTGTCTTGCCATGAAAATACTAAGGGACACTGGAAGAGTTTCTGGATCCATCCTGACTCAGGATGTCAAGCAACTCCTCATTCCAAACTCACCAAAGCCAGTTCTCCACAAGACTGTCTTGGTGTGCCTGGCATTACATCTGTCTCCTGCTCCACCACACAACTCCATGAATGTAGGAAGATACAAGTCCTGAGAGGAACATAATAAGGCAGATGGGAGGACAGCGGCAGCTTGAGACAACCCCGACCGACAGACCAAAGACAAGGAAACCACAAATAAAAGAGAACCTCAGAGCTGGAGAGGTGGCTCAGTCGGGGGAAGGAGCCGGCTGCCGAGCCTGAGTTGAGTACCAAGACCCGCATGGTGGAAGCGAGAATAGAGTCTTGAAAGCTGTCCTCCGACTCCCACGCTTATGCCTTGATTACCCCAACCCCTTCTCTTTCTCAAATAAATAAAACTTTAAAAAATGTTTTTAAACCTCAGAGAAACATCTTACAGCAACGGCTCAGTGCTCCCCAGAGAAGCTGGCACCATCGGACATGAGCAGCTCTAAGGGGAGAACAGGCCCTCATCACAACCCTGGCACCCATAGCAAGAACAGTCCTTGATAGCCGGGGCGGTGGTGGCGCACGCCTTTAATCCCAGCACTCGGGAGGCAGAGGCAGGCGGAGCTCTGTGAGTTTGAGGACCGGCTGATCTACAGAGTGAGTTCCAGGACAGCCAGGGATACACAGAGAAACCCTGTCTCATAAACAAACAAAAACAAACAAAATCCCTCAAGAAAAAGAGGGGGAAGCGCCTCACAGCCTCTTCCATCAGCAAATTCCACGGTCTTGCCTCCAAAAGTTGCCTCCTGTGTGCACCCACCCAGCCTTCTTTCCTTCTTAAGTTCTCAAGGTTGGCCAAGTTGCTGGGAGCATTCAGTTCACATGCTCAACATAGCCAAAATCTGAAGCCTGATTCTCCTTCCTGATGCTAGCTGATGGCTCCTTCCTTCCAGCAGAAGTGAAAAGCAACCATTGAGCTATCCCGACTCGGCTGGAGCTGCTAGATCTCCACCCTGCTTCAAAGCACCCACGGTTCCTAATTCTCTCATAGTAAAGACTCAGTTCCTCATCTGCATTCTAGGCCTGAATCCTGTATCCTGGCTCTCTAGTCCCCTAAAACGTAAGAGTCAGCTCTGTCTTGCCTCTAAGTATGAATGAATGCCCAGTGTGTTTAATGCCTTCTATAGGACAGTTTATCAATGGGATGTGTGGTAGTTTTAATGTAACTGGCCCCCGTAAGTGCATAGGGAGTGGTATTATTAGGAGGTGGCTTTGTTGAAGTAGGTGCATTCTTGTTGGAGGAAGTGTGACCAAGATGTAGCCAGCACCATGTCTGCCTGCATGCCACCATGCTCCCCACCATAACGATAATAGACTGAACCTCTGAACTGTAAGCTGCCACCCTAATTAAATGTTTTCCTTTATAAGAGTTGCTATGGTCATGATGTCCCTTCACAGCAATAGAAGCCCTAACAAGACAGGATGTATCCATACAACCCCTGGTCTGAACTCCAGACCCCAGAAACCATAGACCTAGTTAGTGGTCCACAGTGGCAGGTGTGGAGTCCCAGCACACAATTCCATCACCCTATGAATAGAATATAGGGGTGAGAAGAGCCCGAGACACACCTGTGGAAAGACTGCTTCTGTAAGTAGAGGGCATCTATGGTGGGGACCTGAGCATACATGACCCTATCTTTGCCCTGGAGCAAAGTAACTCTCAAATGACTAACATCTTGGTGTGAAAATTAGACATCTGACAGAAAGAAACAGATCACCTCTCCATAAGCAAGGTTCCAGTTACTCACTGGGAAGCCTCACCATGGATTTAAGGTGTTTTGTTTTGTTTTGTTTTGTATATGTGGAGATGTAACCAACTGTCTTATTAAATAAGAAACACAGAAACAATGTAAAAGAGAAAGCCGAGAGGTCAGAGCTCAGAGCTAAAATCTCACCCTTCCGCCTGCGGTGTCCCAGCTTCCCGAAAGACAGCTATATCCTGTCTGTTCGTGTTTTTTTTATAGTATGTTGTTCTGCCTTCTCATTGGTTGTAACCCAAACACGTGACTGCCTCGTCACTGTCTGAATGTACAGCCCCCTAGGTCTTAAAGGCATATGTCTCCAATGCTGGCTGTATCCCTGAACACACAGAGATCTATGGGATTAAAGGCGTGTGCCACCACCGCCACACTCTGTCTATGGCTCTAATAGCTCTGACCCCCGGGCAACTTTATTTATTAACATACAATCAAAATCACATTTCAGTACAATTAGAATACCACCACATATATGAGTGTTTTGCCTCCATGTGTTCTGTGAACCATGTGTGTACAGTGCCCATGGGGGCCAGAAGAGGATGTTGCATCCCCTAGAACTGGAATTACAGATTATTGTGAGCCACCATATCCTTGCTGGGAATTGAACCCTACTCCTCTGGAAGAGCAGCCAGTGCTCTTAACCACTGAGCCAATATTTCTCCAGTCCTGCCACTGTATTTTATTTTATTTTGAATTTTTTTAATCCTTCTTCACAGGTTACCTAGACCACTTTTGATTAAGAAAACCGTAGAAAGTTAGTAACCACTGCCAGGGGTTTTCCAGAGTTCTGCTTTGTGGGGTATCTGAATGCACTGTTCAAGGGCTCTGCTCAAACTTGCTGTAATCACTCATGGCAGAGTTTAGTCCACAGGTGACTTTCCCCCCACATTTCTTTGTAAAATCTTCAGCATTCTTACAGAATATTTTTACAGTCCTTAGAGTATTCTTCGACTAGGTCAGCCCTGTAAATGGACACTTCCTGTCTTAACTGCCTGTTTCCAAATACCCAGCAGCCGCTTCCCAAATTATCACTCAGAGGCTTAATATAAATTATAAATGTTCAGCTGATAGCTCAGGCTTGTTACTAGCTAACTCTTACACTTCAATTAACCCATAATTTGTATCTATGTTTAGCCACATTGTTTGGTTCCTTTTTTCAGTATGACATTCTCATCTTGCTTATCTGCATTTACCTGCAACTCTCTGACTATGCCCTTCCTCTTCCCAGAATTCACCTAGTCTGGCTCTCATGCTCAATCTTTTCCTGTTCAGCTATTGGCCAGTCAGCTTGTTTATCAAACCAATCACAGCTACAAATCTTCACAGTGTACAAAAGAGTTTTCCACAGCACTGCCCAGAGTGGTGCTCAGGCTGGGTCATTTACCAGTGGTGTGAGGGACAGGACTACTTAGTCAGTCTTGGTGGCTGGCTTCCAGTTTTGAGCACTAATTACTGGTGGACAGATCTGCCCCCTATCATCAATATTAGGGTGGTAGACCTTAGTTTTAAATGTGATCTTGGGTGGTTTAAATGGATACTTTGCTGGAAAATTGATTCCGATTCTGAAGGTTCCTCTTACCATACAGAGGGTTGTCAGGAACAGTCAGACCTTGCCAAGACAGTGAACTAGTTTCATCAACCTGGATGTTACAGGAGTACTTCATCCCACATTTGCAGATTGATTCAAGCTCCTTCATCCACTTCCTACTGCTGTGGAATAATCCTTCTGTACACTGTGAAGATGTGTTGCTCTCATTAATAAAAAGCTGATTGGCTGGTGGCTAGGCAGGATTTTTGGAGCAGAGAGAATACTGGGAAGAAAGGGGGCTGAGTCAGAGAGATGCCATGAGATGAAGAGCAAGCAGGATGGGAACTACATACATCACATAGATTAACAGAAATAGGTTAATTTAAGTTATAAGACGTAGCTAAAAACCAGCCTAAGATATTGGCTGAGCATTTATAATTAATGTTAAGTCTCTGTGCAGATATTTGGGAGTGGCTGGGGGGACAGAAAAGTTCTCCTACAACCTATTGATTCCCATCTTGGATCTGATCCCACCACCAGATTTCTTTTCTGGTTTTTCAAGACTGGGTTTCTCTGTGTAGCTTTGCACCTTTCCTGGAACTCACTCTGTAGCCCAGGCTGGCCTCAAACTCACAGAGATCTGCCTGCCTCTGCCTCCCGAGTGCTGGGATTAAAGGCATGTGCCACCACCACCCAGCCCACCGCCAGATTTTAAAAATTCACCTTTGTGTTTCTTTCTTCTCTTTGGTCACAAGTGAGGCTGGGAGATAATCCACACATTAACATTCCAGCTAGGATAGTCTGAGAAAACAAACTTCTGATATTGAAGAACAAAATTACCTTAGTAAAAGCAGAGCACAACAGAAAATGGAAACAGTGGCCCCAAAAAGCCTTTATAATAATAGTTTAAAAGCAATCTCTCAGGTGCTCACAAGAAATCATCAAAATTGGGCTAGAGAGATATGTTGTGAAATAATCTTTTTGTACACTGTGAAGATGTATCACTTTGATTGGTTTAATAAAAAGCTTAATGACCAATGGCTAGGCAAGATTTCCAGGCACAGAGGACACTGGGAAGAAGAAGTCAGAGATGCCAGGAGACACAGAGCAAGCAGGATGGGCAGTACAGAGATGAGGTGATGAAGTCATAAGGCAGAAAGTAAATTAACAGAAATGAGTTATTTAAGTTGTAAGAGCTAGTTAGAAACACGTCTAAGTTATTGGCCAAAATTAACAATAAGTCTCTGTGTCATTATTGGGGAGCTGATAGTCTTGATGGTCCCTACAAAAAAAATCTGCCTACAGAGATGGCTCAGAGTTACGAGTGTTCTGTTCCCCACAGCCATATCAGCCAGCTTATAGCCACCTCTAACTCCAGTTCCAGGACCTTCTTGGTCTTAGCAGACTAGTTCACACACATAGTACACACTCACACAGACATGAAAACACAAAATTAAACCTTTTTAAAATCAGTAATTAAAATATTCCAAGCAAACAAAAATATTAACTCAAAGCTAAAGACCCCAAATGAATCTGCCAGGTCCAGTGTCCTATGACAAGATGTTATCATGACCTCAATGTTAAATAGAGGCAGGTGGGCAGTGCTGGCACAAGCCATTAATCTCAGCACTCAAGAGTCAGAGGTAGCCAGATCTCTGTGAGTTTGAGGCCAGCCTGATCTATGCAGTGAGATTCCAGGTCAGCAAGGGCTACATAGAGAGACCTTGTCTCAATAAAGACACACACACAAAAGATACAGATCCCAGTCTCTGCACCTTCTTGGTCTGTTTCTAGACATTCCTAGGCAATGGGGACTTTTGTAAATATAAATTAATTCTGTCTAAGGATGTCTTTAGGACTCCTTTTCAGATCACTTTTTTTGTTAATTTTCAAAAACATGAGTTTTTGAAAAATAAAAATAAAAAGCAACATTATAAAACAAAATCTACATTTTTTTCTGAGCTGGCTTCAATTGGGCTGGTCAGCTAAGATGTTCTCCAGTGAAGTATCAGAAGGCACTGAGTTTGAGTTTCTTACGCAAAGAAAGGAAACAAAACAACCAATCCAAAGAAACCAAAACAAACCCAAAACTTGGGTGTGTTCACACATGCTCTCCTGTGCATGCTCATGAGGAGGCCAGAGGTTGACACTGGGTCAAGTTCCTCTATCTTATTTGGGAGGATAGAATCTCTTACTGAACTGGAACTCAGCTATGCTGCTGGTCACCTAGTCTCTAGGATCTGTATGTCTCCCTCATCCACACATCCAACACTAGGGTTACAGATGCACACCACATCCTGTGTGGTACTGCTAATCAAAACTCAGGTCCTCCTGTTTGATCAGCAAGCGTTTTATCCACTACACCATTTCCCCAGATCCTAAAACTTCTAAGTCCCTGAAGAGGTCAGTTGTTTTTGTTGTTGTTGTTGTTGTTTAATTTTGTTTTGTTTTCTGATCTTTTCCCACAATTGATCCAGATTTCATAAAACCCACCAGAGCATAGACAGATGTCTGTTGCCTGTAGGCAGAGTTTTCCTGTGTCCTGGCAGTGGCTTCCCAAATAACCACTCAGAGACTTATTATTAATTATAAATGCTTGATCGATAGCTTAGGCTTGTCTAACTAGCTCTTACAACTTAATTAACCCATTTCTATTCATCTATGTGCTGCCCCAAGAATCGTGGCTTTTACCTCTCCTACATGTCCTGATTCCTTTCCATCTGGCTGGTGACTCCTCTGACTCCACCTTTCTTCTTCCTCGTGTCCTTAGTCTGACTCTCCTGCCTAACCTTATCATGTCCAGCTGTTGGTCAGTCAGTTTCTTTATTAAACCAATCACAACGACATATATTCACACACAGTGTAAAGGAATATTGCAGAGTTGCCTGCCTGTAAAACTTACTCAGTTGGGATCCATGGACCCCACCCCCAAAAGCTATTTTTCCTCAACCAAAGTAGTCAAATCCATAAAGGAAAGGGAAGGGAGGAAATTTGGGGGAAGATAAAGGTAGGTAGCAGCTGAGAGAATCCCTCAAGACTCCCTGGCAGGAATTCACCAGAGACCTGCCAACAACCAGCTGCCTGCCACACCATCTGACACTGTAAACAGTGAAGCCTTAGAGATGCTGAAGCCATCAATTCCACCCACTGGACCTCAGAGGGGGCAAAGCAGACCTGCTGGCCCTTGTGCCTCCCTGGTCAGGCTCCTCAAATCTGTTGCTGATATGATTCCAGAAGCTGTTCCTGGGAAAGCACCCTTCAGGGAAGGGATAGGGCAGGTGACAAAAGGGCTTTCTTTGGTGGTCAAAGAATGCAGCTTTGTTCAAATACCAATGCCTTTAATCCCAGCACTGGGGAGGCAGAGGCAGGAGGACCTCTGTGAGTTCAAGGCCAGCCTGGTCTACAGAGTGAGTTCCAGGACAGCCAGGGCCACACAGAGAAACCCTGTCTGGAAAAAACAAACAAACAAACAAACAAACAAACAAAAGAAGTGGATTCACAAAATTGGAAGGAAAGAAGGCCCATGAGAGAATGGCAAATCCACAGCATGGTGATGAAGAGTATGGGAATGATATGGAAGCATGGCCGCAGTAGACATGATGGTGTCCATGATCCAAGCTGCAGCCAGAGGACATACGGATGTCTATGATCTGTGCTCCCACTGGAGGCCATGTTGATATCTGTATCACTGAAGGTCATGGAGATGTCCTGGTTCGGTGCTGCCACCAGAAGTCATGTTGCTGTTCATAGTTCACGCCGTCACTGTTAGTGTCCATGATGTATGTGGCCTGTGCTGCTGCTTGAGGCCATGTTAACATCCGGAGTCCATGTGACCACTGAGGGTCATGTCGGTGTCCGTGACCCTGCTGAAGCCTTGGAGCGGTGTTGATGTCAATGGCCAATGTGATCACAAAAGGCCGTGGAGATGTTCACTGTCTCTGCTGCCACATGAATCCATGTTGATGTGCAAGGGCTGGACTGCTGCTGGGTCCATATTGGTGCCTACGACTAGTATGGCCCACTTTGATGGTATCTGTGGCCCATGTGGTGTAGAGGGATGTGTTGGTATCTGTGGTCTGTACTGCCACGGGAAACCACACTGAGATCTGTGGCACCTGCTGAGTCCATGGTCCCCGTTGTCACCAGAAACAATGTAGAAGTCCCTGATTCATGCTCCCACTGACTGTAAAGAGCAAGGAAGCTTCTTTTGCAGTGGTATTGATGACTGCAGACTCACAGTTGAGAAAGAGGGACATGGAAAGCTTCTGTGAAGACCCCTGCCTCCATCCCAATCCCCCCAAAAAGTAACAGCCTAAACAGGAAACCATTGAAGAGAACACTTAAAAACCATGATAATAATGCTGAAGTGTAACTCTCCACAAACGAGAGCTTCTGTCAAGGGTGGGGATGAAGAAGGACTCAGTTCTCTCTCTCTCGTTTTTTATAATTTATTTTTATTTTATGTGCAATGTTGTTTTGCCTGCATTTATGTCTACTGAGGGTGTTGGATATTCTGGAAGTGGAATTACAGACAGCCATGAGCTGCCACATGGGTGCTGAGAACCCAACTCAGATCCTCTGAAAGAGCAGTCAGTCCTCCAGCTGCTCAGCCATCTCTCTAGCCCCAGACTCAGTTTTCTTTAAGGGAATGGTAACTGAAAGTGTGACCAGTGAGTATATGGGCAACACATATTGGACTTAGATTTTTTTTGAAGTTGTTCTTCTTTTGGGGGGCGGTCACAAGAGTGAGGGGTTAAACCTGGGAGCCTGGGATGGAGCTCATTATGTGAAATTCCCAAATAATCAATAAAAATGTTATGTTGGAAAAAACAATTACATATAACTGCATCTGAAGTTTCATGTGTACAGTGTGAATTTATCCACTCTTGTGTGCAATACCCCACATCTAAACCAAGGTAAAAGGCTCATGAAGTGTACAGTCCTACACTATTTGATCACATCTTTTTGTGGTAGGAAATGCCTTTCCACGTACTTTTGCATGGACATTTACCATGCACCTCAGCTTGCTTCATGAGAACAAAACAGAGATGCTATGAGGGGACAAGTATCTCTCACACATAAGATTAGAACTCAGAACTGGCTTGTAGAATGTCACTCAAAGTAAGTCATCAAAGTTAAGACAGTGCTATCAGATCTAAGATTGATTTGGGATTTTGTGAAGATTAATTTTGGATATAATTGTGAAATCCAATGAAGGAATGGAGTCATCAAATATATGAATTCATGTGATTTGGCCCTGGGAAGAAAGATCATTTTTCTTTTAACCTGAAACTCAGAAACTAAACTCAAAAGTTCTTTTTTATTTAAAGGTTTGTTTTACTATTAATTATATCTCTAAGGAGTGGAGGGGTTGTGCACCTGAGTAAGTCTCCTAAGAGGCCAGAAGAGAGCATCAGATCCCATGTAGCTGGAGTAACAGGCTAGTGTAAGCTGGGAACCAAACTCTGGTCTTTTGCAAGAGCAGTAAACACTCTTAATCATGGAGCCATCTCTCCAGCCTCAACTTCTCCTTTTTCACACATATCACTATATGCAACATGTAGCGCATGTTACCATTTATCTCAGGCATATGAACTCTGTTTTCTCTCAGTTCAAACATAACAGAGGCAATGGTATTTATCTCATTGGATCCTCATGTAACCCTGGCAACCAAAATGCCTGGGATGCAGCAGGAACTCACCAAGCTTTCTTGAAACATAGTATAAGTAGGATTCCACTAATTGTCTGTGTTTAGAATTCTGGCAACTTTGTTGAGATATTTTCTTTTTGTGTTTGTTTTGGTAGTGTTTCATTTTTTGAGACAGGATTTTTCTGTGTAACAGCCTTGGCTGTCCTGGAACTTGCTTTGTAGACCAGGCTAACCTCAAACTCACCTGCCTCTGCCTCCACATGCCTGAGCCAGCATGCCCTGCTCCACCCCCAACCCCCCCCAACCCCCACCACTCCCCCATGGGATGTTCTCTTGATTCTCCTCTTTTTTGTTTCTTTGTTTTTGTTTTTGTTGTTTTGTTTTGTCTTTTGAGATAGGGTTTCTCTGTGTAACCACTCTAACTATCCTGGAATTCTCTTTATAGACTAGGCTGGCCTCGAACTCACAGAGATCTACCTGTCTCTGCCTCCTGAGTCCTAGAGTTAAAGGCATGGAACACCATGACACCATGCCCAGCTCAGTCTCTCAATTTTTGTTTATCTCAAATGTTTAAATGTCAAAAGCTTTAGATAGTAATTCCTTATGTCAACATCCTCTCTCCCTTCTCATATATCAGAGCTTTTTGAACAAAATGAGGAGATTCTAGTTTCTTATACAACTCACCAAATATGTTGCCTAAGGACTGTGTTGAGCATAATTGAATAATTGCGCTTCATGTTACTTTGTATTTCACAGTTGATTTTCTCAGATATTATATACTCCTAATGTAGAGTGTTTGTAACCACACTGCCAGTGAATAAAGATGCATATTCTAATATAGAAAACGCATCCTGGGATAGAGAGGTGGTTCAGTGGTTAAGAGCATCCCTTGCTCTTCCAGATGACATGGGTTCTGTTCCCATTACCCGCACAGCAGCTCCTAACTGTAGGTAACTCCAGTTATAGGGGATCTGATGTCTTTTTCTGGCCATCAGGCATGCATATGATGCATAAGCACACACACAGGCAGAGCACCAGACATAAATAAAAATAAATAAAGTCGTTTTAGAAGATGGTTGACTGTATAACATGACACTTTATAAGACACCTTACATAGATAAAACAATGTTGCCTGATCCCCTGTCCACAGTCACTGACCACACTGCCCAGAGATAAAGCCCTGAGGCAGTATAGGAGGGAAGTAGCCATGCCCCTCATTTCTGTCCTGGAGCGGTGAAGCCTGTGGCTGCTTACATGCTGTGTACCCTCAGACAACTCCTGTCTTACAGTCTCTCAAGGCTGCAGTCAGCCTGGCATGCTGGTGGCAGATGCCTCTCATTCCAGCACTTGGGAGGCAGAGACAGGAGGATCTCTGTGAGTTCAAGGCCAGCCTGGTCTACACAGCAACAAAAAAGGCTGCAATGACTTTCCCATGATCACCTGGCCAGGCAGTGGCAGTCGCCCTGCTCTGAGTGCCCACACAGGTCATTTCTCTCTGTGTGTCCCAGATCTGAAGACATCCCATGATTCCCGCACAGTACAGAGACACGGGGCAGAGAGCAGAGCTGCGGGTGTTTATTAGAATCAGCTTAACAGACTGGACAAGGAGGGGACAGGTGTCTGGATTCCAACTTCAGGAGGGAAACAGGACAGGGCAGCCAGATGACACCAGATCAGCCATCATATTACATAGAGGTTAGTTTGGAAAGAACTTTCTTAATTTTGTCCAACATGTCTGTGGTATAGTAATTCCTGCATTCTGGGCTGAGGAGGATGGCTTCCTGGAAAACAAGAAGACAGAAAGGGGCAGAGGTGGTTACAGGCAAGGGGCAGACCTCAGCAGGGTGCCCCAGTCACCCATGCTGAGGCCGCTCCTTATCCACAGGGAAGAAAATTCCTGCAGTGATTCAGGACTCCAGCTACAGACTCTGGCCCAAGGGAGCTGCAGCTGATCCGCGGCTATCAGGAGCAAGGCTGAGAGGCCACGCTGGCCAGGCAGGGCCATGAGGGGGAGAAGGTGCCTGAAGGCATGATGGGGGCTAGGTCAGGAGAGGGGATAAGATAGCTGAGTATTTTGTTGATGTCCAAAACCTGAGGACATCTGTCCAGCACATTGGCTGTATGACCATGTTATACATACATCCCCTGTGTGGTGTGTTACAAGAAATTCTTTTTTGGAGAGTTCTGTGGTTTTGCAGGACCTGACAGACAAAATAAAAGTACTTTGGGATATACAGAGTGAGAGATGCACTATTCAAAATACACATCTGTGTAGTCGAGCTATGCTTAAGTCAGAGACAGAAGGGAGACAAGGAGCAGCTGTGGTGAGCAGCTGCAGTCACCCCCTGGAGGTGGGGGTGGCATCTGAGCCATGGAGGGAGGAGGTGGGGTGGCATCTGAGCCATGGAGGGAGGAGGTGGGGGTGGCATCTGAGCCATGGAGGGAGGAGGTGGGGGTGGCATCTGAGCCATGGAGGGAGGAGGTGGGGGTGCCATCTGAGCCATGGAGGGAGGAGGTGGGGATGGCATCTGAGCCATGGAGGGAGGAGGTGGGGGTGGCATCTGAGCCATGGAGGGAAGAGGTGGGGGTGGCATCTGAGCCATGGAGGGAAGAGGTGGGGGTGGCATCTGAGCCATGGAGGGAGGAGGTGGGGGTGGCATCTGAGCCATGGAGGGAAGAGGTGGGGGTGGCATCTGAGCCATGGAGGGAGGAGGTGGGGGTGGCATCTGAGCCATGGAGGGAGGTTCTGGCTGAGGCTCTGAGGACGCCAGTGGCAGAAGGGCGCCATCTGAGAGGGGAAGTAGAGTCAAGGGAGGCTCCAGAGGAGGTGACACTGGCCAGCAGAAGTTTCAGGCGCCTAGCATAGAGCTGAGGGTGCCCTACCCGTGCAGAAGCCACACCAAGGACTGTCCTGTGTCACTGCCTGTCCTGCTGTGGGTGAGAACCCCTGTTTACCCATCGTGTGGGAGTGAGTTGCAGGAACTTGCATAGGACAGGCAGGATGTGTACCAGGCATGCTGCATTGACATGTGATAGCGTGGGCAAGGGCTTGAGTGCTCCTTTGTCTATCCCCTGACACACATTACTGACTGCATGGATCATTTGTACACAGCATTCTACCATATGCTGCCTGGGGGTGTGGGGGGAGGGGGAAGTTACCATAACTTTGGCATCCAGCAATTTGCCGCTCAGTCCTAACCCATTGTAGCATTCCTGGAGTTTTTCAAAAGCCTCCCTCTCCTGGCCAGTAGGTTCAAATTTGGAAAGGATTAAATTCATTAATGCTTTGTTTCCACTGGCCATTCCAGCAAAGGCTTCAAAGAAAGAAAGACATGCTTCCGCTGCAAACAAAGACAGAAGAACATCATTAAAGGAGCCCCATGCTGGCAGAAGAGGAGGCTCAGGGTTTCTCACATCTACAAATGTCCTAGCTGACATTCCACACAGTCCTGCCCTCCCAAAGGCTGCTGCCTCCCAGAAACAGCACGCAGTTTCCATGAGACAGCACTCCCAGCAGAAGGGGATATATATCTGAGTGTACCAGCCTGCATATGTGACCTTCACATGAGTCCCACACATGACTCAGCTTCAACTGTGCCTGCAGCTAAGACCCATCATCACCACCACACCTCCGTCACACCTCTGTCTCCCCATCCCACCCACCCCAACTGTCGCAGTCCAGAGCAGAGAGCTGCAAGGATCTTCTGCAGGACTCCTGGCTGGTGACCTCCCAGGGACCCTGTAGATCTGCCTCAGGGCACTGCTTAGAGACCTCTATGGAAGTGAGATGGGGTAAGCAAGGTCAGAAAGGCTGTCTGTTCCCATTCTCACTTGTCTGGAAGCCCAGCTCCCCGGTCACCAGCAAGGCCAGCAGAAGCAGCGTCCCCTTCATGGTGCAGAGTGCTAAATGCTCCTCTCAGAGCAGATCCTGCTACCTTATGAACTACTGTCTCCCTGAGCCAGTCCCGCCCACTTCCATCCCACCTACCCCAACCCTGCCTCCCAGGAGTTCCAAATGCCTTTGGGCAAGAACCTGGCGCCTATGGATCCCCTCCCCACGTGCATGGGGGAGTGAGCACAGGAGCCCCTCCCACTCTGAAGAACAAATGGCTGGAGACATCCTGATGTCATCAGTTTCTGAACAAAAAAATGGTTGTATCTTTGCCAAAGACAGTTAGAGCTGACCTTTCTAAGCAGGCACATGCTGAGCCAAATGCCTGGTTTAGTGGCCCCGACTGTCACCTCTGCTTCCTGGTCACAGTCCTCCTCACCTCTCCTGACTCCAAGCATGTCCTCTTCAAGCTTGGAGGTGGAAACACACGAGTCGAGGAGGGTTTCTGTCACTGTGGGCAGCCAACAGCCCACAACACTGCACCTGCCTGAGTTCAGGATCTGAGCAGAGTGTGTGTATCGGGGGCCATACCTGGTCCCCTTGGACATCTTGGCTGCTGCAGCCTTTGGACTGGACCTCTGAGGACATGGGGCACCCTCTGGGCTTTTAGTGACTCCCAGCCTGGGTAGAGCCTGTGTTGTGGTCGTGTGCGTATCCTCAGGGCAGGTGATGTTCGTGCACTACCAACCCATCATGCTGCACACTCCCTTCCCTGCCACGGCAGCTCATTCCTGTTGTCCTTCTCTTGTCCTTGTCCTCGACCAGTGAGCAGGTCTCCAAGAGGTTCCAGCAGTACAGTCCATGTGGTGAGAGCAGTGAGCAGAGGGAAGGATTCATCCCTGTGCCATGAACTCTCCGTCCACACAGTCCCACAGGCCATCTATAAACTAGAGTGCTCCATGTCCACAGGCAGTGCTGTTTGTGTGGATTGTCTCAAGTTCAAATCAACCTACCACCCTCAGAAAGACTTTTGAGCACAAAGGAGATTGTCAGCTGGGCATTGTGGGAATCATTCCTGGACACAGGAAGCTTACAGTGTGTGATGGCTTTCTTGATGGTCATCCTGACTGGATTTAGAGTCACCATAGAAAAAGCTCTGTCTCTGTGGGAGTTTTCAGGCTAGGTTAATTGATGTGGGTGTCTGACTTTATGTGGGCAGCGTGGACCAGGGTCATAGATGAGTGGAAAGGAGAAAGCAAGCCTAGCAATCATGTCTCTACTTCCTGATTGTAGATGTGATCAACCGCGTCCAGTTCCTGCACCGTGCCTACCCCACCATGATGGACTGTGTCCCTTCAAACTGTAAGCTGAAAGTTGCGTCTTCTCTGGAATTTCGTCACTAGTTCAACAATACATTAGTGGAGCATTTTTTGGCGTGTGCAAAGCCCTGAGGTTAATCCACAGCACCACACACAAAAACTCAGATGACTAAGGAGACGGTTTAGACAGTAAAGTGCTCTTTGTGCAAGCCTCAGGACCTGAGTTCAGATCCCCGGGACCCCTGAAAAGAGGTGAGTGTGGTGGCACACACCACTAATCCCGTGAGCTCCAGGTTCTATAAGAGATCTGTCTCAAAAAATAGGCTGGAAGGCTGTTGAGGTAGCTCAGTGATTAAAGGTGCTTGCCACTAAGCCTGATGCCCTGAGTTCAAACCCCAGAACCCACATGGTAGTGAAGAGAACTGACTTCCTGTAAATTGTACACACACACACACACACACACACACACACACACACACACACACACACGGAAACTGTCACAAAGAAGTAACAAGCTCCTAATGGTCAGTTATCAAATGATTTGAACAACAAACTAAATAACATCATACTGGATTTTAATATGATTGTAAAATAATATATGAATCCATGCTGGTGTGAATGGTTGGTGAGCAGATAAACAAGTCACGATGAAAGACAATGTTCTTACAGAAGAAATTGAGTGTTTGTAGATGCTCCTCTCAGGAGGGGAGTTTACCCCTTCAGTCCTCAGTGTGAGTTACATGTTTCCAAAGGAAGAAGCAAGGTGATCTGGAGGATGGTCCAGTCAGTAAAATGTTTGCTGCATAAACTTCAATCCCCAGACCCAGGAGGAAAGCCAGGGACAATGGCGCACCCCGTAATCCCAGCCCTGGGCCTAACTGGCCAGCCTGTCTAGCCAAATTAGCAAGCTCCAGGTTCAGTAAGAGACCCTGTCTCAAAATCTATAAGGTGGTCAGCTATTAAGAGGACTGAGCACCCACATGGCAGCTAACAACTCGAGTTCCAGAGGACCCAACACCTTCCTCTGGCCTCCACAGGCACTGGATACATAGTGTATAAGACATTCATTCAGGCAAAATCTCCAAGTACATAAAACAAAAATAAACAAAACCTTTTTAAAAAGCAGAAATACGTGTATAAAATACATATGTGTGTTTATATGTACACACACACTTATATACACACACATATACACACAAACATATATTTATATGATGGGGAGCGGCTCAAGTCATCTGTGTGACTCTGGCTGTGCACATACACATGTATGCCATGTGTCTTAGTTAAGATCACTATTGCCCAGCCAGTTGTGGTGGTCTACGCCTTTAATTCCAGCCCTCTGGGGCAGAGGCAGGCAGATCTCTGTGAGTTGGAAGCCAGCCTGTTCTACAGGACATCCAGGGCTACACAGAGAAACCTTGTCTCAAAAAACAAAAATAAAGAAATAATTTAAAAGATTACTATTGCTGTGATAAAATACCATGATCAAAAGCAAACTAAGGAGGAAAAGGTTTATTCAGCTTGTACTTCCATATCTCCATTCATCCTGGAAGTCAGCACAGGAACTCAGGCAGGGCAGGAGCCTGGAGGGAGCAGCTGATGCAGAGGCCATGGGGGAGCTGCTTACTGGCTTGTTTGCTATGGCTTGCTTACCTGCTTTCTTATAGAACCCAGGACCACCTGTCCAGAAATGGCACCACCCACATTGGCCTGGGCCCCTTCCCCATCGATCACTAATTAAGGAAATGCCTGGTCACGGGGTGGTAGGTAGTGCATGCCTTTAATCCCATTGCTTGGGAGGTAAAGACAGGTGGATCTCTGAGACAGAGATCTACAGAGTAAGTTGGATGACAGACAGGGCTACACAGACCCTCTCTTGGTTGGAGAGAGAGAGAGAGAGAGAGAGAGAGAGAGAGAGAGAGAGAGAGAGAGAGAGAGAGAGAGAGAATGCCTTACAGGCTTGCCTGCAGTCCAAACTTATGGAGGCATTTTCTTTTTTTTTTTTTTTTTTTGGTTTTTCGAGACAGGGTTTCTCTGTGTAGCTTTGTGCCTTTCCTGGAGCTCACTTGGTAGCCCAGGCTGACCTTGAACTCACAGAGATCCGCCTGGCTCTGCCTCCCGAGTGCTGGGATTAAAGGCGTGCGCCACCAACGCCCGGCCTTTGTTTTTTTTTTTTATGGTTTGATTTGGTTTGTTTTGGTTTTTGGCTTTTGGAGACAGGGTTTCTCTGTGAGGCCTGGCTGTAGTGAATCTCTCTGTAGGCCATGTTGGCCTCAAACTCAAAAAGATCTGCCTGCCTCTGCTTCCAAAATGCTGGGATTAAAGGCGTGGCCCATCACTACCCGGAGGAGGTATGTTCTTAGCTGAAGTTACTTCCTCTCTGATGACTTTAGCTTGTGTCAAGTTGACATAAAACTAGCCAGCACACCGTGTAACCACAACACAAATGAACATATGCACGGGTCGACACACACACACACGCACACACACACACACACACACACACACACAAGCACACAAATAGGAAAATGTGAGGAGATGGGAAGACAGCAGAGACATCTGGTAACAGAATATAATGGTTCAATGAGCAGTTCCAGTCATGGAGAAATGTGTAGACATCATGTGTCCTCCGACATGCGGGGGCAAGGCACTTAACCTCTTGATCTACAAAAGCCTAATGCAGCTCTGCAGACTAGCACAGTGTCGCGGGTGTCACCCAGCAGAGACGCTTGAGAGTGGCTGGATGTCCTTGTCTCCGTTCCTATACTGCAAAGAAGGAGAAGGGCCACAGCATATGGCACAGGGCTCAGCAGCCCGCGGGACCTGCAAGGTCATAAAAACAAGGACCAGAGGACGTAGTGACAGCTCACAAGTGGGTCTTAGTGCTTGGCGCCTCTTTGCCAAAACAGATACCGGATGCAGATCCGGTTTGGCTGACCAGTAAGTCAGAAGGCTTATGCCTCTCTAAGCCTTCAGTAAACTTCATCTGTCACCGCTGATGGAAAGACAGTGACAGTCAAGTGCCTTTAACAACAACTACTTAGTTCTGACTTGCCAAAACACTTAGAATCTTTACTTTTAAAAATTAATACCAGCCAAATTACATAAGCACTTATATAACATGAATTGGGAGGTAGGGGCAGGGAGGTTGAGAGTTTTGGCCAGCCTGGGCTACGTGGAAAGGTACTCTTTGTCTCATGTTTTAAGGATGGTCGTGTTACAGACTTGAGGGAAGTGAGATAGCCATCTAACCAGCATTTGTGGAGACCTCCAATATGGTGTCCCTGGGATAAAGAGACTGTCACATGCCTTGTTCCCCTGCGCCCTTAGACATCTAAGGACACCAGTGCAGGAGGCGCCAGGGAAGGGGTCAGGGTTTAGAGCCCAGTGCTGTGTGGAGGCTGGGTGTGTTCTTAGACACCAGAGATCCACGTGTGCTACAGCGGTGTAATCTGTGTTCCGTAGCTATGACAAAACACCCAGGACTAGGTCGTGTATGTGGGAAAGAAGTTAATTTGGTCCAAGGTAGAGCAGCCACATCTAGTCACTGCCTGGCACTGTCTGAACTCACGGTACAGAGCAGAAGGGGTGTGGGGGTGGGTGGGAGATGGGGTGGCGGTGGAAGACAGTGGGAGAGCAGAGGCCCCACAAGATTTCCGACCACCACCACACACCGGCCCTCAGCTCCAGGTGGGTTTGGGTGTGCCTGGCCATGTTGAGACCGTAGCAGGCTGTCCCTCTGATAGGGTGGGTTTGGATGCAGTCTGAGGAATGAAGCGTCACATCTCGAAGGACAAGCGCATCTGTGAGGCAGAGCGTTTAAACGGAGGCCCTGGTTCTCACGGAGGTCATCCTTGCAAGGAAAGGTGTCCTACCTGGTACAGAGGTGCTCTGGGTGACGAACAGGCCAGGTAAACGATGAGTTCTCGTTTCAGGGGCACACAGAGTGCTCAGGTGACTGGCAGAGTCCAAATCCCCCCTTGCGGGAGGCCGAGGCAGGTGTGTCCAGTTAGCTGTCTGGGATCCCTTGCTCATGGAGATAGAAAATGGGAGTGGGGGAGGGGACGCTCTCCAGGTGCTGGCTTGGGGTGCTTCCTTTACCCCCATGTGTCACAGCGGTGAGCAGAAGCAGCTGGAAGGTGGGAGCAGCAGCAGGTGGAGCCCTCTCATGAACAGGCCTCCCACGAGTGTGGACCCAGAGCACCACGGGTGGGCGTTGGTGCCCACAGCTCCCTGGACCTCTGCTGGCAAACGGCCTGAAGTTGCCATGCTGTCTTCTGTACCCGCCTCCTTCCTCAGACTCTGCTCTCTGCCCCCTCTTGCTGCGATGCTTCCCCTGCCTGCCCTGTCCCCAGTCAGCCACTCGCTGTCACTCCCCGGCCTCAGCCTTTGCTCCACTGCCTGCTGCCTCCTTGTCCATCGCTGTCTGTCCAGCCCACACCACTGAAAGTAGGCTAGGAAAAGACCGCTCAACGGAAGACTTCGATGAGGCCCCAGATGGCAGTCCCAGGGGACAGAGCTTGTCTCCCAGCCAAGCGGATGCGCCTGGGCAGCTGCTGCCATGGGCCGGAGGGACACTGGAGCCTACCACAGCCTGCCTCTCAGCAAGCCCTCCACTAGGGCATTGAGGGGAGGGGAGTGCTTCCCCTCTCCCCTGCTAGAGACGCTGAGCCAGCCAGGCAGAGGGGTCCGTGCCTTCAGAGGCCAGGGTACCAGCTGAGACGACCCTCTAGTTTTCCCAAGGTGTCTGTTGGGCACTCAAACTGGCCGGTGCTGGCACCGAGGCAGTCTTGCTGGCTTTTTGACGGAGAGTCAAAGCCGCCTGAGCAGCAGACAGAGTCCGGCAGTGGTCAGGTAGGGCTCTGAAGCTCCACACCGAAAAACCTTTGCTTAGTCATGAGGAAATGGACAGGATGCGCGTGCAGTGTGAACGAGAGAACGCACTGATGGTGGTTATTAACAGGGTCTCCCCGGGTAATTCTGGCCGCTCTGGACTCCCTGAGTGGACCGGGGTGACCTCAAATTCACTGAGGTCCACCTGCCTCTGCCTCCTGAGTGCTGGGGTTGAAAGTGTTTGATACCACACCAGGCAGTTATTAGTGGATTTTAACAGTGCTTACCACCAGCCTGAGAGAAAGCTCAGTTTACACACACACACACACACACACACACACACACACACACACACACACAAACACACACACACACATACACCACACACACACAAACACACATCACATACATACACACAAACACACACCACACACACACACACCACACACACACACACACACACACATAAACACACACCACACACACCACACACACACACACACACACACAAACACACACCACACACACACACACACACACACACACACACACACACACACCATTCTCAGGAGGATTATGAACTCAAGACTCACCTGGGCAAGATCCTGTCTCAAAAAGCCCAGAAACATCGACAAGGGCTTAAGAGGTAGGCTTAGCTGGGTGGCCTTTAATCCCAGCACTGTGTTCAAGGCCAGCCTGGTCTTCTGCTGGAGTTCCAGGACAGCCAGGACTCTGTGTAGAGACCCTGTCTCCAAACAAAGAACCACAACAAAGAAGAGATCCCGCGGGGGGATTGTCTGCACAGCAGGAGACTTGAGGGCTGGAGATGGCTCAGGGCTGGAGATGGCTCAGTGAAGCCAGGGGCCAGGGACAGATGGGGGCAGGGACGCCACAGTGCTGGGTCTCCAAGGGGTCTGTGATCTGGCCTGTCCTAGACATGGCCTGCTAGGGAGGCCTTTTGGTAAACATTGAGTTCCCTGGTGTGACCGGGTGACAGGCCTCACTCTGGAGGCCTGATTGAGGACCATTTGCCCTCTCCCTAGTCATCAGTTCCTTTGGTCACATGACATGTGACCTTAAGCAGAGCACTAAGAAGGGACCAACTGAGCCAGGGCCCTTTGTTGACCAGGATCTTATCCTGTAGCCAAAACACACACCTGCCCCTGACACAGCCCCAGGGATTCCAGGCTGTGTGTGGGAGGAGCCCGGAGGGGCTCAGCCCCAGGCCCCTCCTCCCCACGGAGCAGCCCAGGGCACTTATAAAGGGGCCAGAGCTGGGCAGGAGCACCTGCCACCGTTACCATGAAGCTCTCTGGTGCTCTCGTGGTGCTTGGGGTTGTCCTGCTCCTGACATCTGGGGGAAGTGGGTACTAGGGTGTGGGTGTCAGGGGTGAGGGTCTCCAGGGCTCTCAACCTTCACTTCCCAGGAAAGACGGGTGTGTGTGTGTGTGTGTGTGTGTGTGTGTGTGTGTGTGTGTGTGTCAGTATGTGTGTGTGTCAGTGTGTGTGTGTGTGTGTGTGTGTGTCAGTATGTGTGTGTGTCAGTGTGTGTGTGTGTATGTGTGTGTTTGTGTGTGTGTCTGTGTGCATTTGTGTGTATGTGTTTGTGTGTGTCTGTGTCCGTGTGTGTGTGTTTGTGTCCGTGTGTGTCCATGTGTGTGTGTGTCAGTGTGTGTTTGTGTGTGTATGTCAGTGTCTGTGTCCATGTGTGTGTGTGTATGTCTCTGTGTGTGTGTCCGTGTGTGTCTCTGTGTGTGTCAGTGTCTGTGTGTGTGTGTGTGTGTATGTGTGTGTGTGTGTGTTCTGATTCAAGGCTTTCAAGGCAGGATCTCCTTTTCTTTGTGTTCCAGACTGCGGCATTTGCCCAGCTATAAAAGAGGACATTGAAATTTTTCTGGACCAGTCTGTGACTGACTATGTCAACTTCATTAAACAATACAAGGAGGACACTGCCACACTGAAAAACGCTGAAAAGCTGAAGAAATGCGCTGATGACAAGTTCACAGAGGAAGACAAGGAGAGTATAAAGAGTTTGCTGGTGAGTCTCTGTGTGTCTGGCCCGGGAGCCTGTCTGCCGATCTGCTCACCCCGGGTGAGGGATGGAGACTATCCCTCCCTACCACCGCAGCTTCTCTGTGAATCGAGAAATATGACTCTCCCGACAGACTTTCATGAGGTTGGGGCAGGAAGGGACACTCAGGCGGCCTCAGCTGGGCCTGGCTCTTCAGTTCAGCTAAGCCAGGCTAGGCCCTCCAGGATCCCTGGCCCACAACACCACTCGGCCTCCATCAGCCTTTCTGGCCCAGCCTCCCGAGTCCAGCCACACCAGCACAGGGCCTGGCATCCCTTCCCCAGCCTGGATCTTTTATCCTAACTTTTCAAGTCTACCACGGCACCCCCAAGCCACTCATCTTTTTCGTGTCCTCTCGACCTCCAAGGTCACTGTGTAGAATCCAGGCCTGGGACACCCAGGTGGAGAATCTAGTTGAATCCCCTTTCGTCACTAGTACTAGTAGGGATAAGTCACCACCTCAGCTGCGTGTGTCTGAGGGTCATCGTGTGACAGGAATCAGTTCACTTATGGGGCTGCAGCTGCCCTCAGGTCCCCCTAGAGCCCCGGCAGGTCCTCCCCAGCTGCTCCTCCATTCTGTCCCACATGTGCCCAGGGTGTCCCGAAGGGCAGCTGGCTCTTCCCATCAGGCTGGATTGGAGGCTCTTTACAAGGCTTGCCTGCATGGGGTTTGAGGGAGACAGGGTGCAGAGGTGGCTCCCTGAGCCTGGTCAGTCCCATGAACTATGGCACACGGGCTGTAGGTCCCCCCAAGAGGTGCCCCGGGAATGATTGGTGAGATCTCCTTCACCTCTGAGGCCTCCCCCGCTTTCTCTTTGCAGAAGAAAATAGAAGCTTCGATAGCGTGTTGATGAATTTATCTTTGCCAGAAGACTCAAGGAAACCACTTGCCTGCTCACCTGCCTAGATGCAGCAAACCTACCCCTCCCCTCCAGGTGTCTTAAAAACAGGATTCCAACAATAAAAGCCTTGCAATTCACAGGGGAGCCTGGACCGTTTGGATGTGAGACTGGGCAATGATTGGGTGGAGGATGCAGCAGGGACAACCGATGGGACTTTGAGCTGTCACTGCTCAGTTTCAGCACTGCCCAAAAGCCCCTGCAGAACCCATTAGGCGATACTAGGAGACAGTCACCACAGCCAGAGTTCTGTCACTTTCTTAGGCCAGGGTCCATAGGGCACATACATGACTTCCCCGATTGAACTCCCCAGGAACGTGAAACAGTGAAGGACCAGAGAGGCTAAAAGTCTACGGAGGATCACACAGGCTCCTGACAGCAAAATCTGTCCCTTCTGCCCACTGCTGGGGACATGGGCCAATGGTGTAGTGCATGTGCATCACAGTGCTTCTCTGGGCATCTGTGTCCCATCTATAAAACAAGACTAGAACTCTGTATTTCAACCAGGCAGTGGTGGAGCATGCCTTTAATCCCAGCATTTCACTCAGGAGACAGAGGCAGGAGGATCTCTGAGTTCAAGGCCAGCCTGGTCTACAGAGTGAGTTCCAGGAGCCGGGGCTACACAAAGAGACCTTGTCTGGGCAGAGAGGAGACAAAGAACAAAGCTCCCTAGCTCCAAGGCTGTAGTGAGGCTTCACACCCCTGGCAGAAGCAAGAACAAAGGGCCAGTTTTAAAATAGGTGTAGGACCTGGCAGCTTATCCTAGTGCCAATACCCAGTTCTGAACCCAGCTACCTCCCCATTGGACATTACCCCTAGTGGGGACTTGGGGTCCCTGAGCTTCAGAACTCATACTGTGGCTCTGCTCTGTGGCCATGGCAGTAAGCCTTTTCCTACATCAGTCACCAAATGGATGTCTTATGGCCAGTCCTCGGGCCTTACTGATCCATCAGTGAGCCATGTCCTCACGTGAGTTTGGGCTCATACCTGCAGGCTCTATTCAGAAAGGTATGTCTAGGGTTCTCACAATGCTAAGGCTTATGGGAAACCCCAGGGATGCAGGTCCTCTAGTTCCCTGGGAGGTATGCCCCGGGGAAGAGTTGGGTGTATTATTATTTTTATAAGGCTGTGATAAAATACCCAAGGTGGAGTATAAGGAAAAATGTCATCATTTGAAGGCTCCAGGTCCAAAGTCCTGCAGTCTCCTCTGTTTGGCCTCTGGTGAGGACGCCCTGACTGCATGTGGCAGAGGGACCACAAACAGCGCTGGTCACATGGCCATGTCAGTGTACGGGTGGTCTCCAGCCCCCACACAGGGGACCTACCCAACCAGTCTGCAGCATTAGTCCCTCCCAGGGCAACACCCCGTGGCCTGATCGCCTCCCAATTGTCTCCCCTCATACACACGCCACCATCTCTCACGCCACCACACTGAGGACCAAGTTTCCAGCTCATGAACTCTTAGGGGACACAAGGAAACTATATCCAAACCAAGCAGCTCAACAGGAGGCCATCCTGCACGGCTAAGGCCTGATGTCTGGGATCACTACTCCAGCTCACAAGCATCTGGCTGGAGCGAGCTTCTGAAGGGGCCTCCTGCCTCTGCAGGAGCTCAGGGCAGACTAGGGGCTACCCAGACACTCTGTGCCAACTCGCTCACTCCCTCTGCAGGAGCTCAGGGCAGACTAGGGGCTACCAAGACACTCTGTGCCAACTCGCTCACTCCCTCTGCAGGAGCTCAGGGCAGACTAGGGGCTACCCAGACACTCTGTGCCAACTCGCTCACTCCCCACAGGAGGCTATCCCACCATGTTTCTTTCTACAGATTTAAAAACTCAGGGCTTCTCCATCTGGGGCCTGGCTCAGCTCACAACACTTGCCAAGCTTGTCTTGGACTTAATTGTGGGAGCCCACAACTGACTCAGTTTCCCAGTTTGAATCTGAAGTCTATTCTGAATCAATAGAATTCAAGCTTGCTTGCTCCAGGGCTGTGAGAAAGTCCTGATTAGCCCATAGGAAGGAACACACTATCTAACTAGACACAGGCTGCTGATGCCAGCCGGAGGTACATTGAGATAGAAAAGGAAACTGCCTGCTCCTTGACGCAAGGCAGGATAGATAGTGGTTGAATGCCTGCGCTGTGCATTGTTCCACCTCTGTCCTTCAAACTGTGTATAAGCTGGCTGTGAAATAAACTCGGGGCCGTGCGGCGCTGACCGGCAGACCTCTCGACTCTCTTCTGTCCTCTTCATTGTCTCTTCAATCCGCACGCCTCTGTCGGCAGGCTCCGACACTTAATCACACAGCTCTGTCTATAAACACTAAGAATCTCAGGCTTCCGGGGAGATTGGTAGATGGATTAGGTAGGCCTGGTCTTAGGCAGATGGTGTCCTGGCCTTCAATGAGTGTGCAAGTGTCATGGGTGAGACATCCAAGGCTGAGGAGGACACGAGTGACTGGCAGTGTGTCGTCACTAGAACACACATGCTCCCCTCCCACACAGCTCTCCAGGGACTTGCACCAGACTGACTTTAGCTTCTGCCGCTTCCCCTTCTCATTGGACTCTCCGACCTGTACAGTCTATCTGGGGTCATCAAGAGTCAGGAGTATATGACCCTCCAAGTCTCTCAGTGTCTGCCAGCCAAGCCAACATTCTAAGCTGTGCCCTGGGCTCCAGGTTCCAGCTGTGTGAGCTGTCACCCATGCTGGGTGGGCTTTGGTGATGCAGCCGTCTGTGAGTCATTTCTGCTCCCGTAAGTGACCCCAACAAAATTCATTGGACTTCTGTTGTGGGGCACTGGCATTCCTGCTGGGCTACTTCTGGCCTGGCTCCAGAGAGTAGCACCTAGCCCTAATCCATCTTTGGTTTCAAACATATAAAAATCAGCTGGCTAAAGTGTAAATATGGAGAAAAATAAAAACGCCCTGGGGGCAAAAGCAAAGTTTTCAGTCCTTAGAGACTGAATCCCCCTGCAGCTTCAAAAGGCTGGATTCATTCTTAAGGTGCCTCTGGATCTTCATTCAATGGACACATGTGAACCCAGGCACTTGTGTCTCGAAAATTGGCCCCCAATGCATGGCTTGAAGAAGGACAGAGGAGGCAGCCATCTTAAGAACTGGAGGGAAGCATTCTCAGGGTAAGAGGACTCCAGGATCGGCAGGGTCATGGGGAATTTAAACTCCCCATCTCAGGAGCAACAAAATGTACAGTTGCTAAATGCTTGCCAAAAGAAAAAGGGGTAACTGTACAATTTTTAAAGATAGAAATAGAATGGCTCCTGAGACAGAAAGTAAATCAAAGGAAAAGACCTTTTTCGGTAGGAAAAAAAGCAAAGAAAGAAAATAAAAAAGGAAATCTTCCCAATAGAGAAGAGGGAAGAAAAGGAAATTTCTCAATGTTAAAGAGGAAAATGTTTAATCAAGAAAAAAGGATTTTCCTAGTAAAAAGGGAAAAAAAATATTAAAACTAGGCCTAAAGATTAAAAGACCCCATAAAAGAAAAATAAAGAAAAGAAAAAAGCCTCTTCCCAATAGAAATAGAGGAAGAAAAGGCTCTTTCCGATCTAAAAAATTTCAGGATAGCTAAACTCTGAGCTCTTTCTGGCTGCCGGCACAGAGTGGCGACATCTGAATCACACAGAATCAACAGGTGGGCTCACCTCTGCAGCCTCAACAGCAGGCCCAGAGCTTAGAACTGCCGTGTCTGTTTGCTTAACTCTGGTTTAAATGTTTTTTATTTTTCCCTCAGAGTGGGAATAACTCAATATTAAAGATCCCTTCGTGGGAAATGTGTTCTGTTTTTCCCTAATGATGGGAATAACTCATTATTAGTAGTCTCTTATGTGAGAAAGAGGAAGTCTAAATGGGCCCAACTTCTAGTGAAGAACGGTTGATGTCAGGACATGGAATGCTAAGTGGATGCTGTTTGGATTCCCAGAGATATTAACCATTCATTGTACAGAGAATGTTCTCTTCTCTTTTGCTTGTCTAATAAATGTTTGGATGATGTTTGATTTTCATGGTAGATAAAGTGAAGGAACAGGATTCATAATTCAAACTATATATTGGGTATGCTTGTGTCTGTTGATCATTACTGAGAATTGGCTCTGCTCTTTAAGTTGCTTTCTAGAAATTCTTTGTTAAATTCTTAAAAATGTAACACCTGAAACAGACTGGGTTGTTAGCTTATTAAATAATGTAGTTGCTAGGATAAAAACTCATAAAAAATAATCTCTTATTTATAAAGAACTTACAAAATTATTTTCCCACTAAGTAAAATGCAGGTAAATTATTTGATCCACACTGTTAATAATTGACAAGTTGCATTAACGTGTTACTTGGGATCTATAAAAAAAAGGATCCTCTTTTTAAGATTTTATAGAAAATACTCCAGAGTATTGCCTAAAGTTACTTCTTAAAATCCTACAGAGATTGTCTTTAATGCTTTTATAGATGGCATAAGTAAAAAGGACCATGGAAATAGAAGCTGGTGATAGAATTGCTCAGTTATTATTGCTTCCATATCTTAAAGGCAAAGAGGCGCCTATATGTAAAACAGGAGGAGGCTTTGGAAGTACAGGGAAAAAAAGGTGTTTTGGCAAACAGTTACCAATGATGAATGGCCTAAATTAAAAGTAAAATTAAATGAGATTGAGATTGAACGATTGTTGAATTCTGATACTGATGTATCTATAATTTCACAAGAATCCTGGGATCCCAACTGGCTTTTACAAGAAATCTCCACTCAATTTGTAGGCATTGGAACCTTATCTCAAGTAAAAAAAGAATGTAGAATGGATTAAATGTATAGGGCCAGAAGGATAGGAAGGGATCTGAAAGCCTTATGTGGCTGATGTAGCCATGAATTTATGGGGGAAGAGATTTGTTACAACAATGGGGAGCTCAGATTAATATTCCTACAATTTCAAAAACAGCTTGTAAATCGATGTTTAAATTGCGATATATTCCTGGAAAGAGCATCAGGAAAAATTAAAAGCCTGTGATTTTATGGGCTATGCAGGTTGTACACAGGCAAGACAGGACAGGAGTTGGCTTTCCAAATTTAGAGTAGGGCCGCTGCCGGTAGCCCAACTGCCCTGCCTTTAAAAAGGCTAACTAAGAAGCCTGTATGGGTAGAGCAGTGGCCCTTAACTAAAGAAAAGTTGCAGGCACTTGAAGAATTTGTAAAAGAACAGTTAGATACTAAGCACATCAAGGAGACTACTAGCCCTTGGAATGTATTTGTAATAAAAAAAGAAAGGTGGAAAGTGAAGAATGTTAACTGATCTAAGAGTTACTAATAAGATAATTCAATCTATAGGATCTTTACACCCTGGGATTCCTTTACCTTCTTTATTACCTAAAGATTGGCCCTTTATAATGATTGGTTTGCAGGGTTGCTTCTTTATGATTCCTTTACAGGAACAGGATAGAAAAAAAATTGCTTTTACAATTTCTACTTATAATAATGTCCAGCCAGTAAGGAGATATCATTGGAATATCCTCCCTTAGGGAATTCTAAATAGCCCAGCTTTACATCAATATTTTGTTAATGAACCACTAGAAATGGAACACAAACAATTTCCTTAGTTGATATATAATATAGATGATATTTTATTGGTCGCTTCTGATATAGATACCCTAGAAAAAATGTTTAATATGGTACAGAAAATTTTACCCTATTGGGTATTACAGATTTCTCCTGAAAAAATACAAAGAGAAGCCAGGCGGTGGTAGCGCACACCTTTAATCCCAGCACTCGGGAGGCAGAGCCAGGTGGGTCTCTGTGAGTTCAAGGCCAGCCTGGACTACAGAGTGAGATCCAGGACAGGCACCAAAACTACACAGAGAAACCTTGTCTTGAAAAAAAAAATACAAAGAGAAGATTCTCTTAATTATTTAGGGTTTAAATTGAGTAAACAGAGAATTCAGTCACAAAAGGTACAGATTAGGAGAGATCAGTTGCACACTCTTAATGATTTTCAAAAACTATTGGGTCATATTAACTGGTTGTGGCCTACAATTGTATTATCTACCCCAGAATTGTAATTTGTTTCCAATTTTGCAAGGTGACTCAGATTTAAACAGTCCAAGACAGTTAATAACTGAGGCTGAAAAAGAATTAGCCATGGTAGAATAAAAGTTACAAAATGCCTGTGTGGATAAATTAGACCTCACAAAGAGGTGTATTTTAGTAATTTTACCTTCAAATCATTCCCCTACTGGACTCATTATGCAGAGAGAGTATTATATTTTAGAATAGATTTTCTTAGCTCAGAAACAGAGCAAAAAAAATAAAAACCTATATAGAAGAAGTTTCTGAACTAATCACAAAGGGAAGATTAAGACTTGGTCAATTGCCAGGTATGGATCCAGCTGAGATTATGGTACCCTATACCAATACTGAAATTAGGCAATTATGGGAGATTAATGATGATTGACAAAGAGCTTGTAGTAATTTCTTAGGAGAAATTAACAACAAATATCCAAAAAGTAAGCAAATTCAGTTTATAAAAAGAACTGAATGGATTCTTCCCCCCATAATGAAGAGAACACCTATGCCTGGGCCTCTTACATTTCATACTGATGCAAATAAATTAGGAATGGCTGGTTATAAAGCAGGGAACATCAGTAAGATTGTTCAAAGTCCCTATGACTCAGCTCAAAAATCAGAGCTGTATGACATCCTGATGGTTTTATTAGATTTTAAAAAACCTCTCAACATAATTACTGATATTCAATATGCAAAAAGGGTTGTATTGCATATAAAGACTGCTGAATTTATTCCTGATAATTCAGAACTAACTTTATTACTTGTACAACTACAACAGGCAATCCAAGAAAGGAGTTGCCCACTTTATATTATTCAATCTCATACTGGGTTCCCTGGACCTTAGCAAAGGGAAATGAGAAGATTGATCAATTATTGATAGGAAATGTGTTGGAAGCTTCAGAATTTCACAAGAAACACCATGTTAATAGTAGAGGCTTAAAGAAGAAATTTTCCATTACTTGGCAACAGGCTAAGGAAATCATACAAAAACTGTCCTGCTTCTTCTTTTTATGATCAAGTTCCTTTACCTGCAGGAACTAAAGGTACAGGAATGAAACTTGGCAAATGGATGTATTTCATTTAGTAGATTTTGGAAAATTAAAATATGTTCATCATACCATTGATGCTTATTCTGGATTCCAATGGGCATCTGCCTTAAGTTCTGAAAAGGCTGATTCTATAATTACATGTTTATTAGAAACAATGGCTGTAATGGGCACACCAGCACAAGTAATACTAATGCCCCAGCTTATGTCTCCAGTAAAATGAAACAATCTTTTGCACGTTACAACATAAAACATGTTGCCTACAGGACAAGCAATTGTTGAAAGATCTAATCACACTCTAACAGAGATGCTTGCTGGACAGGAGGGGGATATGAAGACCCCCCCAGAGATAGACTGCATAATGTCTTACTAACTTTAAATTTTTCTAAACATTAATGAAACAGGAACAACACTGAGTTATGGAAAGAATTGCTGAATTGAGTCAGCCTATGTATTATAAATATTTTAACATCAAAGTAGTCCAGAGCAAGTGTTAAGTTAGGGCTGAGGTTATGCTTGTTTCCACAGGAGAGATAAAAATTGTGGATCCCATCAAGTTGACAAAAATCCAGCATGAACAAGAAGAGTCTCTTGAATGCTGCTGAGATGCCTCTGAGAAGGACAAAATACAAAGGCCTTTGGAGCAAACAACTAATCATCCCACCTGGGGAGAGCTTAAGAGTTTGTATGACAACCCAAACCCCACCCAGTTAACTTAGCAGTCAGTTGGGGAGATATGAATATTCCTGTAGTAGTTAACAAATCTTCTTGGCTACCTGGTCCTTATGACAGCTGAGGTCCTGCTCAGCCAATGGAGGAGGGTAGAGTGATCGACAATTACACCGTTGGAGTACAAGGAATTCCTATTTGCATGGGAAATGGAATTCAATGCCTAAAAATAACCTCTCAAGTATGGCTGTCCATAGTCAATACTACCCAAGGTTGTTATAATAAATTTTATATACTTTTATCTGGTTTTAAAGGACAGGAGATTAATGCTACTGGTTTCATAAACCTACCATTCTGGGAGATGAGGGTTACCAACAAGGAATCTGACTGGGTACATTGGCAACAGTGTAAGTGTGAGAAACCTCGAGTGCTAATTAATATCTCCCATGGAGATGTCATTCACTGGAGCCCTTACGGCTCCCCTCAGGGGAAATATTCTCACTCAGAGTTAAGACAGAAACAGTATAATTTGAATGGAACTACGAAAATCAATTCTTCTGCTAATGGACCTATTCAGTGGCATGGAGTTGGAGTGGCAAGTCCTCTCCTGCAATTTGGCGATTCAACTCAGACTAACTTGTGGAAATTGGCAAGTGCCTTCCACCCTCTTAAGGCGTGAGAAGGAAAATCGAACATTAAAGACGATAAGTACACTCTGTCTTTTAGACTAAATCAAAGCCATCCTATTATGGCATGTGTCCCATTACCTTACTTGCTATTAAAGGGGCCTGCACAATGGCACCCAAGTAATTACAGCATCACTTGTGAACGGTGTACCCTTCATATTTGTGTTAATTCTAATATGTTTTTAAATTTGACTTTTGGAAGTTTATATATTCTCAGAGCAAGGCCAGCAATCTGGATATAGGTGAAGTTGTCGAGGCCATGGCAAGACTCTCCTGCGATGATCCCGGTACAGAAGCTCGCTGAAAGAATATTAAAAAGACCACGCCGAATGGTTGCACTGGTGGTTGCAGGTATTATGGGAATCACTGTATTGACAGCTACAGCAAGAGCCACTGACTGGAGTGGCGCTTCATAAAGAAATCCAAACCACTGAATTCATTAGAGACTGGCAAAGGCATTCAGAAGAACTTCGGACTGGACAAAATAAAATTGATAATGAGATAGCAAATGAATTGGCTGAATTAAGGCAAGCTGTTAGTATTGTTAGGGGATCAGTTAGAGATTTTGAAGGAGCAGATAAAATTAAAATATGATCAGAATGTTTCTTGTTACTGTATCACACCCTTAAGATTTAAGGACAGCAAGTATGATTGGGAAAAGGTTAGAATGCATTTGTTGGGTCACCCTAATTCTTCCCAAATGGTTTTTAATTTACGGAAAAAAAATAAGAAACTTTTGCAAAAAAGTTACCTGGTATTGTGAAGGTCTAGACTTGACTTTACAGGCTCCATCTTAGGGAAGGGGCCACCATCTCAGACCACCTGCTATACTAAGTTCCAGGAAGGACCCCAGGAATGACAACTCAAACTGATAAAGAGCAGTATCCTCCTGCAGACATTCTGTCTGCAGTTTATGGCCCTTGAAGATATCTAGATAATCCTGCTGAGCAGCCCAGATAATCCTGTTCAGCAGGTTGTGGTTCCCCACCAAAAGTCTAACCCAATGGTTTCAAATGTTGTTTTGCACCCAAAGTCTAGACCAATAGTTTCAAAAAGTCACCTTGCACCATATCCCTTCTGCCCAACCAATCCCAAGCTTGTAATTCCCGGCTTGTGGTTTTTCCTATAAAAACTCTCCACACCTGGGCTCGTGGCCACCGCCACATTTCCTTCCATCTGCCGTGCGGTGGCCCAGGTTGAACCTGAACAAAAGGACCCTTGTGTGCTTGCATCGGAAACGGCTCCTTGGTGGTCTCTGGGGGTTTCAAGAAAGGGGAACAACAATATGACAGAAAGGGACATCATGGAAAATCTAGCAGATACCATAACCTCATTCAACCCTATGAATCGCTTTAATAGATTTCTTATCCTAGCAGGTGTTGCTCTTGTTTTAGCAATAGTAACTTTATTGGCTTTAAAATGTGTTTTGATATACTTATGTAAGATTGTAAGACAAAGAAATTTAAAAAAAAAAGTATTTACTGTGAGGCTGCATAAACTTCAAGATAATTAATTATTGTATAAAATAAAGGGGAATCTGTGGCTAGACCTGGCCTGGCTCCAGAGAGTAGCACCTGCCCTAATCCATCTTTTGTTTAGCAGACACCCTTTGTTCCTCTTGCCGCACTATGTGAATCTTGTCTCAGAGTCTCCCAAGAATACAAATTCTATGCAAAACTTAGTTCGGGAAACCTGGAAAGCTGCGATACCTGATGAATCAAGGAATTTGCACTTGGTATTATATTTTTGGAAGCTCTTTTCAGGTTGCTTTGAACATATGGAAATCAACTGGCTAAAGTGTGAACATGGAGAAAAAATAAAAATGCCCTGGGCAAAGGGAAAGTTTTCAGTCCTTTGAGGTTGGATCCCCCTGCAACCGCAAAAGGCTAGACTCATTCTTAAGGTGACTCCGAGTCTTCATTCAACGGACACTCATGAAACACACTGTCTCTGAGTCATTTCTACTCCTGTAACTAACCCAACAAAACTCACTGGCTCACCAACTGGACTTGGGTGGTGTCTGTACTTCTGTCTGCCATTGACAACAGACACTGGTTCACATCTTCCTGAGAGCAGTGTCAAACACCAGCCAGTGAGACGGCTCGGTGGGTAACAGTGCTCGACATCAACCTGGCAACCTGTCCTTGACACCCAGGATCCACATGGTGGGAGAAGAGAACCAACTCCCCATGTCCTTGGGCCTGCACATGTGCGCCATGCCATGCATATACTTATACATGCATATTTTAGTTGTTTTGTTTTTTTGAGGCAAAGTTTCTCACCCTGTAGACTAGGCTGGCCTTGAACTCACATAGATCCTCCTGCCTCTGCCTCCCAAGGGATTAAAGACGTGTGCAACCACCACTGCCTGGCCCATACATGCACATTTTAAAAATATAATAAAAATTTATTTTAAAGAAAGTGAGGCAAGGTGTAGTGCATACACATTTAATTCCAGCACTTTGGAGGCAGAGAGGCAGGCAGATTTCTGAAAGTTGGAAGCCAGCCTGGTCTACACTGTGAATTCTAGAACATCTAGAACTTCTGTTGTATAACAGCTTCCTCCAAGAAGGAACCATTCCACCCCTCAGGAACCTCCTTAAGCAGGAAGGTAAACAACTCAAAATAGCTTCAGACTCACTATGCCAGAGTAAGCAATAGAGCCGAGAGTCCAAACTGTTGAGCACCTGCAGGCTGGGCAGTGGGCCCCAGGTTCCAGCTGTGTGAGCTGTCACCATGCTGGGGTGGGCCTTGGTGATGCAGCCGTCTGTGAGTCATTTCTGCTCCTGTAAGTGAACCCTCACCCATACTCCTGTAAGTGACCCCAACAAAACCCACTAGGTCACCGAGTTGGGTTTCTGTACTTTGGTCTGCCATGGGTTCCCAATCTGAGGTGAGTAGACGTGTGTTGGGTCTCCCCAAGGAAAGTTTTGTCACACAACAAGCATGTAGTGAGACTCTGTCTCAAAAAAAAAGTGAGTTCTCAAAGAGACAGTTTGCATATCCATGTTCATGGCAGAAGTGTTTATAGTCACAAAAATAGTATAGCAATGAGTTAAATGTTTTTCTTTTCTTTTTTTACTTTTTGGTTTTTTGAGACAGGATTTCTCTGTGTAGCCCTGGCTGTCCTGGAACTCGCTCTGTAGACTAGGCTGGCCTTGAACTCACAGAGATCTGCCTGCCTCTGCCTCCCAAGTGCTGGGATCAAAAGTGTGCATCACCACACCCCAATGACTTAAATGTTTTTCCAAGAGACAAATAGATAAGAAAAAAATATGATAACATCATGATGGCGAATCTTTAGTGCCAACCTGGCCCGAATTAGACTCTCCAGGAAAACATACCTCTGCATTTGCCTATGACAGCATTTCCAGAAGCTCTAGTCATTTACGGATGAAAACAGAAAGACTAACCTTGAATACAGGAAGCGACACCTCATGGGAGCCTCTTCCAGATCACAGATGGGATACAAGCAGCTGCCTCAGGCTTCTGGGGCCATGACTTCCTTTGTTATACATCTGTTTGGTGTGTGTGTGTGTGTGTGTGTGTGTGTGTGTGTGTGTGTGTGTGTGCAAGTGTGTGACACATGTGTAGTGGTCAAGGGTTAATGTGGGATATAGCTATTCTCTTCTTCCTGCCATGTAGGTCCCAAGGATCAAACTCAGGTTCTTTTCTCAGTGTCAAGGGCCTTTGCCTGTTGGGCCCAGGCCTCGCTATGTCTTCCTCCCCATGCTGGGTCATAACCTCCTTGAACTGTGATCTAAAGTAAACCATTTCTTCTTCAGTTGCTTGCATCAGGCATTTTGTCACAGTTTCGTGGAAAGCAGGTGACTGTGGAGGGACCCCAAAATAGTGTGACCACACAGCTGCCATGACAGGCCTAGAGGCCCAGGCACAGCTTCTGTGACAGGCTTACTGGCAGGCAACACCCAGATCTAGGAAAAGCCATAAGCTGACCCCACCCAGGGATCCACCCAGAGAAGGGGAAATATTCCAAACATTCCCAACACACACCTATACCCCTAGACAAATGTCAGTCAATCAGGGTCCTGAACCCTGGAAATCCCCTCACCCCAACCTCTGCTATGATAAAAACCCCACCCCACCTGAGCTTAGGGCTCTCTGCTCTCACTGTTGCATGGGACAGACAGAGAGACTGACCTCAGAGCTTGAAATAAAGGGTCTTTGCTCTTACATATAGGGATTCAGTCTCTGTGGTGGTCTTTTGGAGGTCCCCGTGATCTGGGCATAACACTGACATGGCACACATATTCAGTGACAGAAACATTTATAAAGCAGCAGCATCCAGCTTTCAGGGGGTCTTAGCTGGTCAAACCTAATGTATCTTAACCTGGAACAAATCCATAGCCTCTTGCTTCCTGTGGAAACAAACGCAGAGCCTCCTTTCCAAAGCAACATATCCTTAGATCCAAATTTTGAAGTCAAAATACCTTTAAAATATACATATTGGTTTAACTGAGCAGCCTTTACAATCAAATGTCTCTCTGGAGTTAAAAATCCCAAAGACAACACAATCCAGATTCTCTGTGTAATATTCATCTTTATGTGGCTTATTTTTTTATACCACCTTTACTGTCTCTTTAAAGATTTTATTTTTTAAAACTATTTCTTTATATAACTGCATATATTACTTTTTTTCTCTCTTCCAAGAATACATGCATTTTTACACACATTGTAAACCGTTTAGAGGTTTATCCCATCTCAGTCTGTCTTATTGTGAATCCATTGCTTTAAACTACAGCATTCTCTGCCCACCTCAGCTTCCCAACACGGCAGAACTATGTTTACAGCCGGCTCTGGGAACCATGCTCCCACCGACTCTGGGAAGCAGTAGTCTATGCTTCTATCAAAGCAGCATGTATCCCAGAAACCTCTGCTTTGTTGTTGTCGTTGTTGTTGTTTGTTTTGTACTAGCAAAAGCTAAACCTGTCACGACACAGTGCTCTGTGTGGCTTGGAGACACCACTGTGTACCGGCAGAAATCTGCCATGCTGCACTCAAGCCCACATGCCGCTTCAAACCCGCCATACTAGGAAGCTGTTTTTAGCTTCATTTTAGAATCTTTTTTTTTTTAAACCTTTCTTGGGTTTTAGGTCCTATGTTTTGACTCCATTTGTAGCTGAAAGTTTTCCTGTGTCTCGGCCTTCTGGCATTCAGGACAAATCTCTCCCACTAGCATCCCCCAAGTAAACACACAGATACTTATATTAATTATAACTGCGTGGCCATGGCTCAAGCCTTCTGCTAGCTAGCTCTTATATCTTAAATCAGCCCATAACTATTAATCTATGTATTGCCACATGTTCTGTGGCTTTTCCTGCATCCCATTACATGTTGCTCCTTGGGTAGCTCCCTGGTGGCTCCCGATTCAGCCCTCCTGTTCCCAGAATTCTCCTTGTCTGTTTACCCTGCCTATACTTCCTGCCTGGCTACTAGCCAATCAGCGTTTTATTTATCAACCAACCAGAGCAACACATATTCACAGCATACAGAACATCCCACAGCACTATCTCAGAGTAAAAGGCTAGGAAAAGACTTTCCAATCAAATGGGCTTCAGAAGCAAGGTGGTGAAGCTATCCTAATATCTAAAAAAATGGACTTCAAACTAAAATCAATCGAAAAAGATCGGGAAGGACATTACATACTGATCACGGGGAAAATCCACCAAGATAAAGTCTCAATTCTGAACATTTATGCCCCAAATACAAGGGCACCAACATTCAAGAAACATTACTAAAGCTTAAATCTCACATTAAACCCCACACACTAGCAGTGGGAGATTTCAACACCCCACTCTCACTGATGGACAGGTCTGCCAGACTGAAACTTAGTAGAGAAATAAGGGACCTAACAGAAGTTATGATTCAAATGGACTTAATAGATATCTACAGAACATTCTACCTTAACAAAAAAGAATATACCTTCTTCTCAGCACCCCATGGAACCTTCTTGAAAAGTGACCACATGCTCCGTCACAAAGCAAATGTCAACAGATACAAAAACATTGGAATAACCTCCTGTATTTTATTGAACCACCATGCCTTAAAGTTAGATTTCAACAACAACAAAATGTATAAAAAGCCTACAATCTCATGGAAACTGAATAATGTCCAAATGAATCACCAATGGGTCAAGGAATAAATAAAGAAAAAAATTAAAGATTTCCTAGATTTCAATGAAAATGAAAGTACAACATACCCAAACTTATGGGACACTATGAAAGCAGTGCTAAGAGGAAAATTGATAGCACTAAATACCCACATAAAGAAGTTGGAGAAATCTCACACTAATGTCTTAACAGCACACCTGAAAGCTCTAGAACAAAGAGAAGCAAACTCACCCAGGAGAAACAGATGCCAGGAAATAATCAAATTGAGGGCTGAAATCAATGAAATAGAAACAAAGAGAATACAAAGAATCAATAAAACAAAGAGTTGGTTCTTTGAAAAAAATCAACAAGATAGACAAGTCCTTATCCAGACTAACCAAAAGGCAGAGAGAGAGGATCCAAATCAAAAAATTAGAAATGAAAAGGGAGACATAACAGACACCAAGAAAATCCAGAGAATCATCAGGTCATACTTCAAAAACCTGTACTCCACAAAAGTGGAAAATCTGAAAGAAAGGGACAATTTTCTGGATAGGTACCACATACCAAAGTTAAATCAAGACCAGATAAACTATTTAAATAGGCCAATAACCCATAAGGAAATAGAAACAGTTATTAAAAGTCTCTCAACCAAAAAAGTCCAGGGCCAGATGGTTGAATTCAGTGCAGAATTCTACCAGATTTTCAAAGAAGAGCTAATTCCAATACTCTTAAAATTGTTCCACACAATAGAAACAGAAGGAACATTACCAAACTCCTTCTATGAGGCTACAATTACCCTGATTCCTAAACCAAACAAGGACACACCAAAGAAAGAGAACTACAGACCAATCTCCCTCATGAACATGATGCAAAAATACTCAATAAAATACTGGCAAACAGACTCCAAGAACACATCAAAACAATTATCAACCATGATCAAGTAGGGTGGATGCTTCATCCCAGGGATGCAAGGGTGGTTCAACATACAAAAGTCAATCAATGTAATACACCATATAAACAAACTGAAAGAAGAAAACCACATGATCATCTCACTAGATGCAGAAAAGGCATTTGACAAAATCCAACACCCCTTCATGATAAAGGTCTTGGAGCGATCAGGAATACAGGGAACATACCTAAACATAATAAAGGCAATTTACAGCAAGCCAACAGCCAACATCAAATTAAATGGTAAGAAACTCAAAGTGATTCCACTAAAATCAGGAATGAGGCAAGGCTGTCTGCTCTCCCCATACTTATTCAATATAGTACTTGAAGTTCTAGCCAGAGAAATAAGACAACATAAGGAGATTAAGGGGATACACACTGGAAAGGAAGAAGTCAAGCTTTCCCTATTTGCAGATGACATGATAGTATACTTGAGTGACCCCAAAGATTCAACCAAGGAACTGATATAACTTATAAACACCTTCAGCAACATAGCAGGATACAAGATCAACTAAAAAAAAACCAGTAGCCCTCCTAAATACAATTGACAAACAGGCTGAGAAGGAAATCAGAGATACATCACCCTTTACAATAGCCACAAATGATTTAAAATACCTTGGTGTAACTCTAACTAAGCAAGTGAAGGACCTCTAGGACAAGAACTTTAAGTCTCTGAAGAAAGAAATTGAAGAAGATATCAGAAAAAGGATCTCCCATGCTCATAGATGGGTAGGATTAACATAGTAAAAATGGCAGTCTTACCAAAAGCAATCTACAGATTCAGTGCAATCCCCATAAAAAACCCAACACAATACTTCACAGACCTGGAAAGAACAATACTCAGCTTCATACGGAAAAACAAAAAACCCAGGATAGCTAAAAGAATCCTGCACTAAGCAACCTCTGGAAGCATCACCATCCCTGACCTCAAGCTCTACTATAGAGCTACAGTAATAAAAACAGCTTGGTACTGGCATAAAAACCAACATGTGCACCAATGTAATCGAATTGAAGACCCTGACATCTATCTGCACATGTATGAACACCTGATTTTTGACAAAGAAGCCAAAACTGTACGATGGAAAAAAGAAATCATCTTCAACAAATGGTGCTGGCATAACTGGATGTCAACATGTAGAAGATTGCAAATAGATCCATATCTGTCACCATGCACAAAACTTAAGTCCAAGTGGATCAAAGACCTCAACATAAATCCAGTTACTCTGAACCTGATAGAAGAGAAAGTAGGGGGCTGGAGAGATGGCTCAGAGGTTAAGAGCACTGGCTGTTCTTCCAAAGGTCCTGAGTTCAATTCCCAGCAACCACATGGTGGCTCACAACCACTCGCCCTCTTCTGGCCTGCAAGGACACATGCAGGCAGAACACTGTATACATAATAAATAAATAAGCCTTTAAAAAAAATCTTAAAAAAAAAAAAAGAAAGTAGGAAGTAGTCTTGAACACAATGGCACCAGAGATCACTTCCTAAATATAACACCAGTAGCACAGACACTGAGAGCAACAATTAATAAATGGGACCTCTTGAAACTGAGAAGCTTTTGTAGGGCAACAGACATGGTCAATAAGACAAAAAGACAGCCTACAGAATGGGAAAAGATTTTCAACAACACCACATCTGACAGAGGGCTGATCTCCAGAATATATAAAGAACTCAAGAAACTAGACATCAAAATACCTAACAGTCCAGCTAAATAATGGGCTACAGAGCTAAACAGAGAATTCTCAACAGAAGAATCTCAAATGGCCAAAAGACATTTAAGGAAATGCTCAACATCCTTAGTCATCTGGGAAATGCAAATCAAAATGACTCTGAGATACCATTTTACACCTGTTAGAATGGCTGAGATTAAAAAAAAAAAAAAACACTGAAGACAGCTTATGTTGGAGAGGATGCAGAACATGGGAAACACTCCTACAGTGTTGGTGGGAGTGCAAACTTGTACAGCCACTTTGGAAATCAGTATGGCAGTTTCTCAGAAAATTGGGAATCAATCTTCCTAAAGACTGAGCTATACCATTCTTGGGCATATACCCAAGGAATTTTCAATCATACCACAAGGACATTTGCTCAGCTATGTTCATAGCAGCATTATTTGTAATAGCCAGAACATGGAAACAACCTAGATGCCCCTCAACTGAAGAATGGATTAAGAAAATATGGTACATAGACACAACGGAGTACTACTCAGCATTAAAAACAATGACATCATGAGGTTTGCAGGCAAATGGATAGAACTAGAAAATATCATCCTGAGTGAGGTAACCCAGACCCAGAAGGACAAACATGGTATGTACTCACTCATAAGAGGATACTAGATATAAAGCAAAGGATAACCAGACTGCAACCCACAGGTCCAGGGAGGCTAGCTAGTAAGGAGGACCCTAGGAAGGACACATGGGATCGCCCAAAGATGGAGAAATGGATGAGATCTACATGAACAAACTGAGGGGGGGTGGGTAATGAAGGGCAAGGTCAGGGGATGAGAGCTTAGGGGAGCGGAAGGTTTGACCTGGAACGGGAACAGAGTGGGAGAGCAAGGAAAGAGATACCATGGTGAATAAAGACACGATGGGGATAGGGAAAAGCAGAGTGCTAGGGAGGTTCCCAGGAATCCACAAGGATGACTCCACCATAGACTACTGGCAATAGTCGAGAGGGTGCCTGAGCTGGCCTACTCTGGTGATCGGATGGCTGAATACCCTAACTATCATCATAGAACCCTCATCCAGTGACTAATGGAAGCAGATGCAGAGATCCATGGCCGGGTCCCAGACAGAGCTCCAGGAGTCCAATCAATGAGAGAGAGGAGGATTTTTATAAGCAAGATGTATCAAGACCATGATTGGAAAAAGTACAAAGACAACTAGTCAAACTAGTGGAAATGCATGAACTTTGGACCAATAGCTGAGGAGCCCCCATGGTACTGGACTAGGCCTCTGGATAAAAGAGACAGTTGTTTAGCTTGAACTGTTTAGGGGGCTCCCAGGCAGTGGGATCGGGACTTGTCCCTAGTGCATGAGTGGGCTTTTTGGAGCCTAGTGCCTATGGTGAGAAACTTTACGCAGCCTTGATGCAGGGAGGAGGGGCATCAACTGAATGTACCAGGCTCTGCTGACTCCTCATGGGAGACCCTGCCTTGAAGGAGGTGGGAATGGGGGGTGGGTTGGGGGGAGAAGGTGGGGGAAGCTGGAGGAGGGAGGACAGGGGAATCTGTGGTTGGTATGTAAAATGAATAGAAAATCTCTTAATAAAATTAATTAATTAATTTAATTAAATTTTAAAAAAAAGACCCAGCCATACCACTTTTGGGCATATACCCAAGGAATGCTCAATCATACCACACACATACTCAACTATGTTCATAGCAGCATTATTTGTAAGACCTGGAAACAACCTAGATGCCCCTCAACTGAAGAATGCATTAAGAAAATGTGGTACATACATACAATGGAGTACTACTCAACAGTTAAAAAAAAAAAAAAGTGACATCATGAGGTTTGCAGGCAAATGGATGGAACTAGAAAATATCATCCTGAGCGAGGTAACCCAGACTCAGAAGGACAAACATGGTATGTACTCACTCATAAGTGGATACTAGATATAAAGCAAAGGATAACCAGACTGCAACCCACAGCTCCAGGGAGGCTACCTAGCAGGGGGGACCCTAGGGTGACTATGGCTTATAATAAGTTTTGGTTTTGCCCAATCACTAGGCAAGCTTTAGTGAAACATTTCACTATTAGGATAACAATTTGTACTGTATCAAGCTGATGAAAGGATATGCTGGCTGTACTTTCAGAATGGGAGGCCAAAATCTTTTTAGATTGTGGATTAGCCTATATAAAAATATCTGCCATAAATCAAAGTGAAGGGAAAGATGAATAGGAATCTCACTTAAACAACTTAAGTAAAACATAGCTCTCTGAACAGATGAAGATAGGTTTCTTCTGTATCCCAGAATCTAATCAATATTTATACGTATAATTCAGTTATTATTTGGCTTAAAAGGGCTTATTGGGAAATGTTATCATTTTTAGTATTTTCTACAGAGAATACTAAACTTCCAGTTTCAAATAACTCTGGACTTTTGAATTATAACTTTTTTTTATTTTTTAAATTACACTCATGATATTCATTACTTACACTCATGATATTAATCACATTTGTAGTATTCATAGATTACATTCACAGTATGTATATATGTAATATATATATATATATATATATATATATATTTTTTTTTTTTTAATTTTAAATGTCGAATGTCATTTATTGAAAGAGGGAGGAGGTCTTAAATACAGGCTTACAGCACAATGGGAGAACCCCGTAGGGCAGAAGTTCGCTACTGATGTTTTACAATCTTGCATCTAAGCTGTTAACGTCCATTATTCAGGATACACAGACAAGGAACTTCCCTTTAGCATTCAGGAGGGTGGAACCTGGCAGGGAATTAGCATTGGGAGGATATCAAGGTCAAGGTCCGCAAGCAAGGCAACAGTTACCCAAAACGGGGACCAGGGACCTACAGGTCCCTCTTTTATTAAAAAATGAGCTTCTGACTTAGGTTGCATGGGACGTCAGCAGGTCACCTTACCCGTCATGGAGACACCTGCTCAGGCCACACATATAACCTGATTTTATGTTCAAGCTATCTGTGTATTATTTCTCCGCAGTTGTACATAAAAAGTTTTTACATTTAAAAAAAAAGGACAAATACTATAGAATTGTATTACATGAAATATATAGCATATACAAATTCATAGAGCCAGAAAGATTAGATATTATCTCAAGCTGGAGAAGAAAGGAATATAGAGCAATGATTTCCTAAATACAGAATTTCTGTTTTGTGTGATAGAAAAGCCCTACAAATGGACAGTAGTATCAGGACATAATATCATGAATGTAATTAATCAATACAATTAATGTAATTAATGGATACCATAAATATAGTTATTGAATGAATACTGCAAATGTAATCAATGAATACCACAAATATAATTAATATCATGAGTGTAATTAATATCTTGAATATAATTCATGCTACTGAAATGTGTACTTAAAAATGGTTACAATTGCAAATATTATGTTCATTTAAAAAATAAGGTACAATCACCATACAATATATGTGTGTATAAAATTGAAGACAGCAATGTTCTAAAATAGAAAGTGGTAATGGTGTCATGGGCCTATGAGGATGCTGGACTAAAGTCTATCAAATTGTGCAAACAGGCAAATTGTATACTACATAAATTATTTGTCAATAAAGGTTTTATAAAATGTAAAAAAAAAAATGTATGTCTAGCCTCCTTGTCTTTGCTATCTTTGTTGAGCTTAATTTATTTGGATAAACTGAGTCATATAAAAGTTTTATTTTGATACTAGAAGAGCTTCAATTCAAAATCATTATTTTTAGGGCTGAACCTAACAGGAATAAATTATAAAGTCCTAGTCTTGTGAAAGTTGCTAACATATTAAAGACTGCTAGGGAACACAAGTTAAATACTGATATAATTAATCACAGGGATAAGCTTTACTTAGTCCCTTGTATATGCTTTTAGGATTGAGCTTAAAACAAGTAACTAGAAACAAAGTTGTCTATTCAGATATACCTAGGCAGATATCAAATACTTCAGAGATCTATAGAATATAGTATTTAAAATGTTGATTAAAAAGTTTATTGCATCAGACAGAAGCTCCCAGATTCTAGCAGTGACCCAAGGTCTTCAAAGAAGATTACAGGGCACCACGATGTCTCCAGCTGGATTATGGCAATGCTGACCACTGGGCAAGATGCCCTGATACAACACCTGCCACCAGAAACTGGTCCAGACTGTGAATAAGCAGCAGGACACTGGAGAATTAATTGCACCCCTTTTGCCTAGACAAAGTTCTGATACTTTTGCCTCCAACACTATGGAGGACTGGGTATGGACTGGTCTATGTCATTTTTAATAGATTCAGAAGCTGCTAGGTCTGTACTCAGGTATAATTTATCCTTCTTGGATCTCTGATAGTATTGGTGGCTAGGCTCGCTATAACTTTGTCAGCTTGGTGGCATCAGACAACCAGATCCTTCTGCAAGGCTATAGCTAGCTTGTTAGCTCATTTTATATATTAAAATCAAGCCTTGCTGGGCGGTGGTGGCGCACGCCTTTAATCCCAGCACTCGGGAGGCAGAGCCAGGCGGATCTCTGTGAGTTCGAGGCCAGCCTGGGCTACCAAGTGAGTCCCAGGAAAGGCGCAAAACTACACAGAGAAACCCTGTCTCGAAAAACCAAAAATTTAAAAAAAAAAAATTAAAATCAAGCCTTGCCTTTTCTAAAGATACTAGGTATCTTGATAAGAAAATGTCCTAAGATATGAAAGTCTATGCAAGTTTTGAGGGTCTATAAATGTTTTAAGGTATATGAAGGTCTGAGAATATGAAAGATTATAAGCTTTGAGGGTCAAAAAATGATTTAAGATGCAAATGCAAGTTGTAAAGATATAAATAGATGATTTAAGATTTGGGAAATGCTTCAGATTTTTTTCCCTTCTATTATGTTGCTATATTAAGATTTTAAAAGTTCAAAGTTTTAAATTAATAGAGTTCTGACAAGCTAATAGAGCAATGACTACTTACTATTTGGGTCATAAGCTCAAGATTTTAGATCTATTTTGGTTGTCATCTGAATATAAACTTAAAGGTACTTCTCATCAGGCCAAAGACATCTCTGTCCAATCTATACTCAACTCTCTGGACAGAAGAAAAATGTACATGCTTTTAACCTAAATCTGTAGTTTTTCCTAGAATTCAAAGGTATGAGTTCACTCCTGCTATTTTACAGATACCCATTACCTGCTTTTTCTACAATATGAGTCCCAGTACAGATTGGTAATGTATCTACAAACTTCTATGTCCTTTTGTAAAATAAGAACTCATACAGGCTTCAGAGGATCAAAAAAAAAATCATAAAACTTGGATCTCACAGAGGTCAAAACTCCGGGTAAGTACAGCCTAAGTTTTCCCCACCTGTCTATTCCTGAGGATGTTATTATTCTCTCTCCTGGTCTTGGGACTCCTGCCCTTACCAATTACTAAGACTATGGGCCTAAAAGTTCCAAATAAGTACATAAATGTTAGCTTCTGTCCCTAGTTTAAATTTGTCTCAACAGGTTTCCACTTGGCTCCACTTTTCACCTCCAAGCATCAGTTGCTGACTATGAGCTCTGGACTTGCCGAAAGCTGACATGACCAGCCTAGTCAATGTGATTGTTCCCTGTCTCTACAGCTGGGTCAAATAACCACATGCTTCTGACAAAAGCCCCATTGCCCAGCCTTTGACTAGCCTTTTAGTCTTTTGGGGCCCTGACAACAATGCCCTAGTTTCAGCTTGAAGCAGTTCCAGAAGAGAATTCATCCCATGCTCCCTGCCCAAAATAGTTTGAAATGCTAAGTCAAAGGGAAACTCCCTGGCATAGGGGACAAAATGGCTACCCATTATGCCCACTGACATACTAGGAAATTGGACCCAGAGTTGTCAATTGATAGATTAACTAAAATGGTTCTGCAATAAGACATTTGACCTTCTTTATGCAGGACCAAAGCGGTATTAAATAGCCTTAAGAAATTATTATCTCTATTATTTATAATCATTCAGGATTATAATCTGGTTGTACTTAAAGGTCAGAACTACAGGGCCTTAAAAATAGCAATAGATGTAAATGCCACTGCCCTAGAAAAATCCGTTAGCTAATGGTTCTTAGGTCCCAATACACTTGAACCTCTGGACAGGCAGGACCCATGATTGGGTCCTGTCATTGGTACTTGTAAAAGGGAGAATGTGGGGGGCCCAAAACAGCTTGACCACACAGCTGCCATGACAGGTTTACTGGCAGGTACCACTCAGTCACCAGGAAAAGCCACAAATTGACCCCACCCAGGGAGAGCCAGCATCTAAGGGGAAATTCCTGACGTTCCAATCATTTCCAGCACACACCTATACCCTAGACAAATGTCAGTCAATCAGGGTCCTGAACCCTGAAAACCCCCACCCCCAACCTCTGCTATGATAAAAACCCTACCCCACCCAGGCTCAGGACTCCTGATCTCACTGCTCTGTTGGACAGATGGAGAGTCCAAGCTTGAGCTTGAAATAAAACCTCTTTCCTTTTACATATGGGATTCAGTCTCTGTGGTGGTCTTTTGGGTGTCCCCATGATCTAGGTATAACATTCTCAACCTGTAGGTTGTGACTCATGGGAAGGCAAATGATCCTTTCACAGGGGTAACCTAAGATCATCAGAAAAACACAGATATTTACATTATGATTCTTAACAGTAGCAAAATTAGTTATAAAGTAGCAACAAAATAATTGTAGGGTTGGGGTCACCACAACATAGGAACTGTATTAAATGGTTTCAGCATTAAGGTTGAGAACCACTGCTTGAGAAGGAATGTGGCCCCACTAGCACCTTAATATGAGCCCAGTGAGACTTGCAGGAGACCGCTAAGACTGATTGACGTCCTCTAGAGGCATACTTCTGTGTGGCATGCTGTCCTTGTAAGGCCCCCAAGGTCTTTTCAGGGGGCCGAGAAATCAAAACCATGTGACTACCTGTTTCTGGTGCAAGTTCAGGGCAAGCTGAGGCAGGAGGGCTGAGAACCAGGAAGAATTCACTACATAGCCAACCTCGCCTGCAACTTGTTCCACGGCCACGCTGGCCTTGAATTCCCATTCTGTCAGTCTCTCAAGTACCGAATCAAAGGTATATTCTCCTGCACCCAACCCTCAACTCTCAAAGCATTTTTTAAAGTGTTTCCTGAACCCCTGTGATCTAGCGTTTACCTTGACCTCACGACCTCCCTTTAATTCCTTCCAAAAATAATAACTTCAAAAATCACTGTAGTGCTAGAGAACCAAAATCTCTATAGTACTGTTTCCATTTTTATTTGTTTGATTTTTTAAAATAATTTATCTATGTGCATTGGTGTTTTGCCTGTATGTATGCTTGTGTGAGGGTGTCAGATCTTTTGGAAATGGAGTCACAGACAGCTGTGAGCTGCCATGTGGGTGCTGGGAATTGAATCCAAGTCCCCTGTAACATCAGCCAATACTCTTAACTGCAGAGCCATTGCTTGATTTTTCAAGACAGGGTTCCTCTGTGTAGCCCTGGATGTCCTGAAATCTACATTCACATAAAAATAATACACGCAGCTGGGTGGTGGTGGCACACACCCTTAACCCCAGTGCTTGAGAGGCAGAGCCAGGTGGACCTCTGTGAGTTCGAGGCCAGCTGGGCCAGAGAAGAGGGAGCACGGCCAGGAAAGCCTAGGAGTCCAGGTCCTCTCTTCTCAGCTCAGCAACCAATACATATACACACATACATATTTTATTTTACAATACCATTCAGTTCTACATATCAGCCATGGGTTCCCCTATTCTCCCCCCTCCCACGCCCTCCCCTTACCCCCAGCCCACCCCCCATTCCCACCTCCTCCAGGACAAGTCCTCCCCTGAGGACTGCGATCAACCTGGTAGGCTCAGTCCAGGCAGGTCCAGTCCCTTCCTCCCAGCCTGAGCCAAGCATCCCTGCATAAGTTCCAGGTTTCAAACAGCCAACTCATGCACTGAGCACAGGACCTGGTCCCACTGCCTAGATGCCTCCCAAACAGATCAAGCCAATCAACTGTCTCACCTATTCAGAGGGCCTGATCCAGTTGGGGGCCCCTCAGCCTTTGGTTCATAGTTCATGTGTTTCCATTCATTTCAGCAATCAATCTTTAAGTTCCATAAGATGTTGAAATAAAAGACAAGTGGGTAACTGTCCCACGTGTGCCCCCATCACCATCAGTGTCCCCAAGGCTGAAGGGACGGCCTGTGTGGCAGGCAGCCCCAGGCAGGGGCGGCGGGCCTGTGAGGCCGTCCTCTGAGCGGTAGTGTAAGGTGTAAGGAGAACGTGACAGATGTTAGTGACACCATTGCTTACACAGCAGAGAGGGGTGAGGGCCACTGGGTGTGGCTGACGGCGGCGACGGCGACTGGGTGCAGACAGGTGTTTGACAGTTGAACAGATCACCGAGTACATCCTTCCTGCATTCACTACCCGTCAGCTTGGGGACCAGAGAAGGAAGACTGGGAAGAGGAATGGCCGCCCACTCCCAGGGGTCATTTGCACACCTGGGTCCACTTCACGGCCCACACCTCAGGTTCAATTAATCAGATTTATTTTTGTTTTATGTGTATGGCCGTTTTCCCTGAGTGTATATCTGTGAACCACATGTGTGTTCGTTTCCAGCAGAGGTCAGCAGAGGGCCTCAGATCCCCAGGGACTGGAGTTACAGCAAGCCAGCATGTAGGCACTGGGAATTGAACCTGGGTCCTCATAGAAGAGCGGCTGGGGCTTTTAACCCAGATCCCACGCCTGTGGGCTGCACTCCTCCAGCCCTGCCCACGTCCACACAGAACGTTCCACGGAGAACACTGCTCAGACTGCGGGCTGCCTGTTACGGTGACTTCTCTGAAGCTTTGCCACGTCATTTAAGGTCCAGAGGAGCCCCTGCTCTACGGGGTCCCTCCCTATACTTAGCCCCACGTCACGGCTCCCCAAACCCCTCTCAGGAAGAACCCCCCGTGGGGCAAGCTCTACCCACCGAGCCTCGTTTGTCCTTTTTGACAGAGGGTCTCACTACACAACCCAAGCTAGACAGTCGGGCAGCAATCCTCCTGTCTCAGTCTCTCTCTGCCATTCTCAGAACCCTGTCTCTCCAACCTCTCAGCCACCACTACTTTCTACACACACACACACACACACACACACACACACACACACACACACACGCACCAGACCAAGCACTCGTGGGTCTGTGTCCCTGGGCATGAACCAGGCTCCACTACACGCATGTAAGTGTACAGATGTGGCATACATGAACAAGCTTGACGTTTGTGTATGAACCCGTTTCCAGGCCTTCCTACCCCACCTGGGGCTCCTGTTTGACTCAGTCTGAAGTGGACGTGCTAACAACGGGAGAGCGCGAGTGTCTGGCTCTGAGCCCGTGAGGCACGGCAAAGGAAAGCATGGTCAGCCATGACTAAATCTGGCCTGGCTACCTCACCACCGCTGGGGAGAAGACGTCACAGGATAAAGTGGCTCCAATACATCCAAGTCCAACACGGACCAAAGGCGCGGCCGGAGTTGCCAGGTGCCCATGTCGGGGGAGATGCCAGGGGAGGGCAGCGGGGCCTGGCAGAGCAGGAGGCTCCTGGCCATCTTCCCGCTGGGAGTACGGCTCCCAAACGGCATCCTCAGTCCTAACCACACCAGGTCCCCGCAGCTCACGACAGGGACTGGAATGAGGCACCTGGAGAGTGAGCCTGCAGAGCAGGGGTGGAACCACAGGTACTCAGTGAGGTTTAACAGCCGGGGGCCAGGGTCTGGAGGACTTGGTGAGGAGTGAACCCCCAAGACTGGAAACAGCGGGAAGTGCGTGTGAAAAGGACCCGCGGTGAGTGGGCAGCAGGATGGGGCCCAGAGCCTGCAGAGAACAGACAGCACGGGGGGGGGGGGGGGCATGGTGTGAGGACTCAGTCCAGGCAGGTACAGGGAGGTGACACAGATGTGGACCGTCTTGGTGACTCCTGTGACAAACAGTAGGGTCTACCTCCAGTTTGGACCCAGAAGTGACAGGAGAGTGGCACACGGGGGAACCGGGCTCAGAGTTAAGAGGGAGAGGGTGCAGACACAAGCCAGACGAAAGCTTCCCAACTAGCTAGAGAAGCTGCAGACGTGACCCAGGGCTTAGCTAACACTCACTAGTGAGGGCTGGGGTGTGGCTCTGTGGTGGAGTGCTTAGCTCAAACCCAACAGTATCTGGAGACCGGGAGTGTGGCTCAGTGGTAAAGCCCCTGCCTAGAATCCCCAGTGAGGGGCTGGGGTGTGGCTCAGTGGTAGAGCACCTGCCTAGAATCCCCCAGTGAGGGGCTGGATGTATGGCTCAGTGGTAGAGCCCCTGCCTAGAATCCCCCAATGAGGGGCTGGGGTGTGGCTCAGTGGTAGAGCCCCTGCCTAGAATCCCCCAGTGAGGGGCTGGGGATGTGGCTCAGTGATAGAGCACCTGCCTAGAATCCCCCAGTGAGGGGCTGGAGTGTGGTTCAGTGGTAGAGCCCCTGCCTAGAATCCCCCAGTGAGGGGCTGGGGGTGTAGATCAGTGGTAGAGCCCCTGCCTAGAATCCCCCAGTGAGGGCTGGGGTGTGGCTCAGTGGTAGAGCCCCTGCCTAGAATCCCCCAATGAGGGGCTGGGGGTGTAGATCAGTGGTAGAGCCCCTGCCTAGAATCCCCCAGTGAGGGGCTGGGGTGTGGCTCAGTGGTAGAGCCCCTGCCTAGAATCCCCCAGTGAGGGGCTGGGGTGTGGCTCAGTGGTAGAGCCCCTGCCTAGAATCCCCCAATGAGGGGCTGGGGGTGTGGCTCAGTGGTAGAGCCCCTGCCTAGAATCCCCCAGTGAGGGACTGGGGGTGTGGCTCAGTGGTAGAGCCCCTGCCTAGAATCCCCCAGTGAGGGGCTGGGGTGTGGCTCAGTGGTAGAGCCCCTGCCTAGAATCCCCCAGTGAGGGGCTGGGGTGTGGCTCAGTGGTAGAGCCCCTGCCTAGAATCCCCCAGTGAGGGACTGGGGGTGTGGCTCAGTGGTAGAGCCCCTGCCTAGAATCCCCCAGTGAGGGGCTGGGGTGTGGCTCAGTGGTAGAGCCCCTGCCTAGAATCCTCCAGGGAGGGCTGGGGGTGTGGCTCAGTCGTAGAGCATTTCCCCAGCATGTGGGAGTCCCTGGGCTCCATATCCACTTGGGTGGAAAAGCAAACAAAAAAAAAAAGAAACCCAATTAGTTCAAAAGTAACTAAAAGCCAAAAAGTGAGACTACTACTTCTGGAATTTATCCTTTGGGTCCCACTGGGGTCACTTCTTCTAGAAAGCCACTCTGGCCGCTGTCCAAGTCCCCATCTCTAGGAACACTTCCCGAACCTCAGGACTAAAAACCAGTTTTAAGCATCTAGGTACTTGTTTGCTTCCTCAGCCCACCAGGGGGCGCCCTATTCCCAGACTTCAGCAGGGCTGGATCAACGGTATCAGTTTCTCTACTGTCCAGTGCTGTGCGCCCGTTTTGGTCCCTAGTGTGACAGAACAGAAACTGGAGAAAGTTACATGAAGAGTAACATGAAAGCAGCCAGTCTGCAGAGAAAGACCGGAAGCCTTTACCCTGGCATCTTCTGACAAACAGTGCAGGCGCCGGGGACACCCAAGAGGGGGCGCACACTATAAAAGCGGGAGGCTGTGGGGCTGTCCTCAGCTCGCTAGCTTACTTCCCTCCTGGGCTGCTGCTCGCCCCCCCCCCCCCGCCCCCTTAGAAAGCACGCCCTTTTCTTCATCTCTCCTGGAGGCTGCTTGGATTCTCACCTAACCTGCACCCTTGACCTTAAACTCTAATGAAATTGTCCTTAGGCTTCCTTCCCAGTCCATCTCTAAACTTTTAAATTGAGATAAAGAACCCTAAAAGGGCCATCCACAAGCACAGCTTCAATGTCTTCATTAACCAACTTCAACTTCCCAGCACCTCCACCTTCTCTCCACACTACAAACATTCTTACCACCTCTTCAGCTGCGTGTTACAAGAACATGCTCGCACAGGAGAATCTGCGGGGACTAAGAAATAACCACTTCGGTCCAAGTTTTTAGAAGAAAACTATATTCTTTTCAAGAAAATGTCAACATCCTCCTTGGGGGGAACTTAATTTAAGTCAAATCACATAGTTTTGTGGTGGAGCCTGATACAGTGCGCGCAGATGCTCCCGGGGTCTGCTGGGAGCTCTCGTGGGCTTTCTCTCTGCCTTTGAATTCGCTCAGGGTCTTCTGAGACTGATGCTGGAAAAGCACCGGCCCAGACTGGATCCCGAGAGGTGGAGGACTGTGGCTGAAAACACCCATCAAGGCCAAACCGCGGTGTTCCCAGGTTGTCACTGCCCCCTGGCTGTGATCACACACAAACAAGGCACCCTTCCCCCATGGCACCAAGGCCCTCCAAGCCCTGCCCCTCTGGGAGCCGAGGTCAGGCAGAGGAGCTGGGCAGAGGAGCTGGGCCTGTCCCGAGGCTGCAGGGTGCGGGTGTCCTGGAACCCAGCAGGGGAGTAGCTTGAGGCACGGACGGTGAATAAATAGAAATCGATTATTTGTCGCAGGGGTCCGGCCCCTGCGTAAGGGACAGCAGCTCGGTGGAGGGGGTGAGAGGGGGGTGTGGGTCACCCCGTCTCTCCTGATGGCTGCTTCTCAGAGCTCAGTCACGTGCACAGCCGGCGAGGGGAGCGGGCCGGGTCCCAGGCGCCTCAGGTGGCACCGGCGGCAGAGCAGATGCCCCTCCAGGGGGTAGCAGCGGCGTCCCTCCTCCCCGCTCAGCTGGAGCCCGCAGTCCTGCGGAAGAAAAACCACAACCCTGAACCCCAGTAAGCAGGAGGCTGGGCATCCTTACCAAAGGGGGCATCAGGGTTGCGTAGGCTGTGCCAGCTAGGAACTTAATGAAACAGGAGAGAAGCCCTTGACACCCGAGGGCCTGGAGTCAAGTCCGGCCTCAGGGAAAGGGCAGGGATGGGCAGTGAGTGTGGGCTGCCTAGCAATCTACACTGCTTTCTTTTTCTTTGTTTCTGTTCTTTTTGTTGTTGTTGCTTAAGACACAATCTCTCTATACCCGACTGCCCTGGAACTCAAGTTCCATACTGGGCTGGCCTCAAACTCCCAGAGACTCACCCGCCTCTGCCTCCAGAGTGCTGGGATTAAAGGCTGCAACACCACACCCAGCTTCACAAGCTATGGTTTTTAAGAGCAAGGCAGGGCTGGAGAGACAGATGGATGGCTCAGTGCTAAGAGCTTGCTGCACCACCATGCAGACCACAGCTCAGACCCCTGTACCCACAGAACAAGCCAGACTCCCACAGACTCCAATAACTCCAGTTCTGACTCAGCACCCCACACACAGACACACAAAGCAACAGCCACCAAGCCAGGTGTGGTAGCCACATCTGTAATCCCAGCATTCCAGAAGCAGAGGCAGAGTCAAGTTCCAAGCCAGCACGATCTACATAGTGAGTTCCAGGCAGCCATGGCTACAGAGCAAGACTGTGTCTCAAAGGAACAGAAGACAACAAAATTCCAACACACTTAGCAGACTGTAACCCCAGGAGGCTGAAGAAAGACTGGGTTTGAGTCCAGCCTGAGCTAACAAAATCGTCCAAAGGCTGGAGATCTAGCTCAACAATAATTTCTAACAGCATGCACAGGACCTGTGTCCCAGTGCAGACACACAGGGAGTTCCAGGACAGCCAGGGCTGTCGTGGGATAATTTTTTTGTACACTGTTCGCCAAGGTGCCTTCTGATTGGTTTAATAAAGAGCCAAATGACCAATACCTTGGCAGGAGAAGACAGGCGGGATTTCTGGTCGTGGGGGTGGGGGAAGGAAATTGATCTAGGTGTGCAGAGATGCCAGCAAGAGGCAGAGCAAGTCAGACAGACAGAATGGAAGAGAGGTAAAAGCTACACAGCAGAACATAGATTAGTAGAAGCAGGCTAATATGAGTTATAAGAGCTAGTTGGAGAAAAAGCCTAAGCTAAAGGCCAAACTTTTATAATTAATAGTATGTCTCCGTGTCATTAATTTACGGGCTGGCAGTCTCAGAAAGTCCGATGAGAAATTTACTACATTTGGTACCTGTGGAGAGGGTCAGCTGATCATTTTCTCCATTCTGTGCATCTATCAGGTTTATACCCTAATATCTGACTCCTGAGCTTTATTTATTAATGAAACAATAAAAAAAGACACTATATTTGGCATCCAACATGTGGCAAAACCACACACTTTCCCGTTACACAGACATTAAACAAAAACTAATACAGCTAGCTCTCCCAGGACTTGATCATTATCCCAATTTTCTGAGGGTCCCCTGGAGATGTCAACGTCCCCAGACAACAGGAAGCAGTCTAGAGAACACACCGCTCACATTCCCAAGAGGTGAGGTGGGTGGGTTATAAATGTTTGTCATCTTTTAGGGGGGTTGGTTGCAAGCTGCTACTGGTCATGGTCAGGGAAAAACTAAACAAAGTAGGTTCAATGCAGGGACTTCTGAAAAGAAAAAGGGGGTATAGGAATGATAGAATAAAAGGGTAGATTATTGAATCTAATTTAAAGCACACAAAAAGGCAACTACTAGTCTCAAATATTTTATATTGGTATGGATCTTTAAACAATGATATAAATTTAAGGTTATTTTTGTTAGAACATACTATATATATATATATATATATATATATATATATATATATATATATATATGTTTCTGCTCTTGTTTAAGGTATTGTACCTATGCAACTCATTTTAAAATGTAAAATTCTAATCCTTAAAGGCTATTATTAAAAACTGTTTAGGATAATTAAAAAATGTAGGTTAGTAATCAGTCATCTATAACAATCAAACTTTGTAGTCATGTAGGTATGTTTTCAAGAAATATATTTTAAATAGAGAGATGGTCTTCAAACACTTCAGAGATCTACAGAATATGATATTTAAGATGTTTTAATAACATAAAGCTTTTCATGACAGTGAGACGTGTCTGCTCCTGGCAGCACCAATCTACTTCAAAGAAGATGATGGGCATCAAAGAACCTCCATATGGAGTTTGCTTTTACTGTGACAAAGTTAGCCAATGGGCAAAGAAACTTCCCTTGCCTCGACTGCTGACAGTATACTATCCAAACCGGAAAAGCAGGACACAAAAGGTGACAAACTTTGGCAAGACAAGGTAGGACAGTCCTTCAAAATTCTCTGCTTCACAGGAAAGTCTGTCAGATATTCTAGGCCTGTAGGCTAAAGACGGATGCCCAACATTGCAGAGAAACCTTGGGTGACTGTAGAGGCAGCCAACTGTCTCTGTTGTTTCTCTAGTTTTGGAAGTTGCTTTCTCTAAACTTCTTGTTTATTCTAATAATATTTTATCCTTCTTGGGTCTCTGATGAGGGCTGAAGACTAGATAGTTATACTGTTTTCTTTTACCAAAGTTAAAAAAAAAACTCACAAAAGAGATGTAAACTTTATAAAGGTTGAGATATAAAAGCTTAAATTGTTTACCTAAGAAAATCTTTTAAGGTCTAAAAAGGTATTTTTTTGGTTGGTAATATTAAGTTATGATAAAATATTTATTTAGACAAAAAGGGGGAAATGTTGTGGAGAATCTTTATGTACACTATGAAGACGGGTCTTTGCCAAGGCTCCTCTTCTAATTGGTTTAATGAAGAGCCCAATGGGCAATAGCTAGGCAGGAGAGGATAGGTGGGATTTCCAGGGAGAGAGAGGAGATGAATCTAGGCGCACAGAGACACCAGCGAGACACAGATCAAGTTGGACATACAGAATGGAAGAGAGGTAAAAGCCAGGTGGCAGAACATAGATTCATAGAAGCAGGTTAATCTGAGTTATAAGAGACAGTTGGGGAAAAGCCTAAGCTAAAGCCAAGCTTTCAAAACGAGTAACAAGTCTCCTGCGTGTCATTATTTGTGGGCTGGCAGTCCAGGAAGTCTGATGAGAAAGATTGCTACACAGGAAGACCCTATTTCAAAAAACCAACCAAACAACAGAGCGGTGAGCTTGGTCTCGTGTCTTGGGAGGAGTGGTTGAACCATTAAAGAGGTTTGGGGTCTTTGGGGACATGTCCTCAAGAGGACTCTGGAACATTGACCTCTTTTTTCCATACATGTATTATTTTATTATTGTTTTTTTTTTTTTTTTTTTTTAAAGACAGGTTTTCTCTGTGTTGCCCTGGCTGTCCTGGATCTCACTCTGTAGACCAGGCTGGCCTCGAACTCACAGAGATCTGCCTGCCTCTGCATCACCAGTGCTAGAATTAAAGGCGTGTGCCACCAATGCCTGGCTGCATGTATTATTTGTATGTGAATGCAGGTGTACCGAAGCATGCATGTGAAGGTCAGAGGAAACTTGTAGAAATCAGCTGTCTCTTCCACCAGGTGGAGGTCCTAGGGATTAAACTCAGGCCCTAAGACTCAGTAGCAGGTGTCCTTACCCACTGAGCCATCTAGAAGGTCTCACCAGCCCTCTTCCTTACCAATAATGAGGTGAGCAGCTCTGACACACCACAGGCCCAAAGCAATGGAGTCAACCAACCATCATGGGATGCATCCTCTAAAACCAAGCTGAAGTAAACCTTTGTTATGTAAGTCGGTGACTTCTGGTATTTGTTACAGTAACAGTAAGTGACAGCACACTCATCCTCTGCTAGAATTCTGATGGAAACATCGTATCTCCTGCACATCCACATCCAGTCACCTACCACACCCCCATCCCCACTGCCTCTCGACTCCACCAGCTTCCTCAAGGGTCCCTACCTGTAACTCCCCCTCTTCCATGGTTAGTTTTCTACATGGCTGTCATTTGCTGTCATTTTGTTGGGTAAGCCACTGCGCAGATATGTACTGCCCCAATCTCTTGAGTGCTGGGGCTATAGGCATGCGGGGTATGGAGGCATACCCCTGTAAACCCCAGACTAGGGAGGCTAAGGCAGTTAAGAGCACGCGTTCTAAGGCTGGGCGCCTCTAACCCCAGCACTTGGGAGGCAGAGGCAAGAGTTTGTGGTCAGCCTGGTCTACAGAGTGTGTTCTAGGACAGCCAGAACCACACAGCAAAAAACCTGTCTCAAAAAACCAGAGTGCAAGTTCTGGGCCAGTTTGGGCTACACAGAATCCCTGTCTCAAAAGCAAAACGAAACGCAGAGTGGACTACTGCCATCTTTTTTCTCTCCGCTGCCCTAGGGAAGTTGGTTCTCTTCAGCCTGCACAGCCTCTACCCCAACCTCTGGCAGTCTCACCGGCAATACAAAACTATACACACACACACACACACTTCAACATTAAAACACTGCCTGGCTAACTCTTCTTCAAATCTTAGGCTGGGTGTCACCTCCTCCAAGAAACCTTCCATGATTTTCAAGGCTCTGACAACTCCTTCAACAGGACACATCACCTTACATGGAGAGTGCCAATTGGGAGTTCCCATCTATTCTACTGACTCCAACACCCACCCAGTGGACATGTGACGATGGGAAAGAGAGACAGGTGCTGGTGGAAAGAAAGGAAAAGGCCTGTTGGGGGAGCATGGGGCAGAAGCCACCAGACAGGGTCCATGAACAGACATCAGGGTGAAGGGGCCAGTGTGTGGGAGGGTCAGCAGAGGAGGGTGTGCAGAGGAGGGTCAGCAGAGGAGGGTGTGCAGAGGAGGGTCAGCAGAGGAGGGTGTGCAGAGGAGGGTCAGCAGAGGAGGGTGTGCAGAGGAGGGTGTGCAGAGGAGGGTCAGCAGAGGAGGGTCAGCAGAGGAGGGTGTGCAGAGGAGGGTCAGCAGAGGAGGGTGTGCAGAGGAGGGTCAGCAGAGGAGGGTGTGCAGAGGAGGGTCAGCAGAGGAGGGTGTGCAGAGGAGGGTCAGCAGAGGAGGGTGTGCAGAGGAGGGTCAGCAGAGGAGGGTGTGCAGAGGAGGGTCAGCAGAGGAGGGTGTGCAGAGGAGGGTGTGCAGAGGAGGGTGTGCAGAGGAGGGTCAGCAGAGGAGGGTGTGCAGAGGAGGGTCAGCAGAGGAGGGTCAGCAGAGGAGGGTGTGCAGAGGAGGGTCAGCAGAGGAGGGTCAGCAGAGGAGGGTGTGCAGAGGAGGGTCAGCAGAGGAGGGTCAGCAGAGGAGGGTGTGCAGAGGAGGGTCAGCAGAGGAGGGTGTGCAGAGGAGGGTCAGCAGAGGAGGGTCAGCAGAGGAGGGTCAGCAGAGGAGGGTCAGCAGAGGAGGGTCAGCAGAGGAGGGTCAGCAGAGGAGGGTGTGCAGAGGAGGGTCAGCAGAGGAGGGTGTGCAGAGGAGGGTCAGCAGAGGAGGGTGTGCAGAGGAGGGTCAGCAGAGGAGGGTGTGCAGAGGAGGGACAGCAGAGGAGGGTGTGCAGAGGAGGGTGTGCAGAGGAGGGTGTGCAGAGGAGGGACAGCAGAGGAGGGTGTGCAGAGGAGGGTGTGCAGAGGAGGGACAGCAGAGGAGGGTGTGCAGAGGAGGGTCAGCAGAGGAGGGTGTGCAGAGGAGGGTGTGCAGAGGAGGGTCAGCAGAGGAGGGTCAGCAGAGGAGGGTGTGCAGAGGAGGGTCAGCAGAGGAGGGTGTGCAGAGGAGGGTCAGCAGAGGAGGGTCAGCAGAGGAGGGTGTGCAGAGGAGGGTGTGCAGAGGAGGGTCAGCAGAGGAGGGTCAGCGGAGGAGGGTGTGCAGAGGAGGGTCAGCAGAGGAGGGTGGGCAGAGGAGGGTCAGCGGAGGAGGGTGTGCAGAGGAGGGTCAGCAGAGGAGGGTGGGCAGAGGAGGGTCAGCGGAGGAGGGTGTGCAGAGGAGGGTGTGCAGAGGAGGGTCAGCAGAGGAGGGTGTGCAGAGGAGGGTCAGCAGAGGAGGGTGTGCAGAGGAGGGTGTGCAGAGGAGGGTGTGCAGAGGAGGGTCAGCAGAGGAGGGTGTGCAGAGGAGGGTCAGCAGAGGAGGGTGTGCAGAGGAGGGTCAGCAGAGGAGGGTGTGCAGAGGAGGGTCAGCAGAGGAGGGTGTGCAGAGGAGGGTCAGCAGAGGAGGGTGTGCAGAGGAGGGTGAGCAGAGGAGGGTGTGCAGAGGAGGGTGAGCAGAGGAGGGTGTGCAGAGGAGGGTCAGCAGAGGAGGGACAGCAGAGGAGGGTGTGCAGAGGAGGGTCAGCAGAGGAGGGTGTGCAGAGGAGGGTGTGCAGAGGAGGGTCAGCAGAGGAGGGTGTGCAGAGGAGGGTGTGCAGAGGAGGGTCAGCAGAGGAGGGTGTGCAGAGGAGGGTGTGCAGAGGAGGGTCAGCAGAGGAGGGTCAGCAGAGGAGGGTCAGCAGAGGAGGGTGTGCAGAGGAGGGTGTGCAGAGGAGGGTGTGCAGAGGAGGGTGTGCAGAGGAGGGACAGCAGAGGAGGGTGTGCAGAGGAGGGTCAGCGGAGGAGGGTGTGCAGAGGAGGGTCAGCAGAGGAGGGTGGGCAGAGGAGGGTCAGCGGAGGAGGGTGTGCAGAGGAGGGTCAGCAGAGGAGGGTGGGCAGAGGAGGGTCAGCGGAGGAGGGTGTGCAGAGGAGGGTGTGCAGAGGAGGGTCAGCAGAGGAGGGTGTGCAGAGGAGGGTGTGCAGAGGAGGGTGTGCAGAGGAGGGACAGCAGAGGAGGGTGTGCAGAGGAGGGTGTGCAGAGGAGGGACAGCAGAGGAGGGTGTGCAGAGGAGGGTCAGCAGAGGAGGGTGTGCAGAGGAGGGTCAGCAGAGGAGGGTGTGCAGAGGAGGGTCAGCAGAGGAGGGTGTGCAGAGGAGGGTCAGCAGAGGAGGGACAGCAGAGGAGGGTCAGCAGAGGAGGGTGTGCAGAGGAGGGTCAGCAGAGGAGGGTCAGCGGAGGAGGGTGTGCAGAGGAGGGTCAGCAGAGGAGGGTGTGCAGAGGAGGGTCAGCAGAGGAGGGTGTGCAGAGGAGGGTCAGCAGAGGAGGGTGTGCAGAGGAGGGTCAGCAGAGGAGGGTCAGCAGAGGAGGGTGTGCAGAGGAGGGTGTGCAGAGGAGGGTGTGCAGAGGAGGGTCAGCAGAGGAGGGTGTGCAGAGGAGGGTCAGCAGAGGAGGGTGTGCAGAGGAGGGTGTGCAGAGGAAGGTGTGCAGAGGAGGGTGGGAGGCTGGGGCTTACCTCACAGTGGTAACACTCCACATGGTAGTCTCTGTCCATGGACACCACGCGAATGGTTGTCTCACAGCCCTGAGGAAGAGGCGGGTTCACACACAGGCTCCTCCCTGGACCTGGAGCACCAGAACCTCTCCATTAAGGCCCCCCTCTACAATGTGCTACCTTGGACAGACATGACCCATGCACAAGGACATGGTACTTCAGCAGGTGCAAAAGAGCAGATATGTATGTGCCCTGGGCATCTTCCCCACACACATGCATGTGACAATAAGAAAGTTGCAGTAGAGATGCACGCCTCTAATCCCAGCACTCAAGAGGCAGAACCAGGTGGAGCTTTGTGAGTTCGAGGCCAGCCTGGTCTACAAAGTGAGATCCAGGACAGGCTCCCAAACTACACAGAGAAACCCTGTCTTGAAAAACCAAACAAAAAAAGTCGAGTGGGTGTTGGCTCATGCATACTATCTTCAGTCTCTAGAGCCAAAAACCCCCACTACCAGCCGAGTTTCCTGGGGAAGCTGACCTGGACAGACATGGCTGCACAGGCCAAGGCCTCCCCATCTGCTCCTCTTGCCCTAGGCCCCCCAACATCCACTGCAGAACTGTATGCAGGGCCGTTGTGCGGCCCTTCCCTATTACAGGTAATGGAGCAGAGCGCTGCAGCGGAACACACGAGCAGCACTTCATCGGGGCACATCTGTCCCACCCCTGCATGACGTCCTACATGTTCCTCAGCTCTGACCACCTGTGACCATGTCTACTGCGGCCCAGGGTCTCAGGCAGAGCAGATAGGAGCAGGCAAAGCCTCAGGACCAGGCCTCTGCTGCTGCTTCCCAGTGAAGCGTTCCTACCTGCGCAGGGAGGATGGGGCGGGCACAGGAAGCACATTTTGGTGCAAACACCCTGGAAGGTGAAAGGAAAGTGGGCGTGAGGAGGTCAGTGAGTAGAGGCAAGTGCACGGGGGTAGACCTACCACAAGAGCTCCAAGGCAAGCCTGCCCTCCTGTGTGGACACGCTTCTGCCTTCTTGGTACTAATGGCTGACAGGGTTCCTATCTGTCTCCTGCCTCCTCCCTCCTCCTCCAGGACGGCCTCAGGTTCCCTCCAGCCATCCCCTATGCATTCTCTAGCCCGTGATATCCAGACTGAAGCCATCCCTAGGGGGAGACCTCTGCCACCCTGAGTACCAAGGCTAAAATCAGACCCAGCACAGACCCAGAGCTGAGGCCTGAGTCTGGAGCCACAGCGAGCAACAGACTGGCCGCCCATGTGGCACCAGGACCCTTCCCTCGGGAGCAAAAGGCCAGACGGCAGGGAACAGTCAGGTGAGGCCCACAAGGAAGAAGAGGGGCAGGTGTAGGCAAAGGCAGCAGGAGGGGACTGGTGGCCAGACTACCCTGAAGAGGGACCAGAAAGCACAAACGCCCCTGGCCTGCCCTTCCAGTCCAATGTGAACCTTCCCTGGCTCATGTGTTAGAACGCTTGCTCCCCAGCAGATGGCACTGTTCTGGGAGCTTAATGGTGACAGCTCACTCCAGGTTCCTTCCTGATGTCTCTTCTTTCTGTCCCAAGATGTAAGGAATCCCATCTTCCTGCTCCTGTCACCAAAGCCAGAGCTGTCCCAACACCGTGCCTTCAATACCAGGCCTTGCCCACTATGGTGGACTGTCTTCTGAATCGTGAACCAAACCAACCTCTCCTTACAGTGTTTTGTGAAGAACTGTCACCACAGCAGGGCTAAGACGCCTGCCCCAAGTGTGAGAACATGGAGGTCGGCAGGGAACAGCCGCTGAGGGCCGTGCTGTGGACCGCACTGCTCCGGCAGGGAAACTCACGTGTGGTAGTCTCTAACGCAGTAGATGTTGCTCTCCACGTCCACGGTGAAGGGGACCCCATCCAGGCACTCGTTGCACACTGAGCAGCGGAAGCAACCGGGGTGGTAGGACTTGCCAAGGGCCTGCAGGATCTGGGGGAGGCACAGGCGGGACTCAGCACTGCCCCCAAGAGGTCACGGCTCAGAGCCCGGCCGGCCATGGGTCTGGAACAGGAGAGAGCGGGGCCCTCAGACTCCACCCAGGGTGGGGGACTCCAGGTCACTGGGGAGTTTCTTACCATCTCCATGATAAGGTGTCCACACACGCTACACTTGTCAGCTGTTTGCTGGAACCCGGAGTACTGAGAGGGGACACAGGATCCAGGACGTCACGTGACAAAGGGGCACTCACTGTCGCTGGCCACAGGTCTGCATGTGAGTCCGAAGGAGATCCCGCCCCTGCTCCCACCCAGCTCGGCCAGCAACACAGTGTAGACTCACCAGGAAGTCCTCCTGGCAGTACACTTTCTCACCCACGTTATAGAAGGCCTTCCCGCGGAGTCGTCTCCCTAGAAGGGTAAGGGGTGAAGGGGAGGTCCCTGGCTTGAATGCCAGTACTCACCTCCAACCAATGAGAAAGTAAACTATGAACATCTCTAAACATCCCTTTATTTGTTTTAAACATTTATTTTATGAGTGCTCCACCTGCAGGTACACCTTTATGCCAGAAGAGGGCATCAGATCCCTCATTATATCCCCAACATTATAGATGGTTGTGAGCCAGCATGCGGACACTGGGAACTGAACCCGGGACCTCTGGAAGAGCAGCAGCTGTGCTCCTAGCTGCTGAGCCGTCCCTCCATCTCCCTCTAAACACCCCTTTAATGCCATGTTGCTGTTATAAACATTTCAAGCCAGAATGGTGTCTCACACCCGTAACCCAGCATCCCACAGATGAAGGCAGGACTCCAAAATCTGAGGACAGCCTAGGCTACAAAGTACGACCTGCCTGGAAACACCAAATAATAAAGCTGGGTGTGGTAGCATGTGCCTGTAATCCCAGCACTTGGGATATGGAGGCAGGAGGACCCTGAAGTTCAAAGTCACTCTTGGCTACAAAGCCTAGCTGGAGGCCAGCCTGGCCTCTTTTTTTTTTTTTTAAATTTATTTATTTAATGCCAAATGCTGTTTATTAAAGGAGGGAGGAGGTCTTAAATACAGGCTTACAGCACAATGGGAGAACCCCGTAGGGCAGAAGTTCACTACTGATGTTTACAATCTTGCATCTAAGCTGTTAATGCCCATTATGCAGGACACAGACAAGGAATTTCCCTTAAGCATTCAGGAGGGTGGAGCCCGGCAGGGAATTAGCATAGGGAGGATATCAAGGTCAAGGGCCACAAGCAAGGCAACAGTTACCCAAAACGGGGGCCAGGGCCCTACAGATGCCCCTTTTACTAAAAAATGAGCTTCTGACTTAGGTTGCATGGGACATCAGCAGGTCACCTTACCCGTCATGGAGACGCCTGCCCACAGTCTAGCCTCTTAAACTACTTCCCCTGCACCTCTCCCTTTACCTCTTCCTCTCCCTCTACTGCTCACCTGGCATTGCCCTCTGGCAGGAGGCGCCAGAAGGTTTGGCCTGGTGAGGGTGCTTTTGAAAAACACACAGCTGCATCAGGCACGCTGGGGAGACAGTAAGTCATTTCCCTCTTATACATTTTGTGACAAAGTATGGTGGCCCACATCTGTAATTTCAGATCTCAAGAGGCAGAGGCAGCAGGCAATCAAGGCAAGCTTGAGATATATAGGAATACCCTGTCTAAAAAAATCCCAGAGGTGGGGGTGTGGCTCAGTGGTAGAGCTCCTACCTAGAATCCCCCAGTGAGGGGCTGGGGTGTGGCTCTGGGTTACATTTCCAGTACCACAAAACAAACAAGATTATTCAGTCTCATGCTAGCAGCTCTAGGCAGTGTATAATAATGGGACATGTGGAATTAGAAGTGACGTAGACTAGAAAGAAGTAAAGCTATCTATGATCACAGAAGACATGATTGAGTTGTAGAGAAAACCATTAGTAACCCACTAACTCTACTAAGTTTATTGAAATTCCAGGATAGGCTAGAAGGCCAGCATATGAGAACGTCCAAACATCCAAATGCATTTTTATTCCAGGAACCAATATTGGAAAAACAAAGCTACAATTTTTGTTTTGTTTTTTGAGACAGCTCTGGCTGTCCTGGAACTTGCTTTGTAGACTAGATCTGCCTCTGCCTCCCAAGTGCAAGGATTAAAGGCACACGCCTTTAATAAAACTACATTTATGAGGCTGGAGAAGAGGTTGGTTCATGGTTAAGATTGCACATTGCTCTTGTCAAAGACCTAAGTTAGATTCCCAGCACTCACATTAGGTGGCCCACACTGGTTGTTAACTCCAGCTCTAGGGGATCTGACATGCTCTCCTGGCCTTTGCTGGCACTGAAAACACACACATACACACACACACACACACACACACACACACACACACACACACACACACACCAAATAAATTAATTAAATAAATAAAAGAGTAACTGAATAAATAAATAAACAAACAGGTGGGTGAATGAAAAAATAACTCTGTATACATAATAAATAATCCTTTAAAAAATCACACAAAGAGAAACGACTCACAAAATATACACCTGTGAAATAATTTGGACCTAAATGTTTGTAAGTAAACTCCTAAAACTCAGTAAAGGCAAATACTGAGATAGTAGCAGGAAGATCTCTGTGAGTTCAAGGTCAGTCTGGTCTACAGAGTAAGTTCTAGGACACCAGTAAGTTCTCTGGTCTTACACAGAGGAAACCGTGTGTGTGTGTGTGTGTGTGTGTGTGTGTGTGTGTGTGTGTGTGTGTGTGCAAATAACTCCCAACTTTATATAACTCCCAACTTTATAAAAATAGGCAAACATTTGAACAGATTTCTCCAAAAAAGTACATATTAGGCTGGCAAGAAGTCTCAGCAACAAAAGATGCCTGCTGCCACACCTGACAACCTGCGTTTGATCCCTGGAACCACATGGGGGAGGAGAGAACTGACTCCTGCAAGTTTGTCCCACCTCCCAACACACGTGCGAACACATGTGCACGCATGCTTGCACACACACATGCACAATAAGAATGTATTTTTTAAAGAACAGAAGATATATTAATGGGCAAAAGCAAACGATAAGATGCCCACTGGGGAATGCATTTAACTCGCGATGAGACCTCGCCCAGCAGAACGACCACAGAAAGACAGCAGCGCCAACTGTGGGCAGATGTGCAGAGCACAGGGCTCCTGGGCTCTGTGGGGACTGTGACGGCACAGTCCGTGGGAAGACAATTTGGCAGTCTCTCGTAAAGTTACACACACCCTACGACCCCCAAATTCCGCCCCTTGCAATGTACTCAAGGGAAGGGAAGAGAGAGTTCGCAGCACAGTCTGGTGTCTGCTACGGTTACAGAGAAACAAGCTGTGGTCCGCTCACCAACAGACGGCTGTGCGGCGGGTGGGCAGGGGCAGCGCACTACTCACAGTGCGACAGGACTGAAAGAAAAATCACGCTCGAGAGCAGCCACCCTCAGGATAAAGCCAATTCCAGGGCCTGAAAGGGTTGATTATAGCCGAGCCACCGGCAGGCCCAGGCAGAGAGGAGTCCTGCCTCCGTCCCCAAGCGCTTCCCTGCTACCTGTGGTTAAAAGTCTCCAGGGAGGGGGCTGGAGAGATGGCTCAGCGGTTAGGAGCACAGGACCTGGGTTGAGTTCCCAGTACCCGAACGGCAGCTCACAACTGTCTGAAACCTTGACACCAATGCACATAAAATAAATTTCAACAAATTATTAAAAACAAAAGGCCTCCAGGGAGTAGTGAATTCAGTCTAGAGACTGTGCAGCAGAAGGAAATATTCATTTCCCACCCAAGTCCAGACAGCCGAGTTCAGACCAATCAGGCCCCTGGCAGCAGCCCCTCAGAAAGCCTGACTGAAGGTTGCATTTGAGGAGGAAACAACTCCTGAGGTTATAGTTGAACAAGGCAAAATTCAATTTGTGTATGTGTGAACATGCTTGTGAATGCCAGAGGTTAACACTGTAATCTTCCTTGATTATTCTCCAACTTATTCTTTGAGACAGGATCTCCCTGGCCCTGGGGCTCACCAACTGACTGGATGAGCTAGTCAGCAACCCGTGAGGTCCTGTCTCCACCTCCCAGCACCAGGATCACGGTGAGGCTACACTCGTGGATGCTGGAGCTCAAACTCGGGATCTCCTTGTGCAGCAAGCACCTTACACACTGAGCCGTCTCCTGCCCTGGCCCTCCTTCTTAAAGAAAATCTCAAGCCAGGCATGGTGGCACAGGCCTTTAACCCAGCACTCCACTCGGGAAACAGAAACAGGAGGATCTCTGTGAGTTTGAGACCAACTGGTCTACACAGTAAGTTCCAGGACAGCCAGAGCTATATAAAGAAACCCTGTCTTGGAAAACTAGAAAAAAAGGGGGAGGGACCTAATCACAGTACACTTGATTCTACTGTGGACAACATTTATTCGGTGGGAATAAGATAAATGTGGATTACTGACTTATCCAGAGGGATGGGAGACTATGAGGCCTAAGAGGGCTCTTCACATCACAGTGAAGTAAACAGATTTGCCCAAACTGACACCGAGGAATGGTAGTGCATCCTTAGATACAGAGGGATCCCACTGTCTTTTTGAGGGAGGATCTCTGTCACCTAGGCTGGCTTTGAACTCTGTTCTGCCCCGGCTCCTGGGTGGCAGTATCACAGGCACAGTCACTATCTTCACGGCTTGACACTGCAGCTTCTCGTTGACTGGATACTACGTATTCTACTGTGATATATCGAGTCTGGAAGTGCCCCGGGCATGCAGGGCGTAGTTAGGAGCACTGGCTGCTCTTAGAGGACCCAGCTTCAATTTCCAGCACCCACATGGTGACTCACAGTCATCCACAACACCAGTCCCAGGAGGTCCAACAGGCACACATGTGGTGTGCACACATGCATGCAGCCAAAAACATTTATAAAGTAAAATAAATCCATCTAAAAATGTTTAAACATCTTAACCTCATGTCCAGATGGTACAGCCCCCTCACCCACACCCGTCCCTCCCAGGCAGTATGTCGATGGAAGCATCACAGCCTAGGACCCGAGAGGAGCCTTGCTGACAGCCGGCAGAAGGCCCTTCCCTGGTTCCATGGCTACTTCCTTAAGCCTGCGCCTCTCAGGCCAGGCCCAGCAAGGTGTCACAAGTCACGCGCAAAGGGAGAATGGGAGGATGGGAGCAGCCTCCTTACACCCCAGAGCTGTTTTCTGTCTGAGACCTGGGTGCAGGGAGGGGTGGGCAGCAGGGGCGGGGCGGGGCTGTTACCTACCGCAGGAGTCACAGACGAAGCAGTCGGTGTGATACAGGCTCCCCATGGCCTGGCACGCCTGCCTCGCTCCGTAGATGCCAAGCCCACACTTGATACAAATGCCTGTGAGGAGGAGCAGGAGAGCAGCAGCTGGTACTGTGTCCTACGGGGCTGGGTGCCAGCCAGGCCCCCAGGCCAACAGTACCAGGTCCTGAACAGCCAACATTCAGCTACAAGGGCACTGCCGGAAGCTGAATGTACCCATGTCTGAAGCGCCTGACTGGGGGCACTCTTGGAAAGCCATGGAAACTTAGGGACATGGTACCTGGCTGGTGGATAGGGCCACTGGAGGCAGGTCTGGAAGGCTGTACCCACACAGGTACACTCAAAGACTTCACTGCCCTTGACAGGTACCCTTCCTCATTTGTACAAGATTCAAATGTTCCTAGTGCATTTCACAAACAGCCTGCTGCCTGCTCACCCTACTTCTTCTTTTTTTTTTTGATTTTTTTTTTCTTTTCTTTTTTTGATTTTTCAAGACAGGGTTTCTCTGTGTAGCCTTAGCTGTCCTGGAACTCCTTCTATAGACCAGGCTGGCCTTGAATTCAGAGATCTACCTGCCTCTGCCTCCCGAGTGCAGGAATTACAGGTGTGCACCACTTCTTAAATGTAGAGAAACCCTAGTGCAGAAAAATCCCCAGCCCCGAGAACCACGTGTTCCAGAGGAGAGACACACAGGAGTCACACAACGTCAGATGAGCAGGGTACATGTTAGATGACACTTGCCTGTGACCCCAGCACTCAGGAGACCAAGACAAGAGGACAGCTCAGGGTTCCAGGCCAGCCTGGGCTACATAGCAAGCTGGAGGCTAACCTGCCTCAAACAACAACAGTAAACAACAGTAACGATGATGACAATGAGTGATGTGTCAGATGGAACAAATACAATGGAGAAACTAAGAACAGGTCAGGGGGCTGCAGAGATGGCTCATCCAGAGGACCCGGGTTCAACTCCCAGCACCCACACGGTGGTTCACAACCGTAACTCCAGTTCCAGGAGATTTGATACCTGCACACAGTCATACATACAGGCAAAACACCACTGAACATAAAATTAAAATAAATAAGTCACTAAAAGAAAGAATAGATGGAGGTGAAAACAGATGCAGAGACCCGCAGCCAACATTAGGCAGAGCTCAGGGAATCCTGAGGGAGAGGGGGAGGAAGGATTGTAGGAACCAGAGCAGTCAAGGACACCACAAGAAAACCCACAGAATCACCTGACCTGGACTCACAGGGGCTCCCAGAGACTGAACGAACAACCAGGGAGCCTGCAGGACTGACCTAGGCCCTCTGCACGTATGATACAGGCGTGTGACTTGTTCTTCTTGTAGGGCTCCTAACAGTGGGAGCAAGGGCTGTCTCTGACTCTGTACCTGCTTTGGGGACCCTTTTCCTCCTACTGGGTTACCTCATCCAGCCTTAATAGGACAGGAGGTGCCTAGTCTTACCACATCTTGATATGCCATGGCTGGCTGATATCCAGGGGAGCCCTTTACTGAAGAGAAATGGGGCGGGGGGTGGTGGTGGTGAGAATGGGAGGAGAGGAGGGAAGGGAAACGGCAGTTGGATGTAAAAATACATTAATAAGTAAGTTTTTTTAAAGACTACATCAAGAGACTGGAGATGGCTCAGTGGTTAAAAGCACCGGCTGCTCTTGCCGAGAACCTGGGTTCAGTTCCCAGCACTCACTTGGTTCCCAACCATCCACAACTCTAGTTTCAGAGGGTCCAATGCCCTCTTGATCTCTGAGGGCACCAGGCAGGCAAGTGGTGCACATACATATGCAGGCAAAACACTCATAAAGTAAATCAGTCAAAAAGCAAAGAATGGATAAATCAGTGCTGGAGAGAAGGCTCAGTGGTTAAGAGTACTTCCCAGCATCCACATGGTGGCTCACAGCCACCTCTAACTCCAGTTCCAGGGGCTCAGACACCCTCTTCTGGCCTCCACAGTCACTGCACACACATGGTACACATACAGGTAAGCAGGCACAAACATACACATAAAAAAAAAAATAAAAACTTTACAAAGAATCTATTTTAAAAATCTAGGGTAGCTGGGCATGGTGGCACACAGCACGCTGGAGGGCAGCATGGGCTATGTAAGCCCTCATCTCTAACAAACCAAAGCAAAGAAGAAAGCTAGAGGGCCAGGTACGTTGACACATGCTACTCATTTGGGCACTGGAGAGGTTGATATAGTGCATCTCAGGTTCAGGGTCAGTCTGGGCTCCATGGAAAGTTCCAGAACAGCACAGGCTGCATAGCATGATCTGGTCTATAACTACACAAACCTTGGGGCTGGAGCTTCAGCTTAGCAGCTCACATCTGACACGTGTGACCCCCCCCACACACACACACACACACACCTGGAGGATTTTTACACACGATAGTGAAGGACAGTCCCTTTGTAGTGTCTACACCATGGACAGTGCTTTTTACACAGGGATCTAAGAACACTGGATGGGTCCCCAGCAGGCCAAAAGGAAAAAACACAGGACTGACCAGCAGTGTTAGGAGGATGCCTGGCTCCAAGCCTTGTGTACTTTTAGCCCAGTCCTCCTGGAGACCCAGGGTGGTGGTTTGCATGGGAACGGCCCCCATAGACTCATGTTTGAATACTTGGTCCCCATTGGTGGAACTGTTTGGGAAGGAGCAGGAGGTGTGGCCTTTTTGGAGAAGGTGCATCACTGGGAGGGTTCCAAAAGACTCAGGGCATTTCCAGATGTTCTCTCTTACTCATGCCAGGTGTGGTGGCACACACCTTTAATTCAGCACTCTGGAGGCAGAGGCAGGCAGGTCTCTGTGAGTTCAAGATGAGATCCACATGGCAAGTTCCCAGGCAGCCAGGGCTGGCCGAGAGACCCTGTCTCACAAAAAATAAAAGACGATGTGAGCTCTCAGCTGCTCCTGCACCCAAGCTTTTGGTCCACCGTCATGGACTCAGCTTTGATCGTGTGGGTCCTGGGGAACTGAACTCAGGTTGTCAGCTTAGTAGAAAATGTTGTAACACTGACTCATTTCATTGGTCCTTTCTATGTTGCCCCAGTTAGCTTCCATACCTTGGGCTCAAGCACTCTCAACCTGTCTCCCAAGTATCAGGTACAGCGGCCATGAACCCCCATTCTTGGTTTGCTCCCCAATCTCAACTTCACTCTTTCCTTCAGTCCTGATTCTTCAGAGAGTAACTGGTGTGCCATCCAGGCCCCAATAATCCACCCTGACACACTGCCAGACTTCTCTTCCTAGAGTAAAAGAGGTCTTCCTCCCCTCCCTGTGATTTTGAGGCCAGCCTGGTCTAGGCTGTAAGTTCCAGACCAGCCACGGCTGCAATAACAAGATGCTGTCTCAAAAAATAAAAATAAGGGTCTGGAGAGATGGCTCAGCGATTAATAACACTGGCTGACTACTGGCTGCTCTTGAAGAAGACTGGCTGGGGTTGGATTCCCAGCACTCACATGGATGCTCACAACCATATGTAACTCCAGTTCCAGGGGATCTGACACCCTCTTCTGAGCTCTGTGGGTACCAGGCATACATGTAGCACACATACATACATGCAAGCAAAATATTCATACATATAAAGTTAATAGATCTTTAAAAAATTAAAAAATAACAAAAAAGTATAAAAGAGAGTGAAAGGGTGTGTTAAAAAGTTAAGCTCCGCCGGACAGTGGCGGCGTACGCCTTTAATCCCAGCACTCGGGAGGCAGAGCCAGGAGGATCTCTGAGTTCGAGGCCAGCCTGGTTTACAGAGTGAGATCCAAGACAGGCACCAAAACTGCACAGAGAAACCCTGTCTCGAGGGGGGAAAAAAAAAAAAAGGGAAGCTCCTATGTTGCATTAATTTCTGTGTATATTCTCTATGTACCCAGACTGCTTTAATAAAAACACACTTTAGAATGACTAGGTGTGGGGGGCTGGAGAGATGGCTCAGCGGATAAGAGCACTGACTGCTCTTCCAGAGGACCTAGGTTCAATTCCCAGCAACCACATGACAGCTCACAACTGTCTATAACTCCAAGATCTGACACCCTTATATAAACACATATGAAGGCAAAACACCAATGAACATAAGAATAAATAATTAAAAAAAAAAAAAAGAAAGGGCAGGTGTGGTGGTCTATCCCTACAATCGCAGTGATCAGAAAACTCAGCAGAAGGATGATGAGTTCCAGGCCAGCCTGAATCACAGAAAAAAGGTGACTCCAGGGCACAAGACTCCTCAGAATTGAGGGGAGGGAGGACATAGGCGAGAACTGAGCGGGGGAAGGTAGATGAAAGGACAGAGGGGCGCTACTGTGTACATGTGCACACATGAGCATATGTGCGCGCTGCGGTACACAAGTGGGCAGAACACAACCGGCAGGAGTCGGTTCTCCCCTTCTTCATGTGCATTCCGCAACCAAACTAGGGAGGTGAGGCTTGGGTTAGCCACTGAGCCATCTCACCAGCGTGTGTGTGTGTGTGCATGTGCGTGTGTGTGTCCCCACGTGCACACGTGCGTTCGCGTGAGTGTTCCTTGTACAGATAACGGAAAGGAAGGGGCCAATGGTGAGAGGGAAGCTAAGCTGGAGGAAGGGGTTAGAGAGAAGACGGCAGGAGAGGCCGGCCAGGCACTGAAAGCATGGGGGAGGAACAGGAAGACTACCCTGGCGGACCTCAGGACTCTGAGCGATGGGAAGTGGGATGTATGGCAGGAGACCAGAGGGCTGTTGAGGGAACAGAAAAGCAAACGGACCGAGGCTGAGCAGAATAAGTAGAGTCTTGAAAACCACTGAGGTCAAAGACCAGCAATTATTCCAGGGCCAGTGAAATGGCTCAGAGGACCTTGCAGCTAAAGCTGACCACCTGGGTTCAAGTGTCAAAACCTGCAGGGTAGAGGGAAAGAACCACCTCCCACTGTGGGTCTCTGACCTCTATACACAGACCACAGCATTCATGTCTCTACACCCACATACACCCCTCCCACACACACATGTAATTTTTAAAATATTAAAAAAAAACAAAAACAAAAACAAACCATCCTGGTCCCAGGGGCTTTCTCCAAACCCCTCACAGCCAGGCAGAATAGCAAAGTGTGTGTGTGTGTGTGTGTGTGTGTGTTGCAGGGGCGGGGGAATCCCAGCAATTCAGAGTGGGGGTCCTGTGAAGAATCAAACAGGAGTCAGAACCAAAGGCTGCAGAAGGGAAGCAAACACAGGGTGTGGTCCTAGGAGTCTCAGCAGCAGAGGAGCTTCCGGGGGCCTGAGGCCGTCGCCGAACTCAGGAGGAGAAGGCAAAGTTCCGGAGACAGGAATAAATGGCACGGGGTGGCGAGAGGTCAGCTGAAGCGGAGCTTAGTGAGGAGGGATGGCGCAGGCGGGGAACACGTGCAGACAAGGCTTTTTGAGGCCAGACTTCCCTCTGTAAGAGGTATTTATTTACTCAGGTTGAAAGATTTGAATTTTTTTTTCTGTGTACCCTTGGATGTCCTGGATCTCACTCTGTACACCAGGCTGGCCTCGAACTCACAGAGATCCGCCTGCCTCTGCCTCCCCAGTGCTGGGATTAAAGGCGTGCGCCACCACTGCCGCAAGATTTTGAAATGTTTTAAAATGCGAACTGGACATTGCTGCATAGGTTGGCGAATGCCTATAACCCCAGCACTTGGGAGGCCGAAACAGGAAGAGCTCAGCCTGGGCCAAGGCTCTGGTCTTTAAATTAAAAAACAATCTGGAAATTCACACATTTTTGTCTTCTGCCATTCTATAGCACAGACTGGCCTGGAATGCATAATCCTTCTGCCTCAGTTTCCCAAGTGGTTAGATTACAGGTGTTTAACACACCTGGAAACTGATGTTTTTATAGCTCAAAACATCAGTTGTCATCAGATACATAGTTCAAGCAAAACTGCCTGTATTTTTAAGAACCAGAAAAAAACAGTGTCTGTTTGGCTTGGGGGTTGCGGGGGGGTGAGGACCAGCACTAAGACCAGGTATGACGGCTCACACCTGCAATTCCAACACTCAGGAAGGCTGAGGCAGGAAGGTGGGTAGCTGAAGGTCAGGTTGGTTTACAGGATGAGACCCTCTCTAAAAAAGGGGGAGGCTGGGGACATGGTTCAGTTGACAGAGTGCTTGCCTAGCATGCATGAAGCCCCAGGCTCCACCCTTATCACCCCAGAATCTGGCTGTGGTGCACACCTGTAATCTGACCACTTGGAGTGCAGGCAGGAGATAAGGGCCATCCTTGGCTAAAGAGCTCAATCTAGACCACCTTGCACTAGAGGAGACCGTACTCTGAGGGGGGCCTCTATAATCAGCCAGCCCAGACTCCTCCCGGACTTCAAAGGACTAAAGCCGAACCCCCGCTGCTCTGGGAAGGAACCTTCCTCTCTTCCGGTCTCTTTACTTCCCGTGGTACCTACCCAGGGTGATATGCAGTCTCAGGAGCAGCCATGGGGGACAATGGGCAGCGAATGCCAGCCTCCAAACGTGCAGGGGCCGGATGCTCGACCCTTCAGAAGATGCTCAGTGGCTTGTGGCAGGAGGCCAGCTTCCCACTCACGTCCTACTCCCAGCAGCCACCACCACATCTGCTAAGCCATAGATTCCCATCCTGACTTCTGACATCGGACCAAGCACCTCACTCCAGAGACAGGCCACCCCTTTAGCCCACACACGCCCTTGACATTGACCCATCCTGGGCTACAACCTTCTCCTAACCTCACTATCCTCCTCCGTCCTGGAATGCACCCACCGACCTGCTAACAGGCAGCCTCTAGCGCCCCAAGATCTCCTTCAAAGCAACCCAGAGCCACTAGTTCTACTGGGCTGAGAAGGCTCGGAATCTGCCAGGCCTGTCCCAGGCTTGCTGACCATGCACACCCTCCAAGCCAGGAGCCTCAAGCCCTCCATCCTGATTCACCTCAAGTAATGTGCTAAGCAAAGCGCTCAGAGACTGTCGGGCTACTGCATGCCATGACTTCCCAAAGCTGTTGTGAGTCTTATTTCCTTTCTGTGGTATTTGGTGGTATAAAGTCCATTTTCTGTTGCCACTTTTTGAAAGAAGGAAGGTCTTGCCATGTAGTCCTGACTGGCCTGGAACTGTATGCAGACCAGGCTGGCTTTGAACTTTGAACTCTCTTACTGTTCCCGCTTCCCAAGTGCTGGGATTACAGGCCTGTACCAACCATGCCTGGCTAAAGTCTGAACTTCTCCTTTGTGTATCCAGCTCTGAGGTTGGTTTGTGGTTCTGTTTGTTTTGCCTTGCTGGGGAACAAACCCAGGACCGCGAGTACTCTAGGCAAGCGCTCTACCCCGGCCCAGTCTTCCTTTAGGAACTATGCGCCTCCGCCCAGGGCAGCCTGGTGTGCCTGGCTTGGTCCTGTGGCCTCACACAGTCCTACCTGAAGTCTCGTCACACGGGTTCAGGGGTACCTAAGGCATCTCCTCTCTCTCCCTAACCATGGCTCACACAATTGGGAGGGGAGGTAGACTTCCGTTCTGCTCTTCATCAAGCATTAGTAGGGTGAGCAGGAGCGATGCTAAGGATGAAGAATGCCCAGCAAAAGGGACTTTGGTTAGCAATTAAGAGCACTTGCTGCTCTTGCAGAGGCCTCAAATTCCCTTCTCAGCATCCGTATCTGCTCACAATTACTCCTGTTACTCCTGCTCCAAAGGATCTGACACCTTCTTCTGGCCTCCTAGGGTACCCTCGCATACAAAACTAAATCTTTCGCCAATCCTGGGAAGGCAAAGGCAAGATCTCTGAGTTCCAGGCCAGCCAGAGCTACCCACTGAGACCTTGCCTCTTAAATAAAACTTTTTTTGAAGTGTCCAGAAAATAGCGTACTTTGCCAATCAACCTGATCTCGTTGCCCACCCCCCCGCCCGCCCGCCCCGCATCCCGGCGTCAAGTCAGGAAGCGCGCGACACCTCCGCATCTGGCGGGAGAAGAGACCCCACCCGCGCCTAGCGCATCCCGGACCCCCGGACCCCGGCCCGCGCGCTCACCGAAGTAGTCTCGCGCCGTGCGCGCCTCGAGCGCGCGCTCCAGCTCCCGCGTGAGCGCCTCCAGCCGCCGCTCTGCCGCGCTCGGGCCGCCCTCCCGGCCCGGGGGTAGCGGCAGCGACGGCAACGGGAACGGGAACGGGGCGGGCTCCGGAGAGCGGGCGGGCGCGGGGCCGACACCGGGCGACAGCAGGTCGGCATAGGCGCCCGCCGAGCCGCGGGAGCCCAGGCTGGACACGCTGGAGCGCGCGCTGCCCCCCGACGGCGGCCCGGGGCCGGGGCCGTGGCGCTGGTCGTAGCCCAGGCTGATGCCGCTGGAGCGCGCGCTGCCGCCGTCCGAGCCCGCCAGGCTGGCGCGCGGGCCTCGCTCGGGGCGGCTCGGGATGTCGGGCGCGGCCTCGGGGCCGCCGCCGCCGCCGCCGCCCTTGCCTCTGCGGCCCGCCGCTGGCGCCGCTTCATCCGCCGCCCGAGGCCCGCGCCGCACGCGCCCGGGGGAGTCGGCGGCCGGCTCCGGCTCGCGCAGGCCCAGCCCGGCCAGGAGCAGAGCCGCGTCGTCTGCGGCCGTCCGCGAGCGCTGCATGGCCGTCGGCCCGCCGCCGCGGCGCGTCACCTCCACCTCCGCCGCCCGCCGCCGCTCCGACAGCGCCGCTGCATCGTCCGCCGGCCCGCAGCCCGCCCCGGGACCCCTGGGCGCGGGGCGGGGCGGGGCCGGGGTCGCGGTCGCTCGGCGTGGGCCGCGCGCTCGCGCGGGGCCGTGGCGGGGAGGGAGGGAGGGAGGGACGGGGGCGCGCGCGGCGGAGGAATGCGCGCGCAGCTCGGGGCCGCGCCCCCTCCGCTCCGAGGCCCCGTTCGGGAGGGGTGGTGGGGGTGGCGGCCGAGGGACTCCTTTGCCCCGTCAGGAATGCGAGGAAGGAGACTGCGCAGCGGCCTGTGGAATGTGGGGGGCGGCGACGGCCGGCCCGAGGGGCGCGCGGGCTGCGCGGGGACGCGGGCGAGCCAACGGTGGCCTAGGCTCCGGTCCGTCCTGGGAGCCTTAGGGTGCACTCCAGATCTCCCCACCAGGCTGAGCCCCGAGCCCACAACCTCCCCATACTCCTCCCAGGCGCTCTGCTCAGGGAGGGCAGCCTGATGCTGCCTTACTCCATCCACATGGATGTGACACCAGTGTGGGAAGGCTGGGAGCTCCCAAAGCGGGATACCAATGTGGAGATGCTGACAGTTTCTAAAACGGGTCGCCAGTGTGGCCATTTTAGCCACTTTTAGGTCTCTCCCTCCCAATTACACATTCTGGGACTTAGAAAAAGTTCCAGGACCCACTGTGAATTTGACTTCCACAAAATTCTTTTAGGCCGGTGCCCTGGCTCAGAGGTTAAGAAAACTTGTTACTCTTGCAGAGGACCCGAGTTCAGTTCCCAGCACACACAGGATGGTTCACAACCATCCTCAACTCCAGTTGTAGGGGATCTGACCAACCTCTTCCACCACTGGGCACACACATGGTGCATATACACACATGCAGGCAAAACACTCATACCAAAAGATGAAAAATCTAAAGAACAAACAAGCATGTTGATCACCTGACAGCCACAAGTCCCTACTTCAACTCAGAAGTATTGTCAGTTTAGAACCAGTGTCCACTAGGCCGTGGGACGTCCAAATGTTCCCATTTCTCAGAGGTACAATTGCACTGTTAGAACAGCATTCGACCGACCGCCCCTCTGTATAAAGGATACACGAAAGGCTAACATAGACTCTTACTCAGAGGACCTGGCCTTCCCTTCAAGGGGTTCTGGGTTTGTCGACTGGTTCACGGGTTGACAGGCCAGGATTCTCTGTTGCCGCCATCAAGTGTTACCTTTCTTTCACTAGAATCTTCTGTTTATGTAGATTGAACTAAAAGCGGTACCACATGGTCCTCCTCACTCACGGGCATTGGACAGGGCTCAGGAGACTGCAGCCAATGGCACTTCCCTGGCCTTGAGGACTGTCGTCTGGCTGTGGAAAGGCTTGGTTACTGTCTGAAGCATCCTCTGGCACTCCAAAGGTCAGACCAGGCCAAGCTTGGACCTAGGAGCTAGTAGTCTGAACATCCCAGTGGACGCTGAAGCCATAGGCCATACAGTTTGTAATTAATATAAGCCTCTAAGTGATTATTTTGCAAGTGGCTGTGGGATCATGGGGCCGGCAGGGCCGAGAAACTTCCAGCTACATACCTGTCTGATGGGAAAAGAAAATGACCAACGATCACATCTCAGTGATCGAATTTACCACCGATTTAAAAATGAAGATGTTGGGGGCCAGTGAGAAGGCTCGTGAAGGTAAAAGTCACTTGTTGTATATGCCTAGCACTTTGCTTCCTTCGATCCCCAGAACCCACAGTGGAAGGAGAGAGCCAGTTCTCAAAAGTTGTCCTCTGACAGCCAGGTATGTTGCATATGCATGCACACGAACCAAACAGGGCGGGGCGGGGGGTAGGGGTGGGGTGGCCAGCTGGTGAGGGGTTTGTTGCCATGCCTGACTACCTGCAGTACATTCCCTGGACCCACGCTAGGAGACTAGATAAATTGTTCTCAGACTTCCACACACCCACTGTGGCACGAACACATGCCCAGTGGGAGCCTTCAAAATGTAAATAATAGATTAGTGTCCAGGGTCAGTTAAAACCCATTACTTCCCCTGGAAATAGGTAGCACAACCTAAAACGCCCCGCTGTGGAAGAGCAGAACAGAGCGCATCTGAGATGGAATCCCTTGTGCGCAGTGAAGTCTGCAGGCTATTCACCCAGCATGGAAAGATGGAGGCCAGCCAGAAGACGGAAGCAAAAGGATCACTAATTCAAGGCTGGCCTGAGCTACAGAACAAATTCAAAGTCAGTCTGATCAATGGAGTGCGACTATTTCAAAATGAAAAATAATAAAAGGAGCTGGGGGCAGGGAGATGGGTCAGTGGGTAAAGACACTTGCCATCAAGCCTGATGAGGAGTTCCATCCTGGGACCCACGAGGTAGGAGAGAACCCCTCCCCCTGAAAGTCATAGTCATCTCTGATCACACTAAATAAATAAGCAAACAGATCTGAAAGCCTAGCTGGGACCCTGAGTACCACAAATGAACTAGTGTGTGTGTTTGCATGTGTGCATGCCCGCACATTATTTACAAATGGGAGAAACCAAGTGGGGTATGGCAGCATACATTATTATCCCAACACTCATGAGGCAGAGGCCGGCAGATCTCTGTGAGTTTGAGGACAGCCTGGTGTACAGAGTGAGTTCCAGGACAGGCAAGGCAACACAGACCCTGTCTCAAAAAGAAGAATGAGAAAAACCATGACAAAGTGTATAGAAACTAACATTCAAACTTTTGTGTACATTGTAATTTTTTTTTGTTTTTTTTGAGACAGGATCTTCATAGCCCTTCCTCTCCTGGAACTCACTATATAGCCCAGGCTGGCCTCCAACTAACAGAGATCCACCTGCCTCTGTTTCCTGAGCATTGGGATTAAAGGCAATCACCATGTGTACATTCTAACAAAATTTTGCTCAAAGCCTTTCCAAATTTGCTAGATTTTAAAAAATTCCTTATTTATTTTTTAATTTACTTATTTTATGTGTATGGGAGTTTTGCCTGCATGTGTATTAATACACCATGTGCATACCTGAGGCCCATAAAAGCCAGAAGAGGACATTGGATCTCCTAGACCTGGAATTATAAGGCATTGTGAGCACCATGTGGGAGCTGAGAAGTGAACCAGATCCCCTGGAAAAGCAACCAGTGCTCTTAACTGCTGAGCCATCTTTCCAACCCTCTTATGCACTTTTTTCAAGCTGACATGGGTCAAAGATATTTAGTAAGCTTTTTATATTACTGAGTTATGAGAATTTGTTACATATTTTGAATACCAGTGTGCTGTGTGTTTTACAAATATTTTCTACCAGTTTATGACTTCTTGTTTTTATGTGTCTTAGAAATAGGAGTTATTTTGGGGGTTTAGAAAAATGGCTCAGCAGTTAAAAGCACTTGCTGCTCTTACAAAGGACCCAGGTTCAGCACCCAGCTGCCACACTGCAGCTCACCACTATGTGTACCTCCAGTTCCAGGACAATTGGCAGCCTTTTGTGGCCTGAGGGGGCACTGGGCTCACACACGCAGGCCAAACACTCATACACATACAATAAAAAGGTGGTCCTGGAACTCACGCCATAGACCAGGCTGGCCTTGAACTCAAGGATCCACCTGTCTCTACCTCCCAAATGCTGGGGTTAAAGGCATGTACCGGGGTTAAAGGCATGTGCCGTCACACTCAGCTTTCTTTTTCTTCCTTCTCTCTCTCTCTCTCTCTCTCTCTCTCTCTCTCTCTCTCTCTCTCTCTCTCTCTCTCTCTCCCTCCCTCCCTCCCTCCCTCCCTCCCTCCCTCCCTCTCTCTCTCTTCTTTTTCTTTTTCAAGACAGGGCTTCTCTGTGTAGTTTTTGGTGCCTGTCCTGGATCTCACTCTGTAGCCCAGGCTGGCCTCAAACTCACAGAGATCCGCCTGCCTCTGCCTCCCGAGTGCTGGGATTAAAGGCGTGCGCCACCACCCGGCCACACTCAACTTTTAAAATTACTTTTGGCGAGGTCCGCTGTATTCATCACTCTTCTCATCACTGTGTTAAAATCCTCGAAAACACATTTCCTATGGCTCCTGCTTTTAGAGGGAACACAATCCTCTAAAAGCGGAGAAGCCTGGTGGCAGACCTCTACAGTCAGGGTGCAGGAGAGCTGCATTTGAGCTCGCTTTCTCGTTTCCCCTTTTTATCCAGTCCAGGGCCCCAGCCCTAGCAACACTTCTTAAAACGTTACTTTATCAGGCAATAATTATCTTCAGAATATAACCAAACACAACAAAGCACCATGGCCCTACATTCACCTTGGTTCATTTTCTTCCTTTCTTTCTCCCTCCCTCCTTTCTTCCCCAGGCTGGCTCCAAACTTGCTATGTAGCCAACAATGGCTCTGAGCTAATTGACTGGCCTGCCTTCACCTCCCAGGTGCTGGGATTAAAGGCATGTACAACCATGCTCAGTTTATATTTGTTTTCTTTAACGAGAGCAGGGAAATGTCTTAAATAAGCTTTTGACTGGAATTTGTTGTGTTGAACTGAATGCAGAAGAATGTTCCTTCCATGTGTAGAATTCAAGTAGCAGGTCCCTAGTATAAAAGTATCTATAAAAATACTTCTCTAAATATATCCACTCTAAAAACAGTCAAATGGAGAATTCTGGAGCTCAGGAATATGGCTTTAAAATGCAAAGACGTTGCTTATCCTCGGACCTCCACACAAGTGCTGTGCCATGTGCATACACGTGTATACACACACACACACACACACACACACACACACACACACACACACACGCACACACACGAGCACACAATACACACAATTGCTTTTTAGTTTTTTTTATGGAGTTTGTTTATATGTTCATATGTATACCACGTGTGCTGGGGGGCAGTGAAGGTCAGGTGTCAGGTCCCCTGTGACTGGAGTTACAGAAGGTGGTAAGCCACCACATGGGTGCCAGGAACGAAACCCAAGTCCTTACACAAGCAGCCAGTGCTCTTAACTTAACAGTGCTCTTAGACAGTTAAGCACTAAGCCATCTCTCCAGTCACACAGAAGCTTTTTTAAGTAATATAATTTTCAGCTGGGTGGTGGTGGTGGTACACACCTTTAACCCCAGCACTCGGGAGTTTGAGGCCAAGCCTGGTCTACATAGTAAGTTTCAGGTCAGATCCTGTCTCAAAAATCCACAACCAAACCAACCCTCAAAAGGCTGAGATTCAAGGCATGTGCCACCACATCCAAAAATTAAAGTATATTTTAAGATCCCAGTCCGATGATGATACAGGTTGATAATTCCAGTTCTTGGGAAGCAAGAGGATGGTTACTCGTATGCACAAACCTTAAAAATGTGAATTTATTATGAGTATTTTGCCTGCTGGTACCTGCAGATGCCAAACGTGTCATATGCCCTAGAATTGGAATTGTGAGCCATGTGGGTGCTGGGAACCAAACTCAGGTCCTCTGCAAGAGCAACCGGTGCTCCTCACCGCTCGGCCATCTCTCCAGCCCTGTTTTCATTATGTAGCTATGGTGTCTGAGTGTGGGTCTGTACGGAGAGTACAATGCTCCTCACCGCTGGGCCATCTCTCCAGCTCCACACTGCTTGTCAGCCAGCCTTGCCAGGATGGAAGTACAGGCTGGCAGCCATGCCTACCTGGTATTTTAGATGAGATCTGGGGAATCCAAATTCTGGTCTTCAGACTTACAGGCCCTTCAGCTACTGAGCCATCTCTAAAGGCCCCTCAGTGTTTTAAAAAATGGAGTAGATAATTTTTGTGTGGGGGGTGTTAAGGCCCACCTGCATGTAATGAAAATAGTCGAGAGTGGAGACCTGGAAGGGCAGAGCATGAAGTTGACTGTGGCTCCAGCTGGGCCACGAACAATGCACCTATCCATGTACGCTGCAGAGGGACCCCCACAGGGCCAGCATCCAAAGGTCATCATTCAGTCACACTTCCTCAAAACAACAATGTGGGTGGGCACACTCCATGTGGGGTCAGAGGACAAATTAGACAAGCTGGCTTTCTCCTAACATGTGGGTCCTGGGGACTGAACTCGGGTCATCAGGCTTCTGGCAAACACCTTTACCCACTGAGCCATACTGCCAGCCCAATCTCTAAATTCCTACTTTTTTTGTAGTGAAGTGCTATTATCAAACCCATGGCCTTTCACATGCTTCCCAAGCACTGAGTGCCACCTCAGCCAGCCCTGGATGTACTTCAGTTGGTTGGGATTGAGATGGTCTCATGAAGCTCAGGCTGGCTTCAATCTCACCATGAAGCTAAATAGGATCCTGAATTCTTTTTTTTTTGTTTTGAGGCAGGATTTCTCCATGTAGACCTGGTTGTTCTGGAACTTGTTCTGTAGACCAAGCTGGCCTTAAACTCATGGAGATCCACCTGCCTCTGCCTCTCAAGTTGGGATTAAAGGCATGCACTACCACTGCCCATCCTGAATTCTTTTTTGTTTTTGTTTTGTTTGGTTTTTCGAGACAGGGTTTCTCTGTGTAGTTTTGGTGCCTGTCCTGTATCTCGCTCTGTAGACCAGGCTGGCCTCGAACACAGAGATCCGCCTGGCTCTGGTGTGGGCCACCACACCCAGCTGTCCCAGCCTGGAGGCAGTCCTCAGAAGTGTAGATACAAACCACTAAAGCAGCAGAAGTGGTAACAAGTATGCAGACGCCATTTATTTGGTCCATAAGTACAGTATATTTGTTGTTTGAGTTTACAAAACATCAAATATAAATAACCTGAAACTGTAACAAATACACAAAAATTGGCTTCTTACACAGACATACCAGGCAGTACAAACTGAAAGTTTGAGTAAATTAACATTGTTTTACATTAATATACACAGTGCCAGGTAACATTTAAAAAACAAGTTTCAATGCATAGCACTTGACACTTCTGTGAGTCTTTCAGGTAAGAGTATGAAAATGGTTAGATCTAGGCTAAAAATAACTCTTCTCTAGCCAAAAATAAAGGCATAATATTTATAACCAGGTCTCAGCGTTCCTACCCCACACAGTATCTTCCACTAGGAAATGACAGCTAAGGCTATGTACAGGGAAGCAACATGCACCGTCCTCTCAGCTCCTCACTGGCCCACCCGGCTTTGTTCACAGGGTCTCGAACACTACTCCTACATCAACATAGCAACGCAGTCTCTAAGTCTTAGCAATGGATGCTTTCACAGGAGCGGAACCAAAGCCACCGCAGCCCGTGCTTTCCCTCTGCAGCAAAGGACAAAACCTTCCGCTCGACCAGGTCAAGGGCCAGGAGTCTGCTCAGTCTAGCGCGATGATGTCATCAAGGTCTTCCGTGGGCTCCAGGCGGGACCTCTTGGCACCGGCACCCCCAGTCTCGTCCAGTTTCCGCTTGCGGGCCCTCTCGTCCTCGCTGCTGCCGTCGGTGGCGCTATTGGAAGGGCCTTCTTCGTCTGAATCAACTATGAGCACATCGTCTTGCTCTAGTGCTTATTTCGGAAACAATGCAAAGAGCGGTGAAGTGTGGGAGACAGCAGCCGCTCTCCAAGGCCTCCTCACTCTGACTGGAAGCCACCCTCACTGGCCACCCCCAGGGACTGTGTCTCCAGTGTTCCGTGTAACAAGCACGTCTACTTTTAGAAGGTGCTACCGGGGAACCAACCCTGGGCCAACTCCCATTTTTTCCCAAGCAAAACAAACAATTGTGACTAGCATGTAATTCAAATGCACCATCATGCCTCCTGAGTCTCCGCTGAGAAGGGGAGGGCACCCTAACAGAAAACAGAGCAGCAACAGCAACAAAGGCACTTACAGCCGCCAGGGACTGCTCTGAGCACTGTGCACAAACTCATCTACTCACCCTATAAAGAAGACAACATTATTACCCCACTTCCAGAGAGGAAACCGAGGGACAGAGATGGACTAGGTCACAAAACGTGCTCAGGGTTCAAACTCCAAGACCCCCACACTTGTGATCTTTAGTCGTACCCCCTCCCCCTCAAAAAAGCCCCAATATTCCCCATATCGCCTTCAAAACCCACCACAACAGAGGGTCAGCATTACAATACTTCAGTTGTGGGGAGGGAGAGCGGGCCAGCCAAGAGGGCCATGTTCCACAGCCTCATCCTCAGAGGATGCTACAGCCCAGAGCAGACATTCTAAGAGACACCCAAAGACCGGGTCAAATGGATGGAAACAGAGGTAAAAACTGTTAACCTTCAGTTTCCTGAACACACACACCAAAAAAAAAAAGGAGAGGATGTCAGAAGGTAACAGTCCAACCAGAGCAGCGAAGGGTCGGACCCTGAGATCGCTCTTCAGTGGGCTCTGCTTAGGAGCTCCGCCTACCTGGAAGTCACACCCACCCTCCAAGCACCTGCTCAAAGAGCCAGATGTGTGATTTGAGACGTCCAAATCAAACAGGCAGTTGGCAGTTTAGACAGTGAGCCAGGAAGTAAGTCCACAGCCTGCCGTGAGCGCGACTGGGGGGAGTCAGAAAACCATCCCATTCCCTCTACCCAAACCCCCAGCCTTAAAGGTCTTCACAGCTCATAAAACTCAAGTTCATCATACAATCAATTCCAAATCAGCTCAGCGACAGTGTCTCAAGTCTTCTGGCTGGAGGGACTCACCTGTGGAGGTGGAAGGCTGGGCACCGTCGTCACTGCCGTTGGCGATGCTTTTGGCAGCATCTTCCGCTTGTTTGGGCCCTACTTTTTCTGGGGCATCACCAACAACCTCAAACTCAACATCCTTTCCTAGATCTTCACTGTAAGAGAGAGTCAGGCTGTGAGCCAGGGATGCAAGCTCACAAGGTAAGGACCGGAGCCTCCCTCACAGCCCGGCGTGCACTGCACCCCAGAAGGTTCTCATTCTCACAACACTCGTGAAAAAGACCACAGAGCAGAGCTTTTCTGATTCAAACGGTAAAGGCTGGTTTTCCTTTGTGTCGCTAACAATTCTGCAGCCCAGCAACTCGGAGACGTCCTTTTTTCCAGCTGCTACACCAAAGAGCCTTCACTCCATTTGTGACCTGATCTCTGTTCTGGGAACAGGGTTATGTGGTTCCCGGATTTCCCCACCTTTATAGGTAACTCCCCACTTTCATACATGGGAGTTCATGTGTCAGGGTGAACAGAGGGCGCACATCTTTAAAGGCAGTTCTGTCCCGAGACTTAAACACAAGGTAAGTAAGCCAGGCACAAACCTTCACCCTGGCCCTGCTCCTCCTTCAGACACTTGAACAGTCCTGTCCTTTCCTGTGGTTTTCTGTCACAAGTAACACAAGCTTGCCTGCCACTGTCACCTAGCTGGTGTCCCAAGGAGGCCAGAGACAGCACACACTGACATCTAGCCCTGAGTCCATTATGCAACTGTAGAATCTACAGTGCCAACACCACACTTTGTTATAAAGTTTGTTAGAAAGTGATGTCGGTCTTCCAGGACTCACAGGCATGTTCACTTCAACGGGGCTGCAGAGACGGCTCAGCAGTTAAGAGCACGCACTGGCTGCTCTTCCAGAACCCGTTCTTCTCCTAGCACCCCGGTGGCAGCTCACAGCCACCTGTAACCTTAGTTCCAGGGGATCCAATGCCGTGTTTGTCACTGCATGCGCGCGTGTGCACACACAGAGACAAAACATTCCCACACACGTAAAATTAAAAACGAGACTCAACTTCAGCCAGCTGAAGCCAGTCTGCTCTGACTCCCACATGTACTGTCATGGTGCGTGTGAATAGGTACACACACACCCACTCACACTCTCATGTACACACAAAATAAATGTAATCTTAAAATGTAAAAAAGAAAAACATCAAGATCTTACTACAGCTGAATTATGAAAATAAATTTACCTTACAAATGGCCTCAAAAGTTGATTACTAATTTATACCTAAGATTGAAACATGTTAACTTATTCAGTGACTGCTCCTCACAGCACACACGTGGAGCTCAGCAGACCTGAGGGTGGGCTCTCCCCTTTCTCCACTGAGTCTGGGGAACCGAACCCAGGCCCGCCAGCACCCTCGCCTGAGCACCTTGCGGGCACCCCATCTGTCCAAAGCCTGACGGTCAGCCATCCTCTAAGCCTTCAGTTTTTCATCCTGAAACAGTTTTGTTGTGAACCCCAGCATTTTCCTGCAGCTAGAGCCCCATGACCTCCGCGGTCAGGTCAAGCAGACCCTGTGCAGCTCTCCTGAGCTCCCCTCTGCTCCCGTGCCCTCGTGTTTCTTGCCCCCAGCACCACAGTTCCTACCTATGAAGAATGTTGATCAGTAAAGTGTAGTCCTGAAGGAAGTCGTCTGCTTGAAGCCGGCTGCCATTTCTAATGCCAAAATCAGACAACTTCTTGGGGTTATTAGCTAGATGTGAACAGAATGGGGGTGCCTTAATTAGGTCTTCACAGTGCAGGCAGGTAGGTTAACTCTTAAAAAGCACACTCCATTATGGCATCACTGTGTCGTCGTCCCCCCCCCCCAATGGCATTCTCAAATCCTGACCCACAGTACCCAAAAAAAGTGACTGCATTTGAAGATACAGCTTTGTACAAGTGATAACAAGTTAAAAATAGTCTTTCACATGCCTGTAACCCTAGCACTTGGGAGGTGGAGGTGGGGGATCAAAAGGCCAAGGTTATTTTTTGAGCTAGCCCGAGCTACACAAGACTCTTATTTAAACAAATAAAGCCGTCCCTATAGAAGTCTGGCCCCCAGAGATCAGGGATGCACATCTCTTAAGAAAGCCCACGTGAAGACACAACAAGGAGAGGAGGCCTGGGGCAAAGCTTCTGACGGGTCAGAGCTCCAGGCTGTGGGACTTACAGTCCTAAGTGTGCTGGTAGGCACTAGGAATTCAGCACTTCAAGGAGTGAACAAGAAGGACCCACAACAACCTCCCATTCAGAGCACACTGATTTAAACCAGACTCCCTAAATGGCCAACCAACAGACACCTCTACACATGGCCTAATATCTCAAATGATTTCTCAACAAGCAAAACTACTACCAACATGAATCCTGATTTTTTTTTTCTTCTTTAAATATAGGTCTTGCTCTATAGACCAGGCTGGCCTCAAACTCAGAGATCCTTCCGCCTCTGCCTAATGAGTGCATGATTAAGGTGTGTGCTCCATGCCTCAGATTTACCCTGTAGCTAACTTAAGATGGGCCTTGAACTTCTGATCCTCCTGCTTCTTCTCCCCTTTAAGGACAGGGACAGGTGTGTGCCACCACATCTGGTTCATGCATGCTAAGCTGGCACCCTGCCATCTGACTGCATTCCTGCTCCTGACAGGAAATCTCAACACAGTTTATAACAAAGCTGGAAAGCAGTTCAGTGGTGGAAGGCTGACCTAGCTAGCAGATACAGTGCTGCTGGAATTTCAACCTGGGGGTAGGGGTAGGAAAGCTCCATCTACCAAGAGCTTGCCATTCATTTTGGTTTTTTTTCGATACAGGGTGTCTCTGTGTAACAGGACAGCCCTAGCTGTCCTGGAACTCTGAGATCCCCCTGCCTCTGCCTCCTGAGTGCTGGAAGTAAAGGTGTGCGCCCCCACCACCTGGCCTGACCTAGCCACTCCGGAATAAAAAGACTTTTATTATACAATCCCCAGGATGGCTAACAGCCTGAAGAGCACACTCACCAGCAACCTAGCCCCAGGGCCCACGATACGGACAGTGCGTCCTTGGAAATGAACCACGGTATTACAATGTGTAAAAAGCCACGATCTGTGCACTGGCACACCAACAACCCCCGAGGACCCCAACTCCGGAAAGCCTCCAGATGTGGAGCTGCGGGGATAAGCAGCACCCTGGGAGAACTCCCCAAGTGCCCCGCTGCCACTGTGATGGCAGACACCACACAGGCAAGACAAGAGCCAGCTCAGCCCTCCTCAGGCAGCCGCCCCGGAGAGGAGGAGCAAGCCTGGTACCTTCTGTCTCTCCCTCCTCCGAAGAGATCAGGATTGTTCCTTTCCCATCTTCAATCTGGACATCCGGTGCCACCATAGCAAACTTCTCTTTCACTATCTAAAAAGGGAAAATTAAATATTAACTCATGCAGGTCATTGAAGACCATAAGAATATTGCTTTTCTATACAGGTTTACCTTTTCATCAGAGAGGGTTCAAGTTATTCTTCAAAACGTGAGTACTGTGTGTATGCGGTATCTAGGTGAGTGTGCACGCACAAGTGCCACAGCACACAGGTATAGGCCATATAAAAGGTTTGGAATTGGGTCCCTCCTTCCACCGAGGGACTTGGGTCGTCAGGTCTGTCTGACCCACTGAGTGTCTGTCTCTCTGGCCTGTTGTCCTTTACTATTCTCTCTGCTTCTGGCAGCAGGAAACCCAGGGGTTGCCTACAGATGCAGCCTGAGGACCTGGAGACGCTCTCCTCTCTGCCCCCTGCAGATTAGGCTTGGGCAGAGTATCTGACACATTTCCCCTCAGTCTCCAAGTCCACCCTGTCATGGAAGGTGTTAGACAGGAAAATGCCTAATTGGATAACTTTTCTGTCCCAAACATCTCCCTTACCTTCCAAGACGCAACTTAAGTGGCAATAGTGTTAATCCTACCTGCTCCTAAAAACGGCAGCTCTCTCTACAAGTGTAGCCCCACACTCAGGAGTCCTTTCAGCTCCACAGCAAATACCAACAACAACTACGTCATAGGAAAGAGCATCACACACACATTCTTCAAGATGAAGTTACTCCAGAGTTTTTGTTCGGAAAGAAACAGGGCACACCCAGCCTTAGCCAGGTATTATGCATTCGATCTGTTCACCACCACCATTACCACCACCACCACTACCACCAGCACCACCACCAGCAGCAGCAGCAGCAACAGCAGCAGCAGGACAACTGAGGGACTGCTGTTTGTCAGAAATACCGACTTTCCCCACTGTCCATCTGCTGCCCAGCTAGGATCCACACTCCAGCCAAGCACACCACCCTTCCCAGGACGAGACACACATCCTGGAAGCAGACTCAAGAGGCCAGTGGGAACCTGGATTGCCAAGCCATCCAGGAGCGGCACTGCTCACTCTGCAGCCAGGGCTTTCCAGGGCAAGAATCTGATGTCAAGCTGGTCATGGCCACACTGGAAAGGGTGACCTCCATCCTCGGCTCATTCAAAAGGAAACAGAACCAGCCCTTGTACTTGCCTTATCCTGTAAGGTGAGGACAGTCACTCTGTGGACATTCAGCCGCACGGTCACCTCGGGCTTGCTGGCACAGACATAACAGCTGCTGTTGGGAGGGTCCAGTGCGCAGGGCACCAAGAGCTTTTTTCTTGGGTTTGGCTGTTTATTTAAAAAAATCTTCAGAGAAAAACACAAGCAGGAATCAGAAACACTGCATTTCCACTTTATATACAGATGAATCTAGAACCTCCCCCACTGGGTTTCTCTGTGTGGCTCTGGCTGTCCTGGAACACACTCTAGACCAGGCTGGCCTCCAACTCAGAGATCTGCCTGGCTCTATCTCTCAGGTGCTGGGACTGAAGGCGTTTTTTCTTTCTTTTATTACTTTGTGTAGATGGGTGTTCTCCCTCCACAGGCCTGTGTCCAACACTGTGCATTCAGTCCCCGCAGGAGCCGAAGAGGACCCCGGGTCCTACAGCACTGAAGTGGCAGTTTTAAGATATGCTGTGGGTTCTGGGAATGGAAGCTGGGGCCTCCAGAAGAGCAGCCAGTGCTCTTACTTCCATAAGCTTAATAGCATTGTTCTTAACTCAAGCTGAAACCACAGGAGACATTCAGTTTTCTGTGAAAAATTTATCATTTAAAAGAAAAAATTCTAAGCCGGGTGGTGGTGGCGCACACCTTTAATCCCAGCACTCGGGAGGCAGAGGCAGGTGGATCTCTGTGAGTTCGAGGCCAGCCTGGTCTAAAAAGTGAGTTCTTGGGGCTGGAGAGATGGCTCAGAGGTTAAGAGCACTGACTGCTCTTCCAGAGGTCCTGAGTTCAATTCCCAGCAACCACATGGTGGCTCACAACCATCTGTAATGAGATCTGGTGCCCTCTTCTGTATCCATAATAAATAAAATAAATCTTAAAAAAAAAAAAAAAAAAAAAAAAAGTGAGTTCTAGGAAAGGCGCAAAGCTACACAGAGAAACCCTGTCTCCAAAAACAAAAAAAAAAAAAAAAGGAAAAAGAAAAAATTCGCCGGGCGGTGGTGGCGCACGCCTTTAATCCCAGCACTCGGGAGGCAGAGGCAGGCGGATCTTTGTGAGTTCGAGGCCAGCCTGGGCTACCAAGTGAGTTCCAGGAAAGGCGCAAAGCTACACAGAGAAACCCTGTCTCGAAAAACCAAAAAAAAAAAAAAAAAAAAAAGAAAAAATTCTTAAAAGTTAAAAACCCAGCATACTAAATTAAAGTAAATAAAAAGAAAACTGAATCAAGTTGGGTGTGGTGTGGGAATGCACATGCTCTCAGGGCCTGTTCAAGTCATCCTCAGCTACACAGTGAGCTCAAGGCCAGCCTCGGCAACATCAGTCTCAAAATTCCAAAAGCATTTTTTAGTTCAATTCCCAGCACAGTTAATGTATTTCTTATAAAATTACTCTTAGAAGAAGGTTAAATAACTGGGTGTAGTGGTACAATACGCCTTTAATCTCACAACTCAGGAGGCAGAGGCAGGTGGATCCCTGTGAGTTCAAGGCCAGCCTGGTCCCTATAATGAGTTCCAGATCAGCCAGAGCAACACAGTGAGGAACCACCTCAAAAGCCAAAACTAAACAAACGAAAGTACTCACGGTTCTACACTGGTCTATTTTTCCAGATAAAATCTTCAGTCCTTCCAAGACGATCAAGCCGGCAATCACTGCATTCGTAGTGGCGATAGCAGGAATGATGTTCCCCGCCATTGCTAGAGGACAGAAAGACAAACAGGGTCAGTCGTCTAAACAGAAAACTCTGCATGGGTTTGTTGATGATACAACCAAAGTACAAACAACTTACATTTTATATCAAATCTGCTCTTCATATTCATGCTGAAAATGTGCATCCTGAGGTTTGCAGCAGAAGTGACAAAATCCATTGCTGGTGGGTCGTCCTGCCAGGAACACAAATCACAAGGCCAATCAAAGCCATTTCACTGCGTTACCTTCCAATCAGCCATATTTGCACATCTGTAACGTGCAGACACACAGCCAGAACAAGGGGTGTTTTGCTCCAGAGGCGGGGCAGCTGTGGTCGGCCCCACAGGAAGTAGCATGGAGGCTGACTGTGTAGGGAAAGGGGCTCATCAGGTTCTCCAGTCCAGGAGGAGTCTGCCAAGAACACTAACCACCACCATGCCTGCTAGGAAAGCATTCCCGCTTAAACAAATGCACTGGTGAATTGGAAGGATGGCCCAGTGGTCAGTTAGAAGCACTTGCAGCCCTTACAAAGAACCAGAGTTCAGTTCCCAGCATCCATGTTTCAGGAGACTCAATCCTGTCTTACCCATGTGCAAGCACAACAATTATACACATGAAACAAAAAGTAAAAGCATCTTTGAAAAACAAAACCAAATGCACAGAGGCTATGTGTACAGCTAAACACATTTTTCATTGAAGGAAGCTCTTTCTGGGCCCATTAGTAGTGAGGTTGCTAGACACACAGAGAATCTAGGCAAGGACAAGCTGTTTAGCCTTGCTGAATCTCTGCTAAGTCCCGGCAGCAAGGCCTTTCCCAGATGTGGCTGTGAACTCACAGGCTGTAGGTCTCTTTAGTGTGTAAAGCTGGGGCTGAACAGATAACCCCGTGTGCAGTGTTTGAGGACAGGGTTTCTCTGTGTATCCCTGTCCTGTATTTCCCAGAACTCACTTAGTAGACCAGGTTGGCCTGGAGAACTCAGATTTGCCTGCTGCCTATTCCTCCTGTGTGCTGGGATTAAAGGCATGCATTAACATGCCCAGCTTAGAGCCGTAGGGCCATTTCCCCACGAGTAATGAAGAGCCCAGAGGTGGCTTCTGCCATATACAGCACATGCTCTTGAGTGAAGCAAAGGCTGCAAGAGCTTGGCCTCAGCTTCTCACCTACCCAGTTCAAACCCAAAAGCAAAATGCTACTCCCCGGCCTGATGGTCTCTCTTTTTTCTTTTTTGATAGGGTCTCACTACATATCCCTGTCTATCCTGGACCTACTATGTAACTCAGCCTGGCCTCGAACTCACAAAGACCCACCTGCCTCTGCTTCCCAAGCACTGGGACTAAAGGTGTGAGCCATCATGTCTGGCCGTCCACTCCTATTTTGGTAAGTTCTTGAGTGAGAAGTGGCTGCCTTGCTCTGTAAAATGCCTTTATTCTTTCCTTTTTCACTTTTTTCAAGACAGGATTTGCTGTCGTCCCCCCACCCCAATGTTGGGATTAAAGGTGTGTGCCACCATGCCCAGCTAAATGCCTTTATTCTTAAAGAAATGGCTTGTGGGGCTGGAGAGATGGCTCAGAGGTTAGAGCACTGGCTGCTCTTCAGAGGTCCTGAGTTCAATTCCCAGCACCCACACGGTGGCTCACAGTTGTCTGTAATGAGATCTGATGCCCTCTTCTGGTGTGCATGAAGACAGAGCACTCATCTACATAAAATACATGAATAACAAAACAACCCAAACCACCCATCTCTCAGGAACTGGCTGAAGGCAGCAGTGTTCAGGTCCAAGAGCGCCTTATTTGGCCCCAGTGAACAAATAGAATCTTTCCAAATTGCTAGAATAACAACAAAGAAAATATTTTAAAACCTACCATTTATATCACACAAACCAAGAGACTAGTGTTTATAAGAATTTCAAAAATCTAAATCTACCAGCTTTGTGTTAGATATCTGATTCAACCAAAGTTTCAACGTTTGTGCACATAGTTATCTGAGGATTCTAAAACTGGCCAATCACTTCTCCTCACTTTGAAACCCACAGCACATCTTTCCTTTCGTTCCCCTGCTGGGGATGAACCCCAGGGCCCCAGGCATGGCAGGCAAGTGAGCATCCCAGTAAAGAGCCGCAGACACATCTCAGGTCTCAGTGGAGTGCTGGCACAATAGGAATAAACAAACTTTGTCACACAATCAATTTTACCGTCAATTCAAATGCCAGTTAAACACAGTGAACTTCTAATACAATTTCAACCTTAGCAACAAATGCATCTTCCTGGGAATGCAGCCCGAATGGAGAGCAGCCTTCTGGCAAACGAGAGGCCGAGTTCAATCTCCAGCACTACATAACTGACGGGGAGGAAGCAAGGTCAGGAGGTCAAGGTCACCCCCAGCAACAGAGGGAGACTGAGGCTAGCTTGCACTAGAGACCCTGTCTCAGACACTCTACAGGCTAGGACGACCTCAAACATGATGATTTACCTCAGCCTCCCAAGTGCTCGAACTACAGATGTGGGCCAAGCCTGGCTTTGCTCTCCCAGGCTTCTGAAAGAAAACTCTATCCATTTCAACAGAAAGGCAATCTCAGAACTGAATACGACAGCACATGCTTTCAACTGTTAAGGAGAGCCTGAGCCACACAATGCTCAACTAGCGTTGACAAGGGCTTAGACTCAGTCTGGGGGGGGGGGGGGCCGCGCGGGGGGATGGGACGTAGACAATTTTTACTATTTTTAAGGTCAAATCAGGCAGATGAGCTGCTGCCTCCAAAAGCAGAGGACTTTCTATCTGTTTTTCTAACTCAGACATCCCACTGGGATAACTCAGTTTCTAGTCAATATAACACAAGCCACGAGTGCATTACTAGAAGCATAGAAAATTCATATTCTAATACACAACCGAAGAGGAAAACATTCAAACAAGGCAAGCAACACCCCAAGTTGCCAGCCTCTTACAGCACAGGAACCATGAGTGAGATATGTGAGTGACTGACACATTTCAAAACAAACCTTATCCCATATGAGCTCAGCTCCATCTCCCTTTTCTGCTAAATGAACTCTCAGAGTCTCGATGCTTTTGGAAAACAGACTTGCATAGCTCTTCACATCGAGAACCTGCTGGTCTTTCAAACCCAACTGGGGCTCGTTTTGTTGATCAGATGCATCGGCTTCTCCTCCTAAAAGAGTAAGAATAGTTGTTCCACACCTCACTCTACCCTGGTCTATGATAGATTCACCTGCTGGCCATTGAGATGTGACAAAAAGAAACAAACTCTACTGGGTGGTTACCACGACCAGGGTGTGTGCAGGGAAACCGCTGAAGCAGGGACTGCCTGAGACCATGTCAGGATCTCCTGCTCTTTGTTGGAATATTCAAGAACATAATGACAGGGCTGGAGAGAAGCTGGCAGCTAAGTGAACTGGCTGCTCTCCCAGACAACCCAACACTCACTTCTGGCCTTGGTGGGAACCTACACCCATGTGCACACACCCATAGAGTGGAAAGGTAAACATGAAAGAAAAAGGTAAAAATCACATTTTGCCTGAGCTGTCAGCCATGCTTCCATTTGCCCAACTTTACAATGTCACTGCTGAGTGCCGCTACGTGTCACTCCAGGGACCTTTAAAGTTCAATCTTGCTGTGAGCTGCAGCATAGTTCAGATAAAAACACAGCATGCCAGTGAGAAAGTCATCGTTTGTACAACTGGTTTTTTTTAAAAGATTTATTTATTTATTATGTATACAGTATGTATGACTGCAGGCCAGAAGAGGGCACCAGATCTCATTACAGATGGTTGTGAGCCACCATGTGGTTGCTGGGAATTGAACTCAGGACCTCTGGAAGAGCAGTCAGTGCTCTTAACCTCTGGGCCATCTCTCCAGCCCTGTACACCTGTTTTATTTCTTTGACTATAAATTTAAAAGATATATTTCTAAGTTAAATCTTAAAGAAATAATCTCAGGAGTACAAAGGCAGATTTGTACATATACCCACAACACTTTCAGGAATATTGAAATCACAATTTCCTAATCATTGACAGTTTAAAAAAAAATACAAAGAGAGAGAAAAACAGCCAGCTTATAAAAGCAGGACTACAGCTCCTGCTCTGGGGTGTTGTATCTAATGACTTTTCTCTTTATAATCAGCCCAACCAAACACATACACGCTTTAGCTGACAGCATCCCATGGTATGTGAAGGACTAGCTGCATATTCTCTCTCTCTCTCTCTCTCTCTCTCTCTCTCTCTCTCTCTCTCTCTCTCTCTCTCTCTCTCTCTCTCTTTCTCCCTCCCTCCCTCCCTCCCCCCCTCCCTCCCTCCCCCCATCCCCATCTCCTCTCTTGACAGGGTTTCTCTGTGTAGAACCCTGGCCGTCCAGGACCTCACTCTGTAGACCAGGCTGGCCTCAAACTCACAGAGATCCCCCTGCCTCTGCCTCCCGAGTGCTGGCATTGAAGGCGTGCGCCGCCACCGCCGCCACCACCAGTGACTAGCTGCACTGTTTACCTTGACTCTGCACTTCCGCCCAGTCCAGTGGAACTGGAGGTTTCCTCTTGCGCCAGAGTTTGTCCATTGTCAGCAGATACCTAATATCATCTTTAAAAAGCTGAAATAAACAAATCCCATGAGTCCTTTAGAGCCCAAGTTCATTACAAACAGATCAAATTTTGTTGAGTTACTATAATTATACCGTGAAAGTAAGTTTAAAGGCATGGCATACATAGGCAGAGTAACAATTTTCAACACCACCATAAATGTTCAAATATGTGGAGAATGCAGGGCAATGTCACTCTCAGCTCTGCCGACCACCCAGGCCCTCCTACCACCCCCCAAACCACAAATCAGTCTGAGACAGTGACACAAACTAAATCGCTCAGTAAACACACCAGTACTCATCTACAAAACAACACAACACACCAGCACCCGTCTCCAAAACAACAACACATACCAGCACCCGTCTCCAAACAACAACACCACACACCAGCACCTGTCTACAAACAACAACACCACACACCAGCACCCGTCTACAAACAACACCACCACACACCAGCACCTGTCTACAAACACCACACACCAGCACCCGTCTACAAACAACACCACACACCAGCACCCGTCTACAAACAACAACACACACCAGCACCTGTCTACAAAACAACACCACACACCAGTACCCGTCTACAAAACAACACCACCACACACCAGTACCCGTCTACAAAACAAATAACAAAACACACCAGCACCCGTCTCCAAAACAAACAACAACAAAAGACACCAGCTCTACTTGAATGCAATCCAGTTTCTCAATACTGTTTTTGAAATACTATGTGCTTAGAGGTTCTGTGTTCCATTTCTGCCCCTTTCATTTTGGGGTTGGGGTTAGTAAACATCTTGAAGTTATAAAGAGTCAATAAGAGCTGCGAGGCAGTGGTGGCCCACATCTGTAATCCCAGCACTCAGGAGACAGAGTCAGGCAAATCTACAGAGTAAGTTCCAGGACAGCCAGAGCCACACAGAGAAACCTGTCTCAAACCTCCATTTCCAACACCCATCTAAAAAACCAAAACCAAACCAAAACTCCCTGGTTCACAAAGTTGAGCTTTGGTGCTATCAATAATCTGGTTTGGTCAGTTCCCTATCTGGGGCAAACTGATGTTTCTGTCTCCCTCAGAACAGTATCATGTAACAATTTGGAACCCACGTAAAGGTAGAAGGACAAAACTCCACAAAGTTGTCCTCTGATCTCCATATGAGCACCATGGCATATGTGTGTACCCTTCTAAATACATTACATTAAAACAAACAAACATGTTGTAAAATAATAATAATAATAAAAAAAAACAAACAAACAAACAAACAGTAAACCTAACCTTGGTGAAAAGTTTAACTGGATCATATCCGGTTGACTTAGCCCATTCCTTAGTGGAAATACGCTTAATGTCTCCATCTTCATTAGAAGCTCTGGCTCTGGCTTCAGCTTCTGTTGGCTCCCCTAGAAAACAAGCATCGTATTTCCATGTACACTTACATTCTCACCTGAGGCAGTCACTCAATGGAAGGCAGCTTTAGGTAACACACTCAGATAACAGGACACTAACATGAGGACCAGTGTGGTTTTGGTTTGTTTGTACCACCACTGCTCTGCGGCCTGAGGTTTTTTCTAATTTAAGTTTTATTTTATATGCACTTGTGGTTTGACTTACATGTATGTATGTACACCAAGTGGCTGACTTGTGCCGATAGAACCCAGAAGATACAAGATCCTTTGGAACTGGAGTTTCAGAAGGTTGTGAACCAACACATGGGTGCTAGGAACTGAAGCCGGGTCCTCTGGAAGAGTAGCCAGTACTCTGATCCCAAGCCATCTCTCCAGCCCTGTGCCTCAGTTTCTAATGGGCACATGTGTAACAGCTAAGAGCACGGCCCTATAGATAGAATAGAGTACTGCTCCCAGCCCTAATGATTACATCTGTGAATGTCTCATCTTGATTCCTTTTCTTTTTTTCTGGAGTTTTCCAGACAGGGTTTCTCTGTGTAACCCTTGCTGTCCTGAAACTCACTTTGTAGACCAGGCTGGCCTCGAACTCAGATATTCACCCCTCTGCTTCCTGAGTGCAGGGATTAAAGGCTCAAGCCATCTTGATTTCCTTTCTTACTAGTGAAAGGGAACTACTCCGTTGTTACAAGGTTTAAAAACATAATGAGGGGATGGGTGTGGTGGCATATACCTTAATCCCAGCACTCTGGGAGAGAGAAGCAGATAGATCTCTCTGCTTTCCAGGACAATGAGGGTCACACAGAAAGATCCTGTCTCAAAAACAAGCAAAAAACCTACCAGCAAACAGCAAACCAACAACTCCCTAAAAGTTGGATGATAGGACTGGACATACATGCAGGCAAAACACCATACACATGAAATGATAAAATATTTTTTCAAAATGCAATGGCACATTAAGCCACACACGACCTCCAGCACATAACAGCAACCACTGCTGCTCCTTACGGCACCACCATTGAATGAACAGAGCAAAGGCAACAGCCACTTACAAGAAGCTTCAGGGTCGGCTCTGTCAGGAGACACTTCCTGATCAGCGTCCTCCTCTCCAAACAGCTGGCTGCAATTTCAGAACAGTGGACGTTTAGGCAAAGGCTTTCGGAACAAATGTGCTTATTTTTCCACAAATATCTCAAGTTCAACAGTCCAAATGCTTAGCAGGGATGTAGTAAACAATCGATGGTTCACAGCCCATACATAATCCTAAGAGTATCCTGTTTGCTCAGGGACAAGGCTAGAGGAGATGCTTGACCATATCTATCAGCTGGGTTTCAAACATTTCAATACTGACACGAGTCAGCAGACAGGCAAGCTTCCTTCTTGAAGATCATGTAACACTAGAAGACACTAACAGGGCACCCTCAGCTGGCTACTCCACAATTATACATCCGCTACACACGCCCAGGTCCCCACCTTAGGAGAATAAGGCACTTTTTACTCTCTCTCTCTCTTTTTTCCCAGAGCTGAGGACCGAACCCAGGGCCTTGCACTTGGCCAGGCAAGCGCTCTACCACTGAGCTAAATCCCCAACCCTGGCACTTTTTACTCTGATGGAAAAGAAAATAATACTAACCTGTTAAGCTAAAGATTCCTCATCAGCCAAGTTACCCTAAAACTGGCTTGCTCTTTCACAGGCAGAGGCGCCCAACCCTTCCTCAGGGAGATGACTTAGCTACCTTGGTAGAAGCCTTTCATGTTCCCCCATAAAGAAGAAAACCCAAAATCAAGAAAACCCCCTCTGGTCATACTGTCTAACCCCAACAATGCTGTCAAAGTTTCACATCCCTCCATACTGCCTGATTGGGTCTTCCATTGAGTGTGACATGTCTACCCATGCTAGTCAGTCAAGTTAGTGTGTGTGGTGGCCAAGGATGAAAAGTGGGGTCTCCATCACTCGGGCAAACACTCCTGCTCACTGAGCTGCATGCTCCATATCTCACACCGCCCTCTGTGGAGGTTTTGCTGTTGCTTATGACAGGGTCTTACTTACTATGTAGTGGAACTCGCTATGTAGACCAGGCTGGCTTCGAATCCAGAGATCCACCTGCCTCTGTCTCGAGTGCTGGTATAGGCATGTACCACCGTGTCCAATTTTTATCACCCATACTTTCACTGATTTTAGGAATACATTTTAGATCCCAAACTTCAGGCAGCTGCAAAGCCGAAGTCTCTCTCCCTAACAGGTGGAACGAGTCACTGCCTATCTTTTGATATCAGTCACACAACTTTCTCACAGCAACTCCCTTCACTGGTAATGCCTTTGATGGCTTAAAAAAACTACTTACTTTTTTTCATTTGCATTGGCATTTTACCTGTACGTATGTCTATGTGAGGGTGTCATGTCAGATCTTGGAGTTAGAGACAGTTGTTAGCTGCCATGTGGGTGCTGGGAATTGAACCCCAGTCCTCTGAAGAGCAGTCAGTGCTCTTAACAAGTGAGCCATGTCTTCAACCCTCTTTCTATGTCTTAAAAAGTTGTTCCCCGGGCTGGAGAGATGGCTCAGAGGTTAAGAGCACCGACTGCTCTTCCAGAGGTCCTGAGTTCAATTCCCAGCAACCACATGGTGGCTCACAACCATCTGTAATCAGATCTGGCGCCCTCTTCTGTATACATGATAAATAAATAAATCTTAAAAAAAAAAAAAAAAAAAGTTGTTCCCAAGGCTGAAGACATGGCTCTGTGGTTAAGAGCACTGGCTGCTCTTCCAGAGAGCCTTGCACTTACCTCCCAGCACCCACATGGGGGAATCTGACCCACTTTTTTGAATGAGGGCATCAGGCATGCACATGGTGCCCATAACATACATGAAGGGAAAACATTTCATATACTTATAAATAAATCTTAAACTAAGACAATGGTTCCTAGACTTATTCCACCCAGATTAACATACATCGCAAAGAAATTTTCCTCACATTGATACCAACTACACTCAAAGATTTAAACTATACTTAAAGATTTTGCCTTAAGGATTTGTTTATTTTGCCGGGCGGTGGCGGTGCACGCCTTTAATCCCAGCACTCGGGAGGCAGAGCCAGACGGATCTCTGTGAGTTCGAGGCCAACCTGGTCTACAGAGCGAGATCCAGGACAGGCACCAAGATCTAGAGTGCTGGGATTAAAAAACAAATGGGTCTTTTGCCTGAATGTATGTCAGCGCACTGCATGTGTTCCTGTGAGGCTGGAAGAGGACACTGGAACCCCTGGTACTAGTTACAGACCTCTGCAACCCCGGCATTTAGGAAGTGGGAAGATCAGGAGTGCATGGTCATCTCCAACTATGTGGCATGCATGTCCCAGGCCAGTCTGGGCTACAGGAGACCCTGTCTCAAGGGGGAAAAAAAAAGGAAGGAGGGAGTGAAGAGAACAAACAGGCTCTTAGGGAACTGTGCAAGTAGTTATGTACTTAGTAAAAAGTGCAGGTACAATTACTCAGATGCACTGTCCTCAAAGAACAGACCTCCATTCCTCGGAGCTGGCTGCCTGGGACTCCCTGCTACACTGTTCAGTGCATATCGGAAAGGGGAGCAAAGCTCAGACACCTCAGCTAGGTTACCGAGGCCGGCACAGCAATAACAGATGATGCTGATAGCATCTGCCCTTGGCGTGTGGGACGAAAAGCATCTTTTTCCTGTTGTCATCCTCTCAATACCCAGTCTCACAAGGAAAACCAGACAAATCCCAACAACAGCAGGTCACTATGCTGACCTGGGCCTGATAACCACAAGGGTCACCCAACACATAGAAAATCTAAGAAACGAACAGCCAAGAGCTAGAGTCACGAGGCGTCCAAGACAGGATCCCAGAGGTGAAAAAGGATATTATGTAAGAGCTACAAAACATCAAGAAAACTTTTTTTGTTTGTTTGTTTGTTTGTTTGTTTTTCAAAACAGGGTTTCTCTGCTCTGTGTGGCCCTGGCTGTCCTAGAACTCACTCTGTAGACCAGGCTGGCCTTGAACTCAGAGATCTGCCTGCCTTTGCCTCCCAAGAGCTGGGATTAAAGATGTGTACCACCAATGCCTAGCAAGAAACTTTCTAGTTACTAACGTTATCAGCATTGGTTCCTTAGTCTTCAAGTATATATCAAATTAATGTAAAATGTTAAAGGGGAAATTGGGCAGTGCACTCCTTTAATCCCAGCACTCAGGAGACAGAGGCAGGAGGACCTCTGTGAGTTCGAGGCCAGCCTGGTATACAGTTCCAGGACAGCCAGGGCTACACAGAGAAACCCTGTCTCTTAAAAACAAGCGTTAAAGGGGATCTGTGCCTGGGAACCCCACTGCTGTGTTAGCACTGTGCTCCCTATCAGCTCTTATTTACTCAGGCCCTTGAGCTGGTAACCAAATTTGACAAATTCTTAGTCCAACCACATTCTTCTCATTCCAGCTGTTTTGTCATCTATGCTGGGGTACACCTCTTCATTTCAAGGAGACTCTAATGCCACCAATGCTCAGAGTTTCTTCATGTAAGTAACCTGTAGCCTTCCTTCTAACTACCATATTCAGGCATCCAGCAAGTTCAAGGATGGTATTTTTCACTATCGTTAGAGTTGGTTGTGGATGGTTAAGGATCCTAACCAGGGCCTTGGGCATACCCGGCCCCACTACAGATTTTAACTCCACTGTGATTTCTTCTTTAGCCAATAGGGTATTTATAAGCATGTTTTCATATTTCCAAATATATATATTTGTACAAATTTAGTTGCATGCCTGTGTCCAATACCAGACTAAACATCCAAAACTTCATCTACAGCATGCAAAGAATGTTGTCACTTAACCCAGGAAACCACTAGAGTCTCTTCACCATATTTAACCATTATAAATATAACCTTTTAAGACCGTTTAAGTAAAAATGACCTCGTGTTCCATGATCAGCTCTGAAAACAAGCCAGGGATACATAACTCTCTTACTTGAACAAATACTTTGCCCAAACGATGCAGTGAATAGGTTCAGAAGGTGTGTTCCGAATCGTACAGCCAGGGAATGTTCTCTGCGTTGGCTTAGGATGACATTCGTAACACTCAGTTACACCCTGTAATGCCAGGGCACAAGAAAGCAGTTATTCCACGGTGGCTATAAGGTAGTGCAATTACAGAAACTTCACTCCTCCTTTACATTCCAACTGAGTTTTATGTTGTCAAGAAAAATTTAAAATATTGGTGACTGCAAAATCCTTACTGTACATATAAAGAATCCAGAATCATAATACAAAGGCTAAATCAAGTGACCACAGTCAAAGCTAGGGTGGAACTCCCAAACAAGGCAAATCCAGAAAGAAAAAGTACCGCAGTACATACACCACCAAGTCAGAGAATTTTCACTTTTGATTTCACCAAGCAACAAAAAACTACAGGGAGCCAGGTGATGCACCCCTCTAAGATCCCAGCACTCAGGCTGGGCAGGACAATCTATCTCTGAGTTGAAGGCCAGCCAGGTCTACAGAGCAGGCTCCAGGACCGCGAGGGTTATATAGAGAAACTCTTGTCTCAAAAAGAAATAAAAAGGGGAGGTGGGGGGCAAGGTATCCCCATTGTGGGACCATCAGATGAATCCCTCTTTAACCTCAGCCTTCACACAGGAGCATAAGAACAACATAACAGTAAGTTCAAGAACCACACCCCAGAGGCTGCTTTAATATAAATTAAATGGCACATTCAGGATCTCCTCCACCTATCTTCCAACAAACATCTCGGATGAAGCCACTGACAAGCGTCACACTGTGGAGGAGAACTCCTGCCTTGCTGCAGCAGACTCAAGAAACCTTCACTCCATTCTATAGGCACTGGCACTCGATTCTATAGGCACTGGCACACAACCTCTGGAGACTGGCACAGAATAAGCTTCCAAGACCAACAGTTAAAATAAAGAGCCATGCTTTGTAACATAGATACCCAGTCCACAAAATACCAGATAAACCAGGCCGTTTTAAGTATTTTAAAAAGGAATTCTTCAAGTGTAGAATTTAATGGCTACTTCCTGAAGGAGCTGAGAACAGATCTGAAGAACACACTAATCCATCCCTGAACTTTATAAAGCTAGATTAATGATGCACACCACCTTCTTCTGTTCTTTCGTTTTACTAAAATGCTTAAAGCTTAAAATACGTCACAAATACACCAAAGCATCAGTTCTCTTCAGAGCTGTACACTGGATTCCTCTAGTGATCTCGAGTTAGGATTGGTTATTACCTCATTCTACAACTGAACCAGACTCCCAAGCCCACAAGTTAACCACTGATTTCTTACATGTATTTAGTGTGTGTGCATGCAAAGGAGCACCACAGCACCTGTGTGGAAACCAGAGGACTCATGGGAGGGTTGCTCCGTCTAACACGTGGGTCCAAGGGCTCAGACCCACGCTGTCAGGTTCAGCAGCCAGCGCCCACTGAGCCACCTCACTGGCCCCAAGGTAACTTCTGATTTGTTCTGAGACAAGACCTCACTATGCATCCCAGGCTGGGCTGGAATTCAAACACAGCCTCCTGTCCCTGCTTCTGGTGACAGGGATTACAGAGGGCATGGAGACCACGCCTGGCCCGGTGTAACTTCTGAAGTCTGATTACTGCCTATCCTCTGTAACATGACACAAAGTCCCACAACAACTAACAAGTTTTGTACAGCTTGTCATGTCAAAGGATTTTTGTTTGTTAGTTTTTCAACACAGGGTTTCTCTGTGTAGCCCTGGCTGTCCTGGAACTTGTTCTGTCCTCGAACTCACAGAGATCCACCTGCCTCTGCCTGCTGAGTGCTGGGATTAAAGGCACGCACTACCATACCTAGAAGGATTTTAATAGGTAAGTTAACTGAAACAACATGGCAAAGTCAAAACTCTCTTCCTCTTGCCTTTAGTGCACCTCCAGCTTTATTTGTGGGTGGAGGTTTTCTGAGAACTGAATGAACCCACCCAGGGACCCACGAATCACCCTGTCTTTTTCCTTTTTTTTTTTTTAAAGAGATTTATTAATTTATTATGTATACAGTGTTCTGGTCTGCAGGCCAGAAGAGGGCACCAGATCTCATTACAGATGGTTGTGAGCCACCATGTAGGTGCTGGGAATTGAACTCAGGACCTCTGGAAGGGCAGCCAGTGCTCTTAACCTCTGAGCCATCTCTCCAGCCCCCCACCCTGTCTTATACAGCATAAATCTCTATATGTTGGATGCTGGCCTGCTTATACTATATACATCCAATGTTTCTGTCCTTCCTAGGTCTCAGGTAAATAGGTGGAAAATAAGAACCAAGTGTTTCTTCACCTTCTTGATCGTGGTCACTTGTCCAAGATAACCGGCAGTCCCGCTTTCAATGAGAGGCACGTCAGCTGCCAGACACATTCTATTTACATGGTTTCGGGCAGCTGAAAGAAAAACACTAGTTAGTGAGTTCCTCAAGACACCAACAAGTTCAAGGTGACAATCGCGGAAACATTTCTTGCCTTCAATAAAGCACATGTTCACCGTGACTATGGTGGGCATAACTCAACCACTTTTGTCTGCGACACTGGGCTGCGTCCTTGGCCGACGACATGCCATTCCTGGACACTCAGCAAAACCAAATCTAAGGAATTTACATTGCGAATTTTGTCTAGAAAAAGACTCTTAGAAATGATTCCCAAGTGCCAGAGCAGTGCACCTGTCTGGTCTGACATGAGGCCCTGGTTTGACTCAAGGCACTTCTAAAACATCAAAAGAAGGGTTGGAGAGATGGCTCGGCAGTTAAGAGCACTGACTACTCCTCAGAGAACCCTGGGTTCAATTCCCAGCACCTACATGGTGGCTCACAACTGTCTGTAACTCCAGTCCCAGGGACTCTTCTTTTGGATCCCTTGAGCACCAGGTCAGCACGTATTACACATACATACATGCAGAAAAAATACCCACTCACATAAACAAATAAATTTAAAGAAAAAAACACCAAAAGCATTAAGACAGCAAAGTGTGAGCTGAGCAAACTATTCCATCCACTCCTCAACACGTCACCATTCTATCATCAAGCAATCCGTGGCAGTGGAGGAAGGGATGAACACTAACTGGGAACCATTAAGGAAGTTTAGGGTTAGGAGACAAAAGATGGTTGTAAGAGTCATCAGGCTTCCAATGGTTTCCCTGTTAGTAATTACCATACACACTTTGCAGCACTATTCCCCTGAGACAGGGTCTCACTGTGTAGTCCCTGGCTGATCTGCAGCTTGTCACATAGGGCTGACTGGCCTCAAACTCACAGAGATCCACTTGCCTCTGCCTCCCCAGTGCTGGGACTGAAGATGTGCCCACCATGCCTGGCTTTCCAGAAACAAATTCGTTACACCTACGAGGACCTTGTCTAGGACCCTGTGGTACAGGTACAGCTGGAACAATCCCAAAGCCATAGCCTTTAACTAGAATAGCCTACACTAGGCCTGTTGTGCGGCCTGCAATCCAGCCCCTGGGAGGCAGAAGCAGAATGGATGCCAAGAGTTCAGCTCCCCCCCAGCTCCACAGCAAGTCTGAAGACCCTGTCTCAGGACAGAGCAGGACGGCTGGCATCTCATCACCTCACCACCTCACCCTAAGGCACTTTAAAATCACCTGGCGCTCTGGCCCATCTGGACTATGATCATCCTGAGTGACCCCAGGGATTCACATTTCCTAGATCTATGCACAAATCAAGACATACTGCAACAACCTGAAACAGAGGCAGTCATACTCTGCAGACCCTTCAATGCCCTTCTGACTATACCTTCTGTTAGAACAGCAAAGCAGATGGCTGACTGTGCAGGAAAAAAATATAAAATCAGTCCTAGAGAAAACAGCCATCAACTGGCACTGCTTACCCCTGAAATCCTAGTAGCACACCAGAGACTGAGGCAGGAGGATTGTGACTGGTTTGAGGTCAGTCTGGGGGAACATAGTGAGTTCCAGACTGGCTCGGCCAACAGACAGTCAAACACGCATAAAGCCCCACCTAGTCCCATTTCCTTTTGGGTCTCTTAAGTTCTAACTCATACTTGGACACTAAATCTCTCCCCAGCTCTGACACGGGAAAAAGGGGAAACGAGATGTGAAACGTATTAAAAACACCTTACCTCTGTTATCTAACGCGTTCATAACCAATATAAACTGTCGAAAAAACTCCACATTATATTCTGGGCTGGAAAGCAAAACAAAAAGTCACCAAAACTGGCCTCTTGTATGATTTTCTCAGTGTCATAAATAGAGTCCCAAGGACAAATAACTGTAAAAATAACTGTGGGTGGGAAGTATATGCCATAGACACAGGAAGGCTGACATTTTCCTAACACAAGCATATTTTAAAGGAACTGTTCTCAAATTTCTCTCTTTTCTGACCAGCAACCGAAGGCACCAGAACAAACCCTTAAACTGGCAGAAAGCTGGCATAACCTCACCAGTGCCCTGTCCCCACCCGCCCCTTCTCAGGGTAGCAAGTGCCTGGGAACATACAAGGAACACATTCCCAGGATCTGTTAGGCCTGCAGTTTCACCTCACGTGGTCACAGTCGGGCAGGGTTCAGGCCCCTTGGGGCTCTGCTTTTAGCAGCACTGGGAAAGCAGCACGGGGTAGGAGGCCACAGGCAGGTCTACAGAGCAAACACCCAGAGAACTAGGAATAGCCCAGGAAACAAGTGCCTTGAGAAAGTGTAAGGCTCTCTCTAACTCTAGTACTTCACACAGGAACTGCTTTTACTACCAGCCATGTGTGCGCGCGCGCATGTGCGTGCGTGTGCATGTGTGTGGTGGGCTTAGACTCCGAGGTCTCTGCTCTAACACCTCCTTAAAGACAGACTTATCTATCATTACTGAGGCTAAGTGCTGTCAAACACCATCACTATACACAGCATCAGAAGATCCTCAGGCATAGAAGTACAGTCATTTCTAAGTTTCCCAGTAACTTCCTCACTGATATTAAAACATCTCTTATCTAAATAATGCAAATACACAAGAACTGGTAAAAGCAATGCAACTGATGGGGGCACAGACTTATCATGTTGTAAATATTCTAGAAGTTATCTTACAAATGCAGACTGATCCGGGGCTCACATAAATAAAAACATCTCATACTTTAAAGGGTTAACTACAAATTCACAGCAAACAGCTTTTAACAGAATGGTGTGCATACTTCATGATGCTGTCATGGTGAGCCTCGATGTTAGCTTGGGGGTGGAACTGGAGCACACTTTCTTTGGCAACCTGGAAAAACCAACAATAAACATTTTTGTTGACACTGGAAATCTGACATACACATGGTTACTTCACTTACTTATAACATGGTAATCTTATCTATATATAAAAACGTGGTTAAGATTTCATTAAGTGCATACATACTCATAAAATTAGTTTCCCCTGCATGTGACCACTTCTATGTGAATGGCAAACTTCAGAGAAAACAGACTGCAGGGCTGGAGCTCTCTAACTCAGAGTTAAAGCATTTGTGAATCCCCAGCAGTATAAAACTACACTGAACTGCAATAATCAGTGTTATTCCTTCACTTAAGAGCCTATTACTAGCCAGCTAGGTTAGCCTAACTACAAAGACGGCAATGTAGAAAGACCACTATTGGAGGAAGAGCGAGCTTAGTCTAAAAAACGGACACAGGCAAATACCTGTGGGGAAGGCTGAAATCTAAGAAAATGCTAAGTCAATGCAATGGTATGCATGGGAGGGACAGGGCTGGAAGAAAAAACAGACCTCTGACCCCACCAACCCAGGAAGAATATTCAAAGGGGAGCATCTTTTCTAACTACACAGAAGCTGGCCTCTGAGATGTAAAGGAGCAAACTTAAATATGAAGAGGACACAAAAGATTCCTCAACTACAGGATTCAGGAGTCATTTCCTTTCAGACCAAAAAGGGGAGAGTGTGGGCTACTCTTACTCCTTTCACTCCTCAGGATCTGAAGCTGAAGAGCTGGGCTTGTGTGGTGAAGGCTCAGGGGTAAACACATTTACTGTCTCAGCACCTGCATTCAATCCCTGGGACCACCCAGCTGCCCTCTGACTGCCACTCACACGATGCAGTGGCATGCACACGATGCAGTGTCATGCACACGTGCCCCGCAAAAATAAGTAAACAAAATGTTAATCACAGGGGAGAGGGGGAGAAGGGGAGAGTGAGCAAGCCAGCGCTTCACCTGCTTTCTCCCTCTGCAGGGAAAGTTTGCTGACTCAAAGCTTCATTGTCAAAGGGATCTAAACACAACATGGGAAAGTTACCTGAGCCTTGGATCTTCCAACATGTTTCTTTTGAAATAGGAACTGTCTGTTGAGGTTGCTGACATCAATAGTATCCAGATCAATCTACAAATGCAGAAACCCAGATAAATCACAATGCTTGAGAAACATCACTATCTTCGGCATTAATAACCCAGAACTTACTAGCTAGCAGAGAAAGTGCTTCTCTGGACAAGTCACACCCGAATTGCTAAAAGTTACAGTTAAAGTATATGGGAAGAACAGTATCAATGTCAAAGGTAACCCCAAGAAAGCATCAAGGATGGCTAATTTTCTTGTTTAATCCTATTTCAGGGAATTTTTTAGGGAATTCCTTAAGAAGCATAAAAGCTTTGGTTTAATTAAAAAACAAAATTTTCCAATAGGCAAGGTGGTGCACTCAGATATATCTGTGAGCTGGAGGTCAGCCTGGTCTCTATGAGGTCCAGATCAGCTATGGTTACATATTGAGACCCTGACTCAAAATATGGATAAATAAAATAAAGGCAAAAGAGACAGAAGGCATTAAAGTTGCTGTCCTACCAGCTACAAGGACTTGGGTTCGATCCCCCAGAACCTACATTAAAACAAGCTGAGCACAGTGGCAAGCTTTGCAATCCCAAAGCCAGGAAGGTGGCGATGGGAGATTCTGGGACTCACTAGCCAGTCATCGTCTAGTAAATTTGGAGAGTTCCAGGGCAAAGAGAGACCCTGTTTCAAAAAAAAAAAAAAAAAAAAAAAAAAAAAAAAAGACAGTGCCCCAGGAACACTCCCTAAGTGTCATCTGGTTCCACACCCCATCTGTCTGGTTATTTGGTTATTTCAGATGTAGATAATTTACTGTGCCCCACTGTTTTCATTAAGTGATGTGGTAATCAGATCTGGAAATGTTTGCTGCTTTAACTTCATATACATAGTCACTCAGGATGACTTGAGGGTTAGTAAAGGAAATAGCCTACATACGGTTTAAAAACAAAACCGAACCAAAAACTCATGTTTAAAATCTAACCTAGGAGCTGGAGAGATGGCTCAATAGTTAAGAGAGCTGGCTGACCTGCATAGGACCTGGGGCTCAATTCTCAGCACCTACATTGGTAACACCAGTTCCAGGGGATCCAACGCCCCCTTCTGGCCTAAGGGCACCAGGCACAGACACAAGTGCAGGCAAAAGGCCCATACACATAAACTAAAGGAAAGATTTTTAAATAAAAATAAAATTTAATCTAATTGCTATCTGAAAGAAAAAATAAGTAGCAGCTACTGTCATTTGCATTCTAGTTCAATAAACTTAGATAAACAAACAAAATGTTCTCACCATGAAACATCCCAGCAGTTTGAGGTAGTGTGTGAACAATTACAAAACATATAAGCACTGAAATATCCATTTGTACTTCAAAGTTCATTAGAAAAGTTAAACCAGCCTGGCGGTGGTGGCACACGCCTTTAATCTGCTACAAAAACTACTTTTTAACATAGCATCCCGAGTTACCAGCATACTGGATTTTCTGCGGACTGAAACTGGGTGTGAAACCTAACCAATGAAAACTGCAGAGACGCCAGTTGTGCCTCGGCTTACACCCTGACACCTGTAAGTTCATTCCATTTTTCTGCTAAACCTTAAGGCATTTCCAACTCGCATCCAACTTCCAGATAGTATCTCCAACGCGTTAACAAATTACAGCGGCTTCCTGTCAATGCACACTAATGCAAAACTGAGAATACAGACAACCAAAAACTTTTTTTTTTAATTTCTTAAGGAAAGGTCTTGCTACGTAGCCCAAACGGACCTCAAACTCCCGATTGCAGGGATTACAGGTGGTCGGTCACCCATCCGCGCAAACCCAAGGGAATATCTTTAATGTCATAAACGACAGCGTCCCATCTGCACTGTGCCCAGCCCAGAGGCACGAGCCCCAAAGGAGTTCATCCAGCCACTAGCGGCGTCCCCCCAGGGTAAGTTACTCAACCTCATAGCGTCTTACTTCCCTCATCTGTTAAAAATAAAACGGGATGCAGACAGCACTTGCAACCTGAAGGCCGGTGGCATACTCGAGTGAATGCATGTGTGCACGCCCGGGGTGCGCTGTTGGTGGCTGCGAGCCGCTCTGCCGCGGGTCGTTAACTTCGAAGTTAGGGGCACGTTCGAATTAAAGTCACAGCATCCACCGGGGGCTCGGCCACTTCCTGCATCCCAGAGTAACTGGGAGGCGGCGCGCGCAGGCCCGGGGACCGGAGGCCGGGGAGCCGGGGCCCAGCGTGTCCACCTATCCGCTCCCGGTGCGGCGATCCTGACCCCCGGCCTCTCGGGCCCCGCCGCCCTGACTCCCGCCCAGAATCCGGGCCCCGTCCCGCAGACAGCCCGCCATTCAGCCGGAGCCCGGGCCTCACCAGGTCGATGTGGGAGAAGCCGGTGAGCACCAGGTTCTTGAGCAGCTCACAGCCGATGCCGCCCGCGCCCACCACCAGCACCCGGCCGCCGGACACCGCCTCGGCCAGCTCCCGGGGAAGCCCCCGCGACAGTGCCATGGCGGGACGTCCACGAGCCGCCGCGCAGTCGGAGGCGGGAGAAGCCGAGCGGCAGCCGGAAGCCAGTGGGGGAAGGGCGGCGCAGCTTCCGCTCCTGCGCACTGCGGCCGCCAGCCCGCGCCAGGTTGGGTCCTGGAGACACCGAGACCTGGGATACCTTCACGCCGGCTTCTACAGGAGCACAGACCGGCGGAGAAGCCTCGGGTCGACTTTTAACGACCTTGGTTTGAGCGCCCAACGACAACTCCTTATGTGGGGGTTTTAAAAAGTTATGACTCTAGGCCAGGCGGTGGTGGCGCACGCCTTTAATGCCTTTAATCCCAGCACTCGGGAGGCAGAAGCAGGTGGATCTCTGTGAGTTCGAGGCCAGCCTGGGCTACAGAGCGAGATCCATGAAAGGCACAAAGCTACACAGAAAAACCCTGTCTCGAAAAAAAAAAAAAGTTATGACTCTATATGTAAGGAACATGTGCAAATTAAGAAAACTGTTATCTCCAAGCAGTGGTGGCGCACGCCTTTAATCCCAGCTACACAGTGACACTCTGCCATGAAAAACAAAACAACACTCACCAAGCACTCAGGAGGCAGAGCCAGGCGGATCTCTGTGAGTTCGAGGCCAGCCTGGTCTACAGAGCGAGATCCAGGACAGGCTCCAAAACTACACAGAGAAACCCTGTCTCGAAAAACCAAAGAAAAAAAGACAAAAAGAAAAGAAAAAGAAAAAAGGAAATTGTTATCCAAGCAATATATATAGGCAAAGGATAGGATTCGATGCTCACAAAGAAAATGGATATTCGGGGCTGAGGATGTTGGGTGTATTTACCGTGCTCAGAATCCTAGGTTTCAGTCTCATCATCACAAAAAGCAACGTTGGGTGTGGCTGCAGGAGGCAGAGACAGAGAGTCTCTGGAGAGTTCAAGGCCAGTTTATTAGGTAGCCAGTTCCAGGGTTATCTAGGGAGACTCTGCCCCTCACAAGCACATGCTTCACGCCAAATAATATTTTTTTTTTTTTTTTGGTTTTTCGAGACAGGGTTTCTCTGTGTAGCTTTGCGCCTTTCCTGGAGCTCACTTGGTAGCCCAGGCTGGCCTCGAACTCACAGAGATCCGCCTGGCTCTGCCTCCCGAGTGCTGGGATTAAAGGCGTGCGCCACCAACGCCCGGCTTAAATAATATTTTTATTTATTATATTATAGTGCTATTATAAAAATACAAAAACATATTATAAACAAATAGTCCGAAATTATGTTAGTGCAAAAGGAATTGTATTAGACAGATTTTAAATTATAACCAGGGTTGAACACACTTTCATTAGTCAAAATGGGGACAATTACAGTCTGCACATTTTTGTTAGAAGTTTTGTTTTGTGGCAGGGTCTCATGTAGCCCTGACTTGTCCATTCTCACTCTGTAGACCAGGCTGGCCTCGAACTGACAGAGATCTGACTGGCTCTGCCTCCTGAGTGCTCGGTGAGTGTACTCTTTTTGTTGTTGTTTTTTCATGGCAGAGTTTCACTGTCACCTTGGCTGTCCTGGAACTCACTCTGTAGACCAGGCTGGCCTCGAACTCACAGAGATCTGCCTGCCTCTGCCTCCTGAGTGCTGGGATTAACAGCATGTACCACCACCACCTGGCTGTGTGTACTTCTTAGATGTACCTGCTTCCCAGAGAATCAGAAAGCGAAAGTGGTTCAAGTTTGGCTTCCAGGAAGGCATTGGAGTTTCTTATCTGCCCAACCACTGAACTGACCATGGCTGGTTGCTATATATCTTTCCATTTTTTAAAAAATGTAACTTTTACAAATGTACAGTTGAGTTGATTGACCCTTTTCCTGCATCTCTGACAGCAGCTGGGGCATCGCCACCCTTTGTGTTTCTGGTGTAAATTACTTGGGCTCTGTGCTTTGAAATCAGGTTGATAAGCCATTTGCTAAGGAACTCCTGCAGGGCTGAGCCTCTGAGACCAGAGCTGGGGTGATAAGCCTACATACAATTGGGAATCTCCTTACAGTTGTCATATGGAGCCTTGTTAAATAGCATTAGGTGAGTGAGTTCTAGGGGACCTGACGCCCTCACACAGACATACGTGCAGGAAAAACACCAATGCCCATCAAGTAAACATTAAAAAACCAGCATGAGGTGCCGGAGCTTCTCCGGGACCAGCCTTGGGACCACACTCCTTTGGGCCTGGCCCCCAGACTGCCTCACTGGATTTGTCTTTCTTGGCCAGCGTTCTGGCATCTTTCTTCTTGTCGTTCTTGGAAAGTGTAGTGAAGCGCAGGGAGCAGCAACCACCACTGCAGCCTCAGAAGACAGATGCGGGGAAAGCCTAAGTCCGTCATGTCAGCAATCCAACCGGAAACGCTCACTGTGTAGCATGGGAGAGCACAGAATGACAACCCAACACCAGTTTCCAGTCTCTCCTGAGGCACCCACCTGTCAAGCTTCTTCACCCTTCCAGTTTGACTGCTGATTGAATGGTCCATGTTGACCTCTTTGAAAACCACCCCTGCAGCTGTCAGCTCCTGATGTCAGCCACTACCCTCTTCAAGGCTCTCATTCACTGCCTCTGCAGAACTCCCTGAGCCACCACTAAGTGGGAGTCAGCCAGCTGTTCCTGAACTGCTGTTCTGTGGACTGTTACTTAGCAACCAAATGTGCCGTTGATGAGAGTCATCTCTGCTGCTTTATCGCACATCCTGAACTCAGATCACAAAATTACTTCGATAAATGCCTCTGCCTCCTGAGTGCTGGAACCGAAGGTGCGTGCCACTATCGCCGGGCTTCAAATCTGCATTTTGGCTAACATAATATCCATAATACAAAATAAGCTGCAAGCAAGTCATTTAAAAAAGGGCAGGAAATGCATATCAAAATGTTATACAGCATAGCCACATTTATCAATATACTCCATGGGCTGGAAAGATGACTCAGAGGTTAAAAGCACATCCTGCTACTGTAGAGGACCTATTTTAAGGCAGCTCACCACTGTCTGTAACTCCACCTCCTGGACAGGAACACATACATACATACATACATACATACATATACACACACACACACACACACACACACACACACACACACACACACACCATACTTTCACACAAACACGCTCTCATACACATGAAAAATAAAAATAAACATTAAAAATATATTCCAATATTACACAAAATTTCAGCAATGCAAAAACTGCAATTACTTTTGCACCTGTCTAATATATACAGTGGCTTTAGTCAGCCATTCAGGGCTGGTAACTCTCAAGGCAGGCCACAGAGCTAGACAGAATGCCTCTGATGGAATCAGGTCATAGGAACTCTGATCATCCCCGACTTTTCTGTCTTGGAAGTGGCCATAAAGAAATTCCCTGGGGGCTGGAAAGATGGCTCAGTGGTAAAGAGCACTGGCTGCTTTTCCAGAGGACCTGGGTTCAACTCTCAGTACCCACATGGCAGCTCACAACTGTGTAACTTCAGTTCCAGGGGATCTAATGCCTTTACATCAATGCACATAACATAAATTTAAATAAATTATTTTTTAAAATAAGAAATTCCCTGATTTACACTGATCCCAGTACAGGCAGTGTAGACAAAATTCTAAACAGTTTTATTAAATAAGAAACATGCCTAACAGCAACTTTGAAATCTTCAAAAGGATGATGGGACCCCACAACGATGATTCTACATGACTATGATAAAGCTGTTAAACTGATTACCACCACCAAAAGATCTGCTTTGGACTACAAACTGCTCAGGACAATTTCAAGATGACTAGCTGAGATGATCCAGATTCACGGACTACTTGAGCAAGGACTTGAGACAAGCCCTGCACTTTCCCATATGCAGATACTGGACAAATGATACAACTAACTCTCTCAGGACTTGAAGTAATTTTAAGAATACGACGCCCACATTCCCAAGAGGTGGGATATGTTGTTTTGGCTAATTTGAGTTATGGATATTGTCGTTGTTTATGATGGTTGGTTACAAGTTGTTAATTGTTAATGGTCAAAAAAAAAAAAAGCTAAACAAAGGAGATTAGATACAAGGTTCTTGTTTAAAAGAAGAAGAAAAAAAGATATAGAAAAGGGTAGCTTTTCAGAGAATCTACTCTGAAAAAAGAGAAGATATAGAAATGACAAAAAGTTGATTTTTGGATCTACTCAAAAAAAGAGAGAGAATATGGATATGATAAGATTAAAAAGGCAGATTATTGAGTCTACTTTTAAAAAGGAACTACTTGTTTTAAATAGGATAAGTAATAATTTTTATCTGAACTTGTCAAATGTTAATGGACTGGACATTGTTTATATATTATAATGGAGTATTTTGTCTGAATCTGTCAAATGTTAATGGACTAGAGATTGTTAAAATAATTCTTGACTGTATATATTGTATATACTTATTGGATATAGTTTTTCTTGTATTAGTTATAAGCTTTTTAAAATTTTAGACAAAAAAGAAATGTGGTGGTGATATTGTGTTCCCCAAAATATTGTGCACCCTAATAAACTTATCTGGGGTCAGAGAACAGAACAGCCACTAGACAAACATAGAGGCCAGAAAATGGTGGCACTCACACCTTTAATCCTAGCATTCTGGAGGCAGAGATCCATCCGGTTCTCTGTAAGCTCAAAGACACACTGGAAACAACCAGGCATGGTGACACACGCCTTTAATCCCAGGAAGTGATGGCAGAAAGCAGAAAGGTATATAAAGCGTGAAAACCAGGAACTAGGCTGGTTAAGCTTTCAGGCTTTTGATCAGCAGTTCAGCTGAGATCCATTCAGATGAGGACACAGAGGCTCCCAGCTTGAGCAAACAAGATCAGCTGAGGAATTGGCGAGGTGAGGAAGCTGTGGCTTGTTCTGTTTCTCTGATCTTTCAACATTCACCTCAATATCTGTGTTTTTTTAATTAGTAAGACCCTTTAAGATTCATGTTACAAGGCAGCATTAATTAGATGCACTTTTTCTGTGTGTGTCTGCACACATGCACACGCACTCTATGTGAAGGCTAGAGGAGAACTCGGGGTATCTTATTCTAATCACTCTCCACCTTATTTCTATTTTTATGTGTATGTGTGAGTTCCTGTGCACCATGTACATGCAGAGCCTGTAGAGTTCAGAAGAGGGGTCAGATCTCCTGGAACTAGAGTTCCAGAAGTTTGTGAGCTACATTGTGGGTGCTGTGAAACTAAACCCTGGTCCTCTGCAAGAATAGTGGGTGCTCTTAACAGCTGAGAACACCCTCATTGGTATTTTTATGCATTTGTCTGTGGTTCTGTTTCTCAGTTCATGCTCATCAAAGAAAACTAACTCTAAAGACAGAAAACAGAAAAAATTGCTATTTGAACTGTTGTCTTTCTCTGCAGTTGATTGGCTCACCAACCACACACAGGCTAGCCTAGAGGACTTCTTATACTACTACCTGGATTTATCAAGTGTAGGAAGGACAAGAGGGTCTCACCAGGGCAGAGGGCACTCCTGCATATAAGCTGAGTTCTATAGCGATATTTTATTTGTACTAAAATGTGATTTGTATGTTAAAAAATAAAGTTGCCCATGGGGGTCAGAGCTATTAGAGCCATAGCAAAAGCTGGGCGGTGGTGGTGCATGCCTTTAATCCCAGCATTTGGTAGGCAGAGCTAGGTAGATCTCTGTGTGTTCAAGGATATAGCCAGCATTGGAGACACACGCCTTTAATCTCAATACCAACCATAGAAGACCTGGAGGTCTGTACAGACAGGCAGTGACAAGGCAGTCATGTGGTTGGGTTTACAACCAATGAGAAGGCAGAACAGAAAGTCTATATAAAGACAAAAACACAGGAAGTAGGTCTCTTGGCTGAAGAGGCTAGCTGCAGCAGACGGGTAAGGCTCTTAGCTCTCATCTCTTGGCTTTCTTCTTTGCATTGGTTCTGTGTTTCTGATTTAATAAGACGGTTGGTTACATCTAGAGTTCTCCCCCAGCACTCAAAAACACCATCCTAAAGCTAATCTAGCAGATGCCCTTCCCAGGAGGCTGGATATTTGCCCTGCATAATGAGTTCTAGTAGGAACTTACACTGTTACGTGCAGGAAGTGAGAGTTGTAAGCCCCTCCCCATGCAACAATCCTGTTCCACTGTGCCTCTCTAATCCCGAGTCTTTAACAGAGCACTAAGTATGTAACTTCCTTTTTTGACATTGCTAGTTTTGCAACCCACGGCCTCACACACAGTGGTGCATCTAAATGGGTGTATAGCAGACTTGTTTTCTTCACATGTCACAATGTCTTATAGGACTGCAGGAAAGCCTCTGTTCAGCTGTATGGTTTAAATAGGTAACACATAACCAAACTCAAGGATGCTTGAGCAGGGCTGGAGAGATGGTTCAGTGTGGAGGAGCACTTGCTGTGTAAGTCTGAGGCCCTGACTCAGACCCCAGCACCACATAACAAGTGGGCGTGGTCCATTAAGGCCTGTAGCTCTCAATTCCAGCACTGGTGGGGATAGAAACAGGAAGATCCCTGGGGCTCACTGGTTGCCAAACTAGTAGAAATACATGAGCTCCAAGTTCAGGGAGAGACCATGCATCAAATAAGACGGAGGATCCTAGAAGAGGTCATTGGTGCCTTCTTCTGACCTCTGTGCACCTACACACACACACACACACACACACACACACACACACACACACACACACACACACACAGGTTTGGTCAGCAGCCTATCTTCATCTGAAAGTAGGACAGGGAAAGACCGAGGGAGAATGGTCAGTATGAGGCCAGCCAGGAATTATGTCTCAGAAAACTAAAACCGGGTCTGAGGTTGAAGGTAAGTTGGTAGAGTGCTTGCCTAGCATGTCCAAGGCCCAGCTTTGATCCCCAATACTCTATAAACCAAGCATGGCAGTATGTTCCTGTAACTTTAGAAGTGGAAGTAAGAAAATTAGAAGTTCATTATCATTAACAACACAGCAAACTGGAGACCCTATCTAAAAAAGAATAAGGAATGTAACTCCTAGCAATCTGAGAAGGTGGGAAGGGCTTTTTTGAGGGGAGGGGTAGTGTTAGGGATGAAACCAGGGCCTTGCCAAACTCTACCACTGAGCAACCTCCCAACCCAGCTAACTCCCTGTATCATCCCTATTAGTACCTGACTCAAAAAGATACAATACAGTTAAGCAACAATCCTTATTGTCAAGACGCCCCTTGCCAGCCACCTGAAGAAACTCAAAGGGCCGCAGCTGTGGATGTAATCCGTCACCTTCTGCTCTAGTTGGAGTAACTGGTCTAGCCAGCTGAGGCAGTCACTGTCTATAGCACAGACACCACAGAGAAACCAGTGGTGATTTCCTGGCACGGCAGTGAGAGAGAGATGAACAGCTCCGTGCAGTGCTATGCTCAGCCAAGCTCTGCTGGAGCCTCTCTGACCAGAACCTTCAGTTAGCACACACAGCTACTTTCCTTCAGCGAGCTCTCACCGGTTACACTGTGCACACGACCACACCCCACTCATCCGGACTCCTTCTCCCCACTGCAGAGCCGAGAGCATGCTGGAACATGATTAGTGGGAGTCTTCCCACACTGCTGTTGGGGAGAAGAAACGAAGGGGCCAGTGACGCAGAAACGGAATGCAGGAAGGGGAGACTGGGCAAGTGGCAGTTAGATGATAGGCCATGGCACAGAGATCCTTCCTGGGATGCTGCAGGAGCAGAACGCTGAGTGAGGGGTCACAGCGCAGGTCCTGGCAGCCAGGTCTAAGGGCAGGACTCTCTGCAGGGCTGAGAGAGGGTGCAGTGGGGTACACTGGAGGGGATGGGAAGATGCTGACTGCTACACTAGAGACAGAATGCCTCCCAGGGTGTCTGTGGACAGTCAGTGGCCTCCAGGCCAGGAGGGAACACTGCAAATGGCAGCAGACAGTCCCTGATCCACGCAGTCAGGAGGTGCAGTCAAGCCCAGCACAGTCTCCAAGAGAAAGAAAAGGGCAATATTAAAAATACCTGTTAAGCCTGGTGGTGGTGGTGGTGGTGCACGACTCCCATCCCAGCGCTAGGGAAGCTGAGGCAGGCGATCTCTGAGTTGGAGTCCAGCCTGGTCTATAGAGTGAATTCTAGGGCAGCTAGGGCTGTTACACAGAAAAAAACCTGTTTCCAAAAACAAAACAAAAACAAAACAACAACAAAAAATGTTAATAGCCGGGTGGTGGTGGTGACCTATACCTTTAATCCTTGCATTTGGGAGGCAGAGGCAGGAGGATCTGTTAATTTAAGGCCACTCTGGTTACAGAAAGAGTTTCAGGACAGCCAGAGTTACACAGAAAAACCCTGTCTTGCTGTTTGGAACCTGGGGCTTACACAGGGACACTTCGCTCAGCCTGGGAGGAGGAGACTGGACCTGCCTGGACTGAATCTACCAGGTTGAACTGAATCCCCAGGGGAGTCTTTGCCCTGGAGGAGATGGGAGGTGGGAGAACAGGGGAATCCGTGGCTGATATGTAAAATTAAATTAAATTATAAAATTTAGAGAAAAAAAACCTGTCTCAAAAAATAAACAAACAAACAAATAAATAAATGACAGTTAAAGCTGGGCATGATGGTCCTTACCTGTAATCCTAGGACTTGGGAGAATGAGGCAGGTGGATTGTAGAATTCAAGACCAGCCTAGGCTACACAGAGAGACCATGTCTCAAACAAGACAAAACAAAAGAAAAACAATAGATTAAACAAAAACATTAGTTAATAATTTATATGCTAAGTCCGAGGCAGGAGGATTGCCACAAGTTCAAGGCCACCCTGTCTCAAGCTAAAATAAGGTAATCATACATATATTTGAATATGAAAACTTGTTTTAATTTGTATAAATAAGAGGAAGTGTTCTACTTAAATAAAAATTCATCTGGGTCTTCTTGTATAATACAGAATTCTTCCATGGGAGTCTGCTGAGTCGGAGGCCAGCAACTCTGCTCACATGTGTAAACGAGAATTGTTCCAAATTCCACAGCAAGACCTGAAAGATACCACATGCTCTAGAGTCCACCAAGGAGACAGTTAAAAGATACACTCAAAATAAGGTGGGTGCTGGGACTTGAGCCTGGGTCCTCGGGAAGAACAGCCAGGGCTCTTAATCACTGGGCCATCTGTCCAGCCCCGACCCAAGCCTAACTCATGTCCTTGTGAAACGGTGTCAGTGTTGTCCAGGCTGTCCTCAAGCACTGTCCTGCCTCAGCTTCTCAAGCAAGGAGGACAAGCAGCATATCCCAGCCCTCTCAGCTCCGCAGAGGTGGTGCTCTTCTTCCTTCTGTGGTTGGGGATCCAACGCAGGTCATCAGGCTTGCACAGCAAATGTCTTTACGGGCTCAATCATCTCAATGGCGCTTATTTTTACTTAGTGTGTGTGTGGCGGGGGTGCTTGCATGTCACATGCTCCATGTGAAAGTCAGAGGACAACTTTTGGGAATCAGTTCTCCCCGTCCACTGTGGGGTTCAGGGACCAAACTCAGGTTGTCAGGTATGTGGAACAAACTCCTTTATCCAATGAGACTTCTACTTTACCTCTGAGCCATCTTGCTGGCCTCTAGGCAATTTTCTTAGATGACAATAAGTTTCATCTTACTGGCAGGCAATACACCATACACATAAAATAATAAACCTTTTTATAAAGTACAAATTAGCTTGATCAGTCTCAAATTATCAAAATGGCTATTGTTCATAATGGCATTAGAATTTTGCTAGATTACAAATTTCTCACATTTTCAATATTTAATAATTAAAGAAAGCATTTCATTGCAATATCATTCCACACTAAAGTAAGTAAAGGGCTTCTCACCTAGGTTAGCACTGCTGAGCATGCTGACTAGTGCTGGCATAAGCTGAAACTCAAACGTCCTCTGGCCTCCACAGCCACTGCAGGCTGGGATCTCCGAGACTTCCGAGGTGGGACAGACCAAAAAGAGAGGCTCTCCACTCCACGAGTACCTAGGGCGGGAGGGAAGAGCCATGCCTCAGAGCCGTACACACCAGCAGCCAGCATCAGGGCCACTGCAGGCATCAGGAGCAGAGCATCCCCGGCCGCTGTGTCAAGCAGTCGAGGGAACTGAAGTCTTGGTACAATGGCACTCAAGGCCCTAAGGAGAGGCAAGGTTGGGGTCACGGAACCCCTTCATATGTTACTCTTAGCAATGTGTTAAGTTTCCTTTTTCTGGTTCCCACATAGACTATTTTATCTTATTTGAGACAGGGTCTCATTATATAGACACTGGCCTGAGCTCACTAGGTAGACCAGATTGGACTAAAGAGACCGACCTGCCTAATTATCACTTAATTAAGCAACGTGCACCTTGCTGACACTGTCTTGCTCCCGTAAGGAGGTCTGGAAAAAAGTCCTCCTTGCTTAGGGGACTGAGTGGTTCTCAGATAATCACCTCACCCTTACCGATCTCCACTCTCCTCTGGAAGAATGCTCACCCAGGAGTTTAAGGTGACTAGGTTTAGGAAAATGACATCTTCAGCCTTGAAGAGGATACGACAGGTTGGACAAGACACTTACAGGCTAGCCTTTGAGCCCTGCCCTAAGTTACTCCATATTGTATCAACCAGATTCCGGCTGAGCTGTGCCCTGGTTCCATTTTGAGTGCAAACTCAGAGGCAGGGTGGGTCTGCCTCACCTTGAAGGACAGATGACACACACACTTCTCAAGGCAGAAGGGCTGCACTCTGAGCTCGCTGAAATAGATGGGAACCGCACATGGACATACTCAAACCATATCAGCAAAACCAGGCCTGTACATTTATTCAACACACCTACCTAACCAAGGAAGGACCTGAAATCCTCACCTGGGTGACCATGACCTGTTACATGACTACTCGGTGTGTGTTGCCAACTGCCCAGGGGCTCTGCTCAGCTCAGTCCCAGCTGCAGCTATGACCTAAGGGAAGTGCCCTCCCTCCCTCCCTGTAGACCAGTTCCTTTGCTCAGCTCTGTGGCCTCCACAAGTCCTGCCCCTTGTCTCTGCAGCTTGGTTCACCCTGAGACCCGGATACAAGCCTGTGACCCCACAGCTTGGCAAGGTGTCTCCAGAAGCTTGCCAACTGGATTTGTTAGTATCATATGTAAACACACTAGTGACTTCATTGGTCTCTCCATGACCTCTGCACCTCTGCCTCCAGTCAGGCACAGCCCACACACATAGCTATATGTCTGCACAGGTGCATCTACATGCACCTGTAGGTATTGTGTGATATGGAGCCTAAGCATTCATCTTATGACTAGGACTGGAATCAAAGAACCCATGTTTGCCAACAGCCAGCTATCAAGGGAAATTGGTATTGCTTGGCAGGAGAATCAGAAGTTCAAGGTCAGGGCCATCAGGACAGCTCAGCAAGGAAGGGTGCTTGCCACCACCCCTAAGGACCTAAGTTTGACACTCTATTTATCAGCAAACAGGATTAAAGGAAAGACCCAACTAAGACATAGTTTAAGCCTGTAATTCTAGGACTGGAATGATGGCTCAGTGGTTAAGTGCATGTTCTGCTCTTCCAGAGGTCCTGGGTTCAGCTCCCAGCACCCACATCAGATGTCTTTAACTCCAGCTCCAGGGTATCTGACACCCTCCTCTGGCCTCTGAGAACAACTGTACATGCACACATACACAAACACTAAAATGAATCTTAAAAACAAAAGAACAGCATTCAATGTAGGTTGGAAGTGAAAGTGTGAACAGAGAACAGGGCAGCACACTTGGGTGCCATTGCTGAGGACTTGGGTATGATTCACAACACACACAAAGTGGGGGACCGAGAGAATACATAAAAATCAATCACACACAAACTGAGAGATGTGTGTGGCAAGACTATTTATCTAGCATGTGAGTAGTTCTGGGTTTGACGCCTCGAACTGTATAAACTGGACATGGTAATGCAGGCCTGCCTATACACCCCACTGTGCTAGAGGCAGGGGCAGGATGATCAGGTGGTTTTCAAAATCTTTGTTATTTAAATGGATGTTTTGCCTACATGTGTATATGTGCACTACACATGTGCCTGGAGCCTGCAGTGACAGGAAGGTGTCAGATCCCCTGGGACTAGAGTTACAGACAGCTGTGATCTGCCATACGGGTGCTGGGAAACAAGCCCAGGTCCTCTGCAAGAACAGCCAGTGCTCTTTCCACTGAGCCATCTCTCCAGTCCAGGGTCATATTTGGGGTTATGCCTGGCTACATAGCAAGTTTGAGACCAGCCTATGCTATATAGAAACCTGTCCGAAAGAAAGAAAACAAAGATAAAAGCAAATTGAAGATCAGTCATACAAAGACCCTGAAAGCCTGCACAGCTACATGAATCAGGCAGGACAGATCCCAAGCAAGGGCAGCAGGAGAAACAACAGCAACCCGCCAGTTAGAGCAGGCTGACCTCACCAGACAGCAGCACAGTGAGTTCCTCCTTGCCCAGCACCCAAATGCACGGGGCAAAACCCGACAGAAGCAGCCTGAGTGGTAGCTTACTAGACCTAGTGCTGAGCTAATCCTAGCACTGGGACTGTGGAGGCCGGGAAACTACCAATTCTAAGTTAATCTGGTCTACATAGCCAGTTCCGAGCCAACTCAAACTGTAAAAGAAACCAAAACCTAAAGTCTGGGGCTATAGCTCAGTGTAGAGTGCTTGCTTAACACTTACAAGGTCCCGAACTGGATCCCCAGCCTTAAAAAAAAAGGTTTAAGAGGTAGAAAACAAATACTTGACAAAGTGGTCAGTGTCCTTCAGTTACAAGGGAAGTAAACATTAAAGTTACAATTGAAATACCACCATACACCTTCTGCAGAAACTGCTTATTCCAACTTAATTCTGTGTCCGCCTCGATACTTCTCAGCCCTTCACACACATCCCAACAGCCACATGTGCCTTGGCAACAATTTTGGGACGATGGTCCAGATATATTAACCAAAATAACTGATGTTTGTGCAAGCTTAAACATAAAACTAAAATAACTAAGAGGAAGTGTAAACCAAAACACAGTTGTCATGTAGGGTCTGTAAAATACTTCTGAGCTCTGCAAGAAAAGAGATGCCACTAGGCCACCCCAAACCCTCACTGACGTAACCCCACCTTGAGCACTGTTCTAATTGTGATTTTGTCTTAAAAACACTTACCCTGGCCAGGCCGTGGTGGCGCATGCCTTTAATCCCAGCACTCGGGAGCCAGAGGTAAGTGGATCTCTGTGAGTTCGAGGCCAACCTGGTGGTCTACAGAGTGAGATCCAGGAAAGGTGCAAAGCTACACAGAGAAACTCTGTCTTGAAAAAACAAAACAAAACAAAAAAACAAAAACAAAAAACCACTTATCCTGAGCTTGGGCATTGCTGCGGAATAACCCTTCTGTACACTAGAATATGTATTACTCTCATTGGTTAATAAAGAAGCTGAGTGGTCTATAGCAAGGCAGGATAAAGTTAGGCGGGACAATCAAACTGAGGATACTGGGATGAGAAGGGCAGAGTCAGAAGAGACACAAGCCGGCTGCTGAGAAAACAGGATGTGTAGAAAATGAAGTAACAAGCCATGAGCTACGTGGCAAAACATAGATAAAAAATGTGTTAATTTAAGAGTTAGCTAGTAACAAGCTTGAGCTATCGACCAAGCACTTTTATAAATAATATTAAGCCTTTGTGTCAGTTATTTGGGAACAGACAGTCAGGACAGGAAAACTTTGCCTACAGGGCACCAAGAGATTTCAGAGGTGCAAGTCTGCTTTTGGTCTGCCCATTAATAAAAGGACTCATAACTTTGTGTGTGTGTGTGTGTGTGTGTGTGTGTGTTTCGAAACAGGGTTTCACTATGTAGCTCTGGCTGTCCTAGACTTCTTCTGTAGACTGGGCTGGCCTTGAACTCGGAGATCCACCTGCATCTGCCTTCTTGAATACTGGGACTAAAGGTGTACACGAGGACTCATAAACTTGTAATTGGCTTAATCAGTGTGGTTGCCAATAACTATCTGGCATAGATCATTTCAATGCCAAGTCTGGTGAAGTGTGCAGGAACCAGGATTATTACGCACAGCCCATGGGAAGGAATATAAAGGGTAAAAGACATTTGGAAAACAGTTTGGCTATTTCTTTTAAGAAGTTGAAAGCTGAGGCTGGAGAGATGGCTCAATAGTCAGAGCACTTGTTGCTCTTGCAGAGGTCCCAGGTTCCATTCTCAGCACCTATGTAATGGCTCATAAGCATCCCTAACTCCAGTTCCAGGGGATCCCACACCGTCTTCTGGCTCCATGGGCATCCACATCCACATACATTTAAAGAAAGAGTGTGTGTGTGTGTGTGTGTGTGTGTGTGTGTGTGTGTGTGTGTGTGTGTGTCCTGGGCATCTACATCCACATACATTTAAAGAAAGAGAGAGAGAGAGAGAGAGTGTGTGTGTGTGTGTGTGTGTGTGTATGTGTGTGTGTCCTGGGCTGGAGAGAGGGCTCAGTGGCTAAGAACAGGACTCAAGTTCAGTTCCCAGCACCCAAACGGAACAGCCCACGACTACCTGTCTCTTCTAGATTCTATGGTACCTGAAATCTCGTGCACAAACACACACACATAATTAAAAATAGTAAAAATACATTTTAAAATTGAGTGCCTCCCTCACGCACTCCACTTGAGCTGCTCTGGCAAACATCCTCCTCCCCTGTTCCCTCCCCAGGGCTCTGCACTTGCTGGTCCCTCTACTAGGAACTTGACAGTGGACTCTCCTGCTTTCCTATCCTCTCTTGAGAGGCTTGCTCTGCTGTCACTATGGAAGAGCAAGGAACTACTGCGATCGGCCCCAGCATCTGTCTCTTCACACACCACAGGACACACACACCGTCTGTACACTGCTGCTTACCTTAGCAGAGTGCAGGGTCCACGGAAGGGCCTCTCAATAGCCCCAGATGCTGCAATTGTTTCCATACAGTGAAACTGGGGAATGGAAACGTGACTGAAGAACGGGTGATTAGCTAGCAAAGAGCAGAGTCCCTGACTCTGTCCACAAAATGAAATTTGCATATTCACCAGAAGATAATACTTTACATTCCTAGTGAGAATGCAAGCCGGCACTGTTTTTAAGGGCAAATTTGCCAATATCTACAAAAAGTTTAATATCCTTTAGCCCAGCAATATCATGTCCAGGAAACTGACTGCAGATATTCTCAGAAACAAGTACCTGGTGGAAGACTCCTAAACACTTCTAATAGAAGAAAGAAAGATATTTCTTTGTGCATATGTCCATATATGTGGAGACCAGAGATGAATGCTGGGTGCCTTTCTCAGTTACTTTGAGACTTCTCTCAATAAATATGGATATAGTATGAAAAAAAAAAAATGAGCGCCTCACTGTTGCTGAGGCTGGCTAGGTGATCTTCCCACTTTACCAAGGAGTCCCTGGGACTGTAGGTGCTCGTTGGCATGCTACCTCTACGGTAAAACAGAAACAAAACATGTTTTCTTTACCTCAAAATCTGCTCCTGACAGGCTGCAATTCTCTTCATGAACTTGTAAAACGTTTGGTCTCCACTTTTAATATTGGTCTTCTCATATTTCTCATCCCCATCACTATAAGAACTAAAGAGAGAAGCAGAGACCACGTGAAACCAGGAATGTCTAGAGAACCAGAGCATTCGCAAGAGGAAGCAAGACGGCTTTCTTCTAGATTTTGTTAATTACCACGTGTGGTGGGGGTTGGTGCACATGTACCATAGCACCTATAGAGGTCAGAGGCCAACTTTCAAGGGTCAGTTCGTCCTTTTTTAGTGCTTTGGTTCATGGTCTGTCTAGATCTACTCTCTCAGGACCCACCAAAGTATTCAATAAAAGAACAGAAACTCTGCTACCCTTCCCATTTCATAAATGAGAACTGAGAACCTGAAATGGCCTCAGAGCCTGAGGCAGTTCTGGAATCACAGCAGAGTCATTGACACAAGGGGCCTTTCTTCCAACTCATCATCCTCTGCTATAAAGACGCATGAAGGCCGGGCGGTGGTGGCGCATGCCTTTAATCCCAGCACTTTGGAGGCAGAGGCAGGCGGATCTCTTTGAGTTCGAGGCCAGCAGGTCTACAGTCCAAGCTCCTGGACAGTCAGAGACACACAGAGAAAGCCTGTCTCGAAAAACAAAGAACAAAAAAACACATGAAAACAGGCCAGCAAAATGGCACTTGCTGTTGATTACAAAGACCTGAGTTCCACCCCCAGAACCCACATGCTGAAAAAAGAGAAGAGGAACAAATGTCCTCTGAATTTCACACACGGACTGTGGCAGCATGTGCACACCTGCACTCATAAACACAGGTGCACACACAAATTCCTTGTCAGGAATTTTAAAAAACAAAATCAGGAAAGAGGGCTGTGGATGTAGCTCAGCTGGAAGAACGCTTGCCTACCACCAGGAAAGCCTGGGTTCGGTCCCCAACACTGCAAAAAACCTGACTCAGCACTCAAAGTGGAGGCAGAAGGATCAGGAATTCAAGGTCATCCTTGACTACAGAGAGAGTTTAAAGCCAACCCGATCTACATGGGACTGTCTCAAAATCAAAACAACAAAAAAATCAAAACATGGTCCAAGAGATGTCTCAGGGGGTTAAGGTGCTCCCTCCCTCCCCCAGAACCCACGTGCTGGTAGAAGATAGCAGATTCCCCTCTGTCTCTGACCTCCACACGTGCACTCCATGTGTGCATGTACACAAATACACTATGTAAAAACAACCGTTGAAAAAGGAAGAGACTAGAGGCTGCGGGCACAGCTCATTGGTAAAACACTCATTTAACATGTTGCAGGCCCCACAGTCAATCAAAACAGAAACAAATGAACACACCATAGAACAAAAAGAAGCAGCCAGTACCACCAACCCCTGTGTGCTCATCTGGGTTCAGTTCCTGAGGGCACTCAGCTACAAGTCTGAGAGTTAATACACTGGGGGGTGGGAGGAGAGAGGATGGGGGAATCTGTGGCTGATGTGTGAAACTGAGTTAATTATGAAATTTAAAAAAAAAAAAAAAAAAAAGAGGGGCTGGAGAGATGGCTCAGAGGTTAAGAGCACCGACTGTTCTTCCAGAGGTCCTGAGTTCAATTCCCAGCACCCACATGGTGGCTCACAACCACCTGTAATGAGATCTGGCTCCCTCTTCTGTGTACATAATAAATAAAAAAATCTTTAAAAAAAAAGAAAGAAAGAAAGTGAATGCAGGTTGGTTGATACAGATAGCCCTGGCCTGAGTCTGCTCTTCTCATCCAAGGAGAGCAGAACAAAAGAGCCCAGTCACATCCCTTCTCTCTAGAACTCACCACAGGTACCAAGACAAAAGGAACCCCCCTGTGGCAGCTTCTTGCCTGACTCTCTCAACCTTGGTGGCAAGTTCTCACCAAAGGGAAAGCAGGTGTTCCATGTCAACACCTTCTCTCTGCTGGTAGTCCTGCAGAAGGCTGCGGGCATGCTCCAGACCCACGGAGTTCCCGTAATCCTCCTCCTCGGCGACACAGATATAGTAGGGCTGGAACTGTGGCACTTCGGCATGGACCGCCAGCCCTTCCCGTGAAGGGACAGGGTGAGCAAGAGCTGGGGCACCGTCCTGCAGGCAGAGAGCCTGGAGCTGCGCAGTCCAGTCTACAGCTCTGACACCATCAGAATCAGTCCCCAAATCTGAGGTGGGCGGCGGTGGAGGTGGCGGTGTCTCCTCACTGTCACTGCCCCAGTCCTGGGAGCCTTCACACCAGTTCTCAGCTGCAAGGCCGTCACCCTGTTTCTAGAAGAACAGCCAATCAGCACAGGCCAATCACACCTCTATCCCTTCAGCCTCACCACCCATCCCTGTACCTTCCAGGGAGCCTGCATATCAGCCCCTTCCCCCAGCACACTACAATTCAACTTCCTGGATTCTAATCTAACTGGGTATGGGGCGGTATCCATTTAATCCAAGCACTCTTGCGGCAGAAGCAGATAGAGCTCTGAGTTCCAGGCCAGCCTGAGCTCCAGGGTGAGACCCTGTCTCAAAACAAACACACAAACAACAAAATTGGACCAGCAGAGCTGGCTTAGTGGTTAGAGCATTTGTTGCTTTTCCAGAGGACGGACGCAGGTTTGGATGGCTCAACCATCTCTAACTCCAGTCCCGGGGGTAAAATACCACTTTCTACCCTCCAAGGCGCCAGCTGTGCATGTGGGGCATGTATATTCATGCAGACAAACACTGATCCACATAAATTAAATAAATAAATCCAAACCAACCAACCAACAACCCAAACACGTAAGAGGTGACTTACAAACTGTCTTCTCTTTCTCGGCTATGTACACATAGGTCAAGGTTTCTTCGGTCAGTCTGCCCCATGATCTTTCAGTTGTGCTTCATGTAGTGTGGGACTAGAGCAGGAAGAACTACTACTACAGGAATTTTGTCTGTGCTGTGCTCATTGGAATAGAGCGTTGGTTCAAGAGGGGGTTCACATTCAGCTAGTCATAATAGATCAGAGAGTTTACTGATGGGCACAAGAAAGAGAGGACCCTGGGAAGAGGAGCCGAGGTCAGAAGGTTTCGTGGGCCTTTTGGGGACAGGAAGCGACCGGAGGCAGTGTGTTTTTGTGATTACTTATGATTATCTTAGGTTTTTATCTTTAATATTTGTCCCTGAGTTTTAATTTTGTTTTTGTTTTTCGAGACAGGGTTTCTCTGTGTAGCTTTGTGCCTTTCCTGGAACTCACTCTGTAGTCCAGGCTGGCCTCGAACTCACAGAGATCCACCTGGCTCTGCCTCCCGAGTGCTGGGATTAAAGGCGTGCGCCACCACCGCCCGGCGAGTTTTAATTTATAATAAATGGTGTCCCCCCAAAAAAAATCGCTTTAAACTACATTTCCCAGAATCCTTAACAGCTAAGATTTTAGATTAGATGTATTTAGGGATTAGTTAGTCAGGTACACATAAAAGAGAGCCATAACCTTGAAAAAAGAGCAATGCCATGAAGCAGGCTGGACATGGTGGCTCATATCAGCACTGGGAGGTTAAGGCAGGATGATGGTCATGAGTTTGATGTCAGTCTGGGTGACACAGATTTCTAGGCTCACCTAAGGTATAGATCCAGACCCTGTCTCCAAACAAACCAGAGAGGTGTGTGTGTGTGTGTGTGTGTGTGTGTGTGTGTGTGTGTGTGTGTGAGAGAGAGAGAGAGAGAGAGAGAGAGAGAGAGAGAGAGAGAGAGAGAACGAGCCAAAGTGAGTTGTTCTGAAAATACAGGTAGAGCAAAGACAGCATGCCAGGCTCCGTGACAAGGGCAGCATCCACTCACCTGTGTCCTGAGGAGGTAGCCTAGCAGATGGGCCAGTTCTGAGATGCGCTTCCAGAAGTCACTGCAGGACTTCTCCCCAGGCTATCAATTTAGCTAGTAAAGGCTTACAAATGTCTTGGTTTTATAGAATCAAAGTATTTTTCTACTTCACACACAACCATGTATGTGCCACACATATGCATGAATATGTATACTTCCCTACATTCATTCAAATGAGAAAAATTAGTAAACTATGTATCTCAAGTGTAAACTAAAAAAGTCACAAGGCCTGGAGAGATAGCTTGGCTGTTAAGAGCACTGGCTGCTCTTCCAGAAGGCCTGTGTTCAATTCCCAGGACCCACATCACGCTGCACAGGAGATCGACTGTCTCCACAGATTTGCACTGGCATGCACACATCCACACTCATATATGTGTAAATGAAAATAAAGTCTTTAAAAAATGTCACAAAATGGTAAGAAAATAGGATTTGACGATTCTGAAAGACTACAGTTCATTCAACTGCACTTTAAAAAACAGGTTTAAAGGTTTTCTTAGGGGCCTGGAGAGATGGCTCAGCACAACACCTACACTAGGTAGCTCTCAAATGCCTGTGACTGGATCTGACACCCTCTTCTGGACTTCACAGGTAGACACACACACACACACACACACACACACACACACACACACACACACACACAAATAAACAAATGATTTTTGTTTTGTTTTTGTTTTTCAAGACATGGTTTCTGAATTGCCTTGGCTGCCCTAGAACTCACTCGATAGACCAGACTGGCCTCAAACTCAGATTCACCTGCCTCTCCCTCGTAAGTGGTAAGATTAAAGGCATGCACCACCACCACTGGACTAAACAGAATTTTTTGGGTTTTTTTGTTTGTTTTTGGTTTTTTGAGACAGGGTTTCTCTGTGTAGCTTTGGAGCCTGTCCTAGAACTCATTCTGTAGCCCAGGCTGGCATCCAACTCTCAGAGATCCGCCTGCCTCTGCCTCCCGAGTGCTGGGATTAAAGGCATTGTGCCACCACCGCCCAGAATTTTTTTTTAAATGTATTTTACGTGTATGGGTGTTTTGCCTGCAATGTATGTGTGTGTTCCTGGTGCCACTGAGGCTAGAAAAAGACATTGGAACCCCTGAAACTGGAGTTACAGATGATTTCAAGCAGCCACATGAGAACTGAAAATGGATCCTGGGTCCTCTGGAAGAGCAACAAGTGATCTTAGCAGTTGAACCATCTCTCCAGCCTCCAAAATAAATCTTTTAAAAAACTGTCGGGCTAGAGGCTCAGAGCACTGATTGCTCTTCCAGAGGCCCTGAGTTCAATTCCCAGCAACCACATGGAGGCTCACAACCATCTATCTGTAATGAGATCTGGTGCCCTCTTCTGGCCTGCAGTCATACATGCTGTATACATAATAAATAAATCTTTAAAAAAAAAAACAAAACTGTCTTAAATAGTGGGTGGTGCTATATCGCGCTAACCACAGAAATAGGGAGGGATTTAGGCCAACCACTTTCTGGCAGTGAACGCCAGCTTGGGCTACAGAGGGTAGACTGTGTCTCAAAAACAGAGCAAGAAAGGTTGTCTTAAACGAGACGCTGGAAAAGATTTCCCAATTATAGAAACACACAGTGTGCCCATCAGAGTCGCTTTACCTGGGAGTTCAGAGTCTCTTTCTCTGGCACTTGCAGGCACTGGGAGCGGAACACCTTCCAGCTTAGGGGCGAGACAGATGTCGTGAGGGCTCCACCCCCGACGTGCGGCTCCACCCAGTCTCATCCGACCCAGCCCGCCCTCTCCGGGACGAGCCACTATGCTAGGCTACGGGACCTCCCCGCCTACCAGCGCGTGCCGCTGCCGCCGCAGCCCGGGCGGCCACAGGCGAACACGTGCAGAAGCCGGTGGAACGGGGAGCCTTCCAGCGGGCAGTACACCTGCACGACGAGCGCGAGCGGCTGCGCGCAGCCGCCACACCGCGGCCCCGGAGCGGTAACGGCCGGCAGGGCGTCCTGGGGGCGCAGCAGGTACTCAGTCCCCGGGCCCCAACCCCGCTCCCTCCCGCGGGACCCTCTCCCCACGCGGGACGCCGCCCCACGGGCCCCGCCAAGGCCTCGCGGCCACGCTCACCGGGACGCCGCCCAGCTTGCTAGCGGTCCAGGCGGCGGGCCCCTTGGGGCAGCCCTGGACCGCCGCGTCTCGGAGTCCCAGCAGCACCGGCTTCCCGACAGCCGCCATGACAACCACGTGACAGCGCGAGATACGGTGGCTCAAAGGGCGCGCTCTCTGCGCAGGTGCGCCGCCAGGACGGCCCCGCCCCAAGGCAGATGGGGCCTGCCGATTGGCTAAGGGGCGGATCCCACTGCCTAATGGACTGCGGCTTTGAGTCCTGGGCTTGCAATCCCAGAGATTTTACTTCTGATATCCTCAGGTTTTACTTCTGATATCCTCAGATAGGACCTACGAAAAAAGTTGACCTGGAATTTAAAAACTGGAGGCGGGATAATGGTATCGTCAGTCAGCAAGAAACAGAACAAAAAGTCCTTAATTTTGAAAGACATGATTAAAAATGGGTATGGAGGGCTGAGGTGAAGATTTCGAGCATGTAATAGGGGGCTCACAACTGCTTGCAACTCCAGTTGAAGAGGATCCTATGCTTTTCCGGCCTCTGTGGGTACCAGGAGCACACATGGTGTACGTGAAAAAATAAAAATAAAAAATTTAACCTAGAGTTTTGTTATACTTAAATGACACATCAATAAACACATTTGAAAAACATGCATTGCCAGGCAAGGGTTGCTCACACCGGTAATTCCAGCAATTTTGGACTTCCCAGTGAAACTCAGGCCAGCTTTGGTTATGGTTTGCGACTATCTCAAAAAAAGAAGAAAAAAAAAAAAAAAAAAACACCTGGAAGTGAGACTGGAGAGGTAGCTCAGTAAGTTAAGTGTGGCAGCACAAGTCCCCAGAAACAATGTAAACACAAAGACCTGCTGGAGGTCGTTTATAATCCTAGTATCTGGGTTAGATATAGGTGGATCCTTGAGGTCCAATGACCAGCCAGCCTAATCGGTAACTCTCAGGCTAGTGAGACTGTCTTAACGGAAGTATCAACAGCACCAGAGGAATGACACCTGAGGTAATCCCATGCATACCCTCCACACACATACAGAAGTGAGTACAGCAGGCTGGAAATACACAGGATTTTAAGATTTCTATAATGCTGGGAAAGTGGTATTCTAAGATCCTGCACCTGAATGGCAGGCGCACCAGCCTTCCCAGGATTGGCCTCAGCCCTGTCCAGAGATTGGAGATGGAACCAGCTCATTCCTCTGGTTAGTCTTGGTTTATCACACTAACATGGCAGAGTAAGGCTCTGTGGAGTCTGACTGCGACGTTCCCTTCAGGCTGACTATGCAAACTTGGATGGCTTGGTGGATGTTTTATCTCAGCATTTTCCAAGGGGTAGTGTGTGTGTGTGTGTGTGTGTGTGTGTGAGAGAGAGAGAGAGAGAGAGAGAGAGAGAGAGAGAGAGAGAGAGAGAGAGAGAGAGAGCTGAATCTAGGAATAGATATGCCATTTTTAATTGTGTGAATGTGTAGCTATGTCTATCTGTGCACGCGAGTGCCTGAAAGCACTCGACCCGCCCCCCCCCCCCCCATGTCTGCAGGAGCAGTATGCACTCAACCACTGAGCCGCCTCTCCAGCCTCAAGGGTATTTTAAAATCCATATGACACACAGACAAAATTCTGGCTCTGGCCAGCCCAGTGTTAACGAAGATTTATTTTGGGTTATGGTTTTCGGCCGTGGTATGTCCATCAGCCTTGTTAATTTAGCATAGTGTAGAGCCATCTGAGAGAGCAACAGTCCAAGAAGGGCATCGATCAGGGTGTTTGGCGCTATCTGTGACTGTCTTGGTTACCAAGTGACGCAGGAGGGCCCAGCCCACTGTGGGATGGAGCAAGCCAGCAAGCAGTTCCTCTATGGTTCCTACTAGCATTTCCCTCCATGATGGATTGTGACCCGAAAGGATAAGCCAAATAGCACATCTGGGTTTCACTGCTTTGAGAACAGGATGGCAGTGTGAGAATGTCAGAGAGAAGACTGTTCGTCTCCACAAAGGTGGCAGCCAGGATGCAGAGAAAGAAGTGAGCAGCAAAATCTCTTCTGCCATGTTCCAATAGCTCCACCTGCTGGAGACAAGCCTTCAATACCTGAACCTTGAAATCCAAACCACAGGACCAAGACATCTCCAGCAGTGGCTGGCCTCCCCTGAACCTCCAATATCTGCTTACCTCATTCGAGTCATGCCTGTGTGTGCACACGATAGAGACTGAACCCAAGCCTTGAGCATGCTCTGCCACTGAGCTACATCTGAGACCCTGCTACCTATCACTTTTTTTTTTTTTTTTGAGACAGATTTCCACTGTGTAGCCAGACAAACCTGGAATTTGCTTCTCTGCTCAGGCTAGCGTCAAGTAAGTTCTGGCACCATTTACATTTCATTGGGTGGTGGGAGGTGGGGGGCAGGTGCATGCCAGCACATGGGGAGGTCAGAGGACAACTCTGGGGTCGGTTCACTCCTTCCACCTTTATATGGGTTCCATGGATTGAATTCGGGTGACCAGGCTTGTGTGCCAAGTGTTCTTATTCAGTGGCCCACATGAACAAGGAGGAGAGTAGAGCTATCTGTCACTCAATTCACACCGCAGACTCCGGACCGCCAGCACGTGCGTGGATGTCTAAGGGGACAGTCAAGGTGCCCAGCTAAAACTGTCTTCGGAGGGCTTTAAGAGACGGCTGAGCAGTCAAGAGCACTTGCTGTTCTTGCAGAGGCCTGAGTTCTGTCCTCAGCACCCCATCTGGGTGGCTCACAACCAACCACCTGTAACTGCATTCCTGTAACTGCCTGATAGGGCCCTCTCTCTCCTGGCCTCCATCAGCACCAGCACTCACATGTACTCACAAAGACACAAACACATACATTTTTTAAAAGAAGTTGGATCTGGTGAAATGGTTCGGTGAATCAAGGTACTTGCATCTAGCCTCACAACCTGAGTTCAATCCCCAGAACTGACACACCGGAAGTCGAAAACTTCCAGGAGCTGTCCTCTGTCCGACACACATGCGTACACACCCACACACTAAATAAATGGATACATATAATTTAAAAAGTTCATTCCTGCGTCTTGACACCAAAACAATAAGCAGACAAAAACCTAGCCAGTGAGCAGAACGTTTTTCCATGTCTCCAAGGTGAGGCGTGGAAGGTGAGGTGAAGATGGACACCAAGTTGCCCTCCTGACGGATCCCTGTCCCACAGAACAACCCTCCACTGCGGACCTGCTCACCACTGAGTCAAGCGCCAACCAGGGCACAGCAGGGTCACCCACCGCTGACAGATAAAGCCCCACCTCAGGAAACTAAGAGGCTGAGCCCATGCCTCCTCCACGGCATCTTTATTCTAGCTGGGATGTGAATATGGGTCAGAACGATCAGATGTATCAAAGCACTTCAGCCCGAGTCTACAGGGAGGGTGCAAAGTGGGTGGACGGCATCCCAGGGCAATTCTCCCCAAAGCCTTGTAGTCCGAGCCCACGACCGGAGGAGCGCTGTGGGCAGGGAGGGACAGGACCATGCAGCAGCGCACAGGATGGAGAGGGACAAGGACCAGTCGAGAGGGCTGCGGCTGAGTTTATTCTATCTTGACGTCCCTCTGCTGCTTGATGAAGCTGATGAGGCCGTTAGTGGAGGAATCGTGGGAGGTCACGGCGGCGCTGCCCTCCAGCTCGGGCTCGATCTTCTTGGCCAGCTGCTTCCCCAGCTCCACTCTGCCAGGGAGGGGTGGGAGAGGAGAGTGAGCCGGGTTCCAGAGCCAGCAGGAAGGCAAACAGACCTCCCTCAGCAACTCACCCCCACTGGTCGAAGCTGTTGATGTCCCAGATGATGCCCTGAACGAAGATCTTGTGTTCATACATGGCTGTAGAGGAAGGAGCAGATGGTATCCATCAGGCAGGCAGGCCGGCCGGCCTTCCTCCCTTTCCCTTCCTTCCTTCCTCCCTCCCATCCCATCCAACTGATCCCAAGCCTGGCAGTCCCTTCCTCTTTCCCACTCACCAATCAAGGCTCCCAGAATGAATGGTGTGAGCTTGGTGAACACAATAGAGTTGGTTGGGCGATTTCCTTCGAAGACCTACAGGAAACAAGAAATGTCCTCAATGAGGTGCAGAGTGAGAGAATTCCAGAGCACTCAGTCCTAAATGGGGTGTCTCTACACACCCAAACCCAAGGCTCAGGGATCTCCACAGAAGAGGAGTTGGAAAGACTCTAAGAGCCAAGGTGGTGGATGACTTCAGGGAAACAGTATCTTCCAGACACAACAGGACTGATGCACTTAGAGACTCACAGACTAAGCTGGGTGTTGGTGGCACAAACCTTTAATCCCAGCACTCAGGAGGCAGAGGCCGGTGGATCGCTGAGTTCGAGGACAACCTGGTCCCTGGTATACAGATTGAGTTCCGGGACAGCTAGAACTACAGAGAGAAGCCCTGTCTCCAAAAAAAAAAAAAAAAAAAAAAAAAAGAAAAGAAAAAAAAAAAAGCAACTCACATAGACTGTGACAACAGTATGCACAAGTCCGAATCTGATAAAATCCTATGGCAGAGGAGCAGACACTAAGTCCCACCTCTAATCAAAAAGCTATTGGCAAATAACAGCTGCTGGGACTGGGGAAAGTTCTCTTCAACAGAGCCACACTAGGTCTGTCAACTGCATTCCAGGGCAGGAGTACACCAAGGAACAGTACAAAACAGGCTCCATAGCTTCGTGTTCGTTTGCTTCTTATGCTGTATTTTTGGCCTCTCTCTCTCTCTCTCTCTCTCTCTCTCTCTCTCTCTCTCTCTCTCGGTTTTTCTTTTTCTTTTTTTTTTTGGTTTTTCGAGATAGGGTTTCACTGTGTAGCTTTGCGCCTTTCCTGGAACTCACTCGGTAGCCCAGGCTGGCCTGGAACTCACAGAAATCCGCCTGCCTCTGCCTCCCGACTCCTGAGTGCTGGGGTTAAAAGCATGCACCACCACCACCCGGCTTTTTTCTTTCTTTTAAGCGCATGCGTTTAATCCCAGAACTCGAGAGGCAAAGGCAGGCAGATCTCTTGAGTTCGAGGCCAGCCTGGTCTACCAAGTGATTTCCAGGACAGCAAGAACTAAACGGAGAAACTTGTCTTAAAAAAACAGAGAGACAGAGAGAGAGAGAGAGAGAGAGAGAGACAGAGAGAGAGAGAGAGAGAGAGAGAGAGAGAGAGAGAGAGAGAGAGAGAATGAAGCTGAGTGGGTAGATGAATCTGGGAGTTGTGGGAAGAGAAAGAATATTGCCAACATACATTGTGTCCAGGGGTAGGGGGGGTAGGGGAAGCTTTTGGAGAGGAAAGACACACTCCCCAGAGGCTGGGACACTTAAATACAGACCCTCCTCCTGTGTGGGACAAGCAAGTCTTCCATGAGCCCGTACCCTGACCCCGTCAGGGTCATCCTTCTAGCTCCTACACGTCACTGTAAAGCTGAAATTCACGAGCAAGGCTGACCTTGTGTGGCAGGAGCTTCTCCAGGTCCTCCGGGCTCTTTCCTGCAGCCTGGAGCTCCTTCTTAGCCTCTTCAGGTAACTTCCCCTTCATCAGGGCCTCAGTCTGGGCCAGGAAGTTGGCCAGGAGGATCTGACGAGAGAGACATGCGGTTACAGCAGCAGGCAGCGCCAGAGCCTGCCCAGTACTTCCCAGGTGGGTGAGGAAGGACGGGGCAGGAGCACAGGTGACCGGTACTTCCCGGGTGGGTGAGGAAGGACGGCGCAGGAGCACAGGTGACAGCACGACTACTCATGTTTCCTCACTGGGGACGGAACCCAGCTGCCCTCTGCGGAGCTGCAGCTCTTGAGAACGGAGACTCAGTTACTCAGGCTGTGCTGACCTGGCAGATCTTCCTGCCTTGTCTCGGCTTCCTGAATAGCTGTGATCACCAGGTGTGTACGTACCACCCTGCCAAGCTTCCTAACAGGATGTTCAGTACTTGGCAAAGAGTCACGCTAATGACTGTCTACTTTCAGAGAGCCGGGCGGGTGGTGGCGCACGCCTTTAATCCCAGCACTTGGGAGGCAGAGCCAGGTGGATCTCTGGGAGTTCGAGGCCAGCCTGGTCTATAGAGTGAGATCCAGGACAGGCAGGGCTACACAGAGAAACCCTGTCTAGAAAAACCAGAAATAATAATAATAATAGTTTAACAACAACAACAACAAAAGGAGGGTGGGGCATCAACACCCCCTTGTCTAGTTGCATTACGTCAACAGTGCTACATCACAGAGTACAGCCCGGGATGTGGTGACACACGTCTCTAATTCCTACACTCAGGAGTCAGGAGACCGAGGAAAGAGAATTACCAAATTTAAGGTCAGCCTGGGTTGCACTGTGTGACCCTCTTGCAAAATGATAGACAAAAGGACACTCAGCTGCCAGTAAGGACCAGACTGCTGGTCCTCCCACAGGGAGGTAGATTCTGCCAGATGCCTGAATGAACAAGTATTCCCCTGGGAGTCTGGCTGTATCCTAGGCTTTACCATCAACTTGACATAGCCTAAAGTCATCTGGGACCGAGTTTCTATTGAGAGACTGCCCAGGTCAGATTGGCCTATGGGGGACTGTCATTGTTAAATGATGCAGGAAGGCCCAGCTCACTGTGGGCAGCACCATCTCTAGGCAGGTGGCCATGGATTGTATAAGAAAACTAGCTAAGCATGAACCCGAGAACAAGTCAGTAAACAGCATGCATCCATGGTTTCTTGTGGTAGAATATTATTTTAACTAGGCAAAGATGTGTTACATCTGTTTATGCTGCAGAATATTGCTTTACCTGGGTAAAGGTGTGATACCTTTGTTTATGCTGCATTTGTTTAACATGTAAGGATGTATTACACTTGTTTGTGCTGCATTTAATTATGTTAAGATGTGTTGCTATTTGACCTTGCCTGCCTAGGGCACCTGATGGTCTAATAAAGAGCTGAACGGCCAATAGTTAGGCAAGAGAAAGGATAGATGGGGCTGGCAGGCAGAGAGAATAAACAGAAAGAGAAATCTAGAGAGAGGAGGAGAGAACGGGGGAATGCCTGGGGCAAGAAGCCAGGCAGACACCAGATAGACAGACAGACAGACAGAGAGAAGCAGGGACAGTAAGATATACCCAAGTAAGAAAGGTAATCAGCCCCAAGGCAAAAGGTAGATAAAGAGAAACAGATTACACAGAAATGTGCCTAAGCTAGACCGAGCCTTCAAAACTAATAATAAGTGTCTGTGTCATGATTTGGGAGCTGGCTGGTGGCCCAAAAGAAAAAGCCTGGGATAGTTTCTGCCTCAAGCTCTTGCCCTGGCTTCCTTCGATCATGGACTGTGACCTGTAAGCTGAAATAAGTGTTTCTCCCTCCAGGCTTGCTCTTGCTAAGAGCTCTTGTCACAGTAGCAGAGACAGAACTAATACAGGCTAACACCTTTTTTTGTTTTGTTTTGTTTTTGTCTTTCAAGACAGGGTTTCTCGCCGGGCGTTGGTGGCGCACGCCTTTAATCCCAGCACTCGGGAGGCAGAGCCAGGCGGATCTCTGTGAGTTCGAGGCCAGCCTGGGCTACCAAGTGAGCTCCAGGGAAGGCGCAAAGCTACACAGAGAAACCCTGTCTCGAAAAAAAACCAAAAAAAAAAAAAAAAAAAAAGACAGGGTTTCTCTGTAGTTTTGATGCCTGTCCTGGAACTCACTCTGTAGACCAGGCTGGCGTCGAACTCAGAGATTCGCCTGCCTCTGCCTCCAGAGTGCTGAGATTAAAGGCATGCGCCACCACCGCCCGGCCAGGCTAACACACCTTTTATGAGGTAGGAACCCAACTCTGAGGGCCACTGGGCTTGTGATCCTGGGAACTGAGATAACAGACGTGTTGTGTCTCAAGGCAGTAAATGTGTAGTCATTTGCTGTGGCAGTAAGAGAAATGAAGCTAACTGCGGAGCAGGGCAGAGCTGCAGGAGGGTCCACTGCACGAGGGTCCGCTGCACGAGGGTCCACACAGCCTTCTTACCTTGTGATGCAGACCTTTCCGTATGGGGTGCTGGGTCTGGACAGGGATGAGGAAATCACAGGGTATCATCTTGGTGCCTGTGGAGTGCACAGTGGTCATCCATACAACCCAGGCCCAAGAGAGGTACCCAAACAGCCTACAGAAGGCACTGCCCTAAGAAGGAGGTCCCAGCTGTCCCAACTTCATCCTGTCAGGCACCACACCCCGCAGGACAGATGGGCCTTACCTTGGTGAATAAGCTGATAGAATGCATGTTGGCCATTGGTCCCTGGCTCTCCCCACACAATGGGGCCTGTCTGATGGTCCACCCGGGTACCAGACTTGGTGATGTACTTCCCATTGGACTCCATGTCGCCCTGGAATGAGGACAGAAACTCAACCCTTTACCTATAAGATTTCCTTTTTAAGAACTGTGCCCAGATCCTTCTGGGGTGCCTCAGCTTCATGTGGGGAGCCTATAAATGTCGGTCCTCAGGCTCCTGAGCTTTCTGGCTTAGACTACCATGCTATAAGGGCCATGATCAGGAGAATATGATCTGGAGGCAGGAAGAGGATCTCTTTAAAAACAAACTTTGTTCTTCCTATAGGTGGCCTGAGGTAACCCAGGAAAACAGCCCACTGCTCTCTTGATCCAGAAAAACCTTTCAAAATCATGCAAATTGAAAGGTTCAAATCTTGTTCACTTTAAGAATAACGATAAAGGGACTTGGGAGATGGTTTAGTAGTTCCTTAGAGTGCTTCCTGCTCTTCCAGAGGACCCAATTTCAATTCCCAGCACCCACATCAGGTAGCTCACAACTACCTGTAACTCTAGCTGCAAGGGATCCCATCAAACCTCTTCTGGCCTCCATGGGCACCTTGCATACATATCACTGATACATACAAATGCACATTAAAAGAAAAGGGGAGAGAGGAGACTATGAGTAGGTAGGTGTGCTCAGACCAAACAATAGGCTGGGGCACAGCGTCAGAGGCTCATAAGAGTGCTGATTTTTGCTGCATGTGCTTACAAATGCAGAGAGGTTAGCTGTAAATTCTCTAGTCATTTAACATATCCAAGTGAACAACGCGCCCAAGGTGGACCACAGTACAGGTCACAGGGGGTCCCAGCTCACACCATCACCCAGAATAGCAACAAATGAGAGCCAAAGAGGAAGGCACATGCCCACAACCTATCCAGGATGAGTCTGGTGAGGGCACCTCTCACAGTGGTGAAATTCAGCTAGTAACACGGACGGAATAGGTCTTGGTTACCAAGATGTGCCATAAACCCAGGAGCAAAGATATGCCATATCCATACCCAAGGGTAAGGGGAGACACTGGAACCTGCCACTAGACCTTTCCAAGCACAGCCTGGGAGTTGGTACCTGTTGGAAGTAAGCAGCAAAACGGTGCATGTACTGGTCATAGGGCAGCAAGGCATGGGTCTCGCACTCGAAGCAGTTGATATACCAGATCCCCAGCAGAGCCAGCAGGACGGGGGCATTCTTATCCAGGGGTGTCTTGCGGAAGTGCTGGTCCTGAAAAAACAAGGTGGGTGGGGGCTGAGCAGCTGTCATGGAGAGGAAGGAGGGAACAGGACCCATACATGTCCCAGGCCCCTCAGCACTCACCATCCAGTGAGCCCCGGAGAGCAGCTGTTCGAAGTGGTCAAAACCTGTGCCATAAAAGTAGCATCAAAAGAAGTGACCACCACCACCACCACCACACCCCCCACACCCCCCACACACACACCCCGTGTCTTCCTGGCAGTGGGTCACAGTTTTTTTTGGATGTGGAGCCCTAAGACAGGACCTGGGATAAGGAGGGGCTTGCAGGAAGTTTTGTTCTTCAAAGGTGGCCCTGAGCACAAAACCTACCCTTGGTTCTTTCTCCCAGAACTAAAAGAATAAATGTTTCTAGGTAGGAGGAGAGAGGCTAGAAGCCTGTGGGACAAGCAAGGCATTCAGGGATGCAACCTCAACTTCACACTGTGATACTGCCTCCTGCAGGCGACTCACCCACATGCAGAGCGATGGAAAGTCCAATGGCTGACCACAGCGAGTAGCGGCCACCTACCCACTAGGAAAGAAGGAAAAGGCATTGAAGGAGGGCAGGCACACCCTAACCCCCCTCCCTCCTGCCACACCTGTGCCCAGAAGGCCACTCGTCCACAGGAACAGCTTGGAGGGTCTGACCCAACCCGACTCTGCCCAGCAGCGACCCTCCATGCTGGCCAGCAAGGCAGACACAGCCAATCAACTGAAGATGGCTGGCCTCATACCTCTGTCAGCTCCCGTCTCCTCAGCACTGATGGACAGTCTCACACCTGTGCCAGCCTTTACCTTCTCAGCCTTGGCAGAACCAGGACCTGTGCCAGTCCCTACGTTCTCAGTGCTGACTAAAGGGCTCCCAATCTGTGCTAAACCTGCTTCCTCAGATGTTGACATACACAGACCCTCATACCCGTCCCCAACCCAATCCCCTCAGACACGACTTGAGAGCCTCATACCTGGGCCTACCTTACTGCCTCAGACACACTGATAGACTTAGTGTCTCATACCTGGACCATGCCTCATCTCCTCAGATACTGGCAGTCCAAATGCTCATACCTGTGCTGAACTTACCTGTTCAGACGCAGGCCCTATCACCTCAGCCAGACAGACCCAAAACCTCATACCTGCGCCTACCCTGTCCCCTCAGAAATTGGTAGACCGGAGCCTCATACCTGCACCTACCCTGTCCCCTCAGCCACTGGCAGACCCAGAGCCTCATACCTGCGCCTACCCTGTCTCCTCAGCCACTGGCAGACCCAGAACCTCATACCTGCGCCTACCCTGTCTCCTCAGCCACTGGCAGACCCAAAACCTCATACCTGCGCCTACCCTGTCTCCTCAGCCACTGGCAGACCCAGAACCTCATACCTGCGCCTACCCTGTCCCCTCAGCCACTGGCAGACCCAGAACCTCATACCTGTGCCTACCCTGTCTCCTCAGCCACTGGCAGACCCAGAACCTCATACCTGCGCCTACCCTGTCTCCTCAGCCACTGGCAGACCCAAAACCTCATACCTGCGCCTACCCTGTCTCCTCAGCCACTGGCAGACCCAAAACCTCATACCTGTGCGTACCCTGTCTCCTCAGGAATTGGTAGACCAGAACCTCATACCTGCACCTACCCTGTCTCCTCAGGAATTGGTAGACCGGAGCCTCATACCTGCGCCTACCCTGTCTCCTCAGCCACTGACAGACCCAGAGCCTCATACCTGCACCTACCCTGTCTCCTCAGAAATTGGCAGACCCAAAACCTCATACCTGCACCTACCCTGGCTTCTCAGGCACTGGCAGACCCAGAGCCTCATACCTGTGCCTACCCTGTATCCTCAGGAACTGGTAGACCGGAGCCTCGTTCTCACACTTACCCTGTCTCTTTGGTCACCAACAGACCCAAAACCTCACACCTGTACTTCCATCTCCTCAGATACTGACAGACCAGGGCTCATACCTCTGCGTGCTGTCTCCTCATATGTTGACGGATCCAGAATCTCGGCCTGTACCTACCATGTCTTCTTGGTCGCTGACACACCCCGAGCCTTGGTCCTACCCGTACCTTGGTCCCACAGCGACTAACCCTTGCACCTACCCTGTCTCCTCACACAAGTGAGGCCTAAGACCACACACTTGGGCCTGACTACAGATCCCCAGGCCCCGGCAATAGCCCCAAGTGTGGCCTGACTGAGGACAGGTAGCACAGCTGGCTTAGTGCACCCCACCTCCTCTCTCTTGACCCCCACACATTACTGTCAGTGCTGGGTGTCTCCCTCCCTCCCTTCCTCCCTCCCTCCCTCCCTCCAGGACAGACCCCAGGCATATCTATCTCTGGTTTCAAAGCCCTTGCTTAGAGGACCCTATCTACCTACATTTAAATTAGGGCTTGCAGATAGCCTAGGAGACCCACTGCACTTGTCTATTTTATGGGCCAGTGCTGTGTGTCTAATTTGAGAGGTCACTCCAACCCACATGAGCTTAGCCAGGGCGCCTCCACAAAGACTCAGGGATACCCTACCTTTAACTGAATCCTGTGTACAGCTCAACCCTACCTACCCACATTCTTAAGCCCCTCAAAACAACACCAGCAGAACAGCTCTGACTCAGGCCATGCCGGGCCAACCTGCCCACCCGTGCTCGATGACAGCTCCTTAGGCTGCACTTAGTGGGACAAATTTCCTCCCTGTTTTATAAAAATGTATTTAGTATGTATGTATGTATCCGTGGCTACCAGAACTCATTACAGATGGTTGTGAGCCACCATGTGGTTGCTGGGAATCGAACTCAGGACCTCTAGAAACGCAGCCAGTGCTCTTAACCTCTTGAGCCATCTCTCCAGGCCCTTATTTCCTTCCTCTTAGTTTGACCTTGGCTCTCCTGATCTCACCTCCCAAGCCGGGTTTACCCACCTGTGCTGGACCCTTGGGTCTTCAAAGTACACCTGGTCAGCTCCACCTACAAGTACTTGAGCCAGGCTCCTGAGCACATCTGGTCGGTCACCTCTACCTGAGTCTGGCCCCAGCTTCTCAAACCTGGATGGCCTCTACTCAAGCCTGGACCATGCTTCTTCTGGCTTCTCCACCAAGACGCAGGTAGAACTCCTACCTCTGACTGAATCCAGCTGTGGAAAGGGCCAGCTCCACCTACCAGTGTTCAACTCCTCAGGCCTCGGTCTACATCTGGCAGATCAACTGTCTGCCTCTGACTCTGGCCCTCCAGAATCACAACTGATAAGCCAGGGCCACCTACCTGCATTCACCTTTAATTCTCACACTTCCAAAACTGTATCTGACAGGCCAGGCATGATGGTGCACACCTTTGATCCTAGCACTCAGGAGGCAGAGGCAGGCGGATCTCTGTGAATTCGAGGCCAGCCTGGTCTAGCTCTGTCTATTGGTACAGTATGCACCCTGGCTTCCGACTCTCCTTGGTGAGTCACTGCAATCTATCAGGATGTTGACCATGGCTCTTCAGACCATACCTGGAAGGCCAGCAAAACATCTCGGCTCGCTGGACCACACACCAGATGGGCTAGCTCCACTTACCTATATGAGATTCTGGGTTTTTCAGACCATGCCCGACTGGCCAGTTCTGATCCTGATTCCTTGCCCCACATCTGTCTGTGTACCTGATACTGAATCCCCATATAATTCCTAATGACTCAAGTCCACTGACCCGACCCTGACCCTCACACTCCTAACAGGCCAGCTCTACCTACCTGACCTAATGCACTTTCTTTCCCGGCTCTGACTATGACTTCTTAGGTCTCAGTGGCATGCCAGTTTTGTGACCCCAGGCCCTCACAGACCGTCCCTGGCAAGCCCTGTCTACCCACATGCTAATGTCACTCTCGCCAGATTGGCAGTCCTGAAGATCCAACCCCGTGCCGGGAAAGGACTCCACAGGCCTTACCCAAGAACCTGACCGCCACATCCCTGTGCCTGGTCACACTCAACCTTCCCGAGTTAAGTTTCACGTACTAAGCGTGACCATACCCGGGTAACCCAGAGTCACCCACACACGCACGCCACACCCCCTTAGTTTCCCACAGACATGTGCTCCATCCATCTTGTCTTGCTTCATTTCTTCAGACAGCACTCAAACATCCAATTCTTCTTTGCTTCTGAGGCCTCACCTGACAGACTGCCTCTGCCTGCTCTCCTCGACAGGACTGACCCAAGGAAGGATCTAATGATGAACTGTGGTATCTCACCTCAGCCCCACCTCTGCTGGTTCCGCAGATCAAATCACTTGATAAACTCCCATTGCGCTTGGCCAAGGCTGCAGACTTGGGATCCCAGCCTGGGCCTGACCTCAGCAGCCTCTTCTGTACCTTACCTGGGAGATCAGGACATACAAGCCTGACCCTTAGCAACTTCCTCTGCCAGTCTTACCGCACACACCTGTAAGGGCCTGGCTTCCACGCCTTCTGGGTGGATTAGGAGACGCTAGACCACCTACCTTCGCACTGCCAAAACTGTTCCGATGTCACCGAATGACATGGTCGGGCCTGGTTCCAATCAAGACCCAGTTCCACCTGCCCTTGCCTTCCTCCCATTTCCGGTGATGCCGGGGGCTGAACCAAGGGCCTGGACCCTGCCAAGGAGCTCTATCTCCCACCCTGCGCCTTTAGTTTCAATGTCCAGACTAGCCCAAGCCAGTTCTACCTACATGTGCCTAGCCTGGCTCCCCTGGCTCCAGAGGAAAACCAGTCACACACTCTTGTCCGATTCCGGCTCCTGAGACCGCAGCCATGAGACCCCATCTCACAGACTCCACCCCACACCTGAACCGATGCTACCTGCCCATCTCAGAGTCTTCTGCTGCCAGTGTTAGTTAGACTCGGGCCTTAGGTAGCACATTCTCTCAAAGAACTGGGTCTCCAAACCTTTACCTTTCTTGAGTCTCTCAAACTGCACCCTAAAGACACAGGTCCTCTGCTGTGGAATATTCCTTTATACTGTGTGAATATGTCATTGTGACTGGTTATTAAAGAAGCTGACTGGCCAGTAGCTGGGCAGGAAGAGAGTGGACAGGAGAGCCAGACCAGGAAAACGGTGGCAGGAAGAAGGGCAGAGTCAGGAGTTGCCAGCCAGATGCAGAACAAGTCAGACACGAGCCTCGGGGCAGCACACAGATTAACAGAAATGGGTTAAGTTGTAAGAGCTAGTTAGTAATAAGTCTGAGCTATGGGCCGAGCATTTATAATTAGTATTGAGTTGGTTATTTGGGAAGTAGCTGCTGGGATGGGAAAACTTCCACCTGTGTTTGACCTGCCCCAGGCCTCACCTCTTATAATTCGTCTATTCCTGCTCTTCTCACAACACCAGCCTACACACCCAATGACAGAGCAGCCTGTGATGCCTCGGAAGGGCTGGCCAGGATGCTGAGAACCTGGGTTCACCTCATCTTTCAATCAGCTAACTACTATCCAATCTTCACTTTTCAGAAGCTACCAGACACTCTAATATGTGCACATCTGGGTCCTCTTCCTGCACAGCTGGGCAAGGTCACATGACCTTGACTTCAGACCTCAATTATCAGAACTATTCTTTTTTGGTTGTTTAAAAACAAGGTCTCACTACATAGCTCAGGCTGGGCGTGAACTTGTGATCCTCCTGTCTCAGCCCCCTGGGACTACAGAGATGTGCCACCATACCTAGCTGATGTCATAGCTGCACTTATATCTTTCTTTGTCCTGACATGTCCTCTAATAGCACCTGTACCTGTCCTTACTCCCTTTCAGACCTGATTCCAGCTCCTGAGACCTGTGCCATGACAACAGACACACCTTATGGACTCCATCAGACATACCTGAGGAGAGATGGCTTGCAAATGTCAAGTCTCAGGTGTCAAAAATAGTTCTCTGATATTGGACTCAAGCTGGGACCCCGAGAGACTCTACAGCTCACTAGCTTACCTCTGCCAGGTCCAGACGCCGGACACACTAGGCAATGTCACACCAGACCCCAGCTGAGTCTCATCACTCACCCGTACCCTGTACCGGACCCGACCTGAGGACTGGCCTTGCCGGCAGTGCCGCACCCTGACCTGCTGGCTCGTTATCTCACCTGGGAGACTAATCCGGAGTCTTCACACATCCCTGCTCCTCAGACAAAATCTCCATTCCGCAGCATCCACCCACATCCCTCCTCCTCATGCTGTTGGGGTGGCGTGTATGCCTGGCCTGACCCACGAGGTCTGCACTGCCGTCACTGCCAGCCCTGGACCCTGTCCCCTGCGCCTCACGGCCAACGGGGGCAAACGGAGACACGCACCCCTCCCTGAGACTGTCTGCTCAGGTGCTGAGGCCTAAGGAGGAAGGGGGCAGGCCCCTCCTCTAATCAGGCAGGAAACATTGGTTAGAGGCCACAGTTTCCCAACGGGGTTCCTCATCTGAACCACAGGATGTGTGCCAAGGACGGTGTATAACTGGTGCCATCTAGACAGGCATTAACTCATACACAGTGGATGGCTTGGGACATGGAGCGTCATTCTCCTCGAGAGATGAGTAAAAAAAAAAGCCCTTAGCTCAACTGTGGTTGCACATGCCTGTAATCTAAGCACTTGGGAGGTCAAAGCTAGAGGATTAAAAATTCAAGGCCAGCCTGAGCTACATAGTGAGCTATGGGTTAGCCTGGGCTAAAAATAATTAATTGAAAAACTCCTGATTCAGCCAGGCAATGGTGGCACAGGCCTTTAATCCCAGCACTCGGGAGACAGAGCCAGGTGGATCTCTGTGAGTTCAAGGCCAGCCTGGTCTACAAAGGGAGTTCCAGGAAAGGCGCAAAGCTACACAGAGAAACCCTGTCTCGAAAAACCAAAAAAAAAAAAAAAAAAAAAAAAAAAAAAAAAAAAAAAAGGAGCCGGGTGGTGGTGGCGCACGCCTTTAATCCCAGCACTCGGGAGGCAGAGCCAGGTGGATCTCTGTGAGTTCGAGGCCAGCCTGGGCTACCAAGTGAGTCCCAGGAAAGGCGCAAAGCTACACAGAGAAACCCTGTCTCGAAAAACCAAAAAAAAAAAAAAACAAAAAAAAAAAAACAAAAAAAAAAAACATACAGATTATGCCGGGCGGTGGTGGCGCACGCCTTTAATCCCAGCACTCGGGAGGCAGAGCCAGGCGGATCTCTGTGAGTTCGAGGCCAGCCTGGGCTACCAAGTGAGCTCCAGGAAAGGCGCGAAGCTACGCAGAGAAACCCTGTCTCGAAAAACCAAAAAAAAAAAAAAAAAAAAAAAAAAAAAAAAAAAAAAAAAAAAAAGGAAAGCGCTCCAGTTCAAAGGCTGGTGGGGAGATGCCCTGAGGGGTGACACCTTCTCAGATGTACCCAAGACGTGTGGGAGAGCACCTCTGCCTGGCCCCGGCCACTGCACCCGCAGATCACACACATCCACAGCAGTCCCGCACTCCGCGCCTTCACAGCCCCTCCTCCCAGCATGGCTGTGCTCCAGCCCCAGTCAAGGCCAGTCCCTAGTCAGGGCTGCCTCCCGGTGAGTCCGCAGGACTGTCCGTCTGTCCTAGCAGGTGGCCTGCATGCGGCTCTCCCGGTGAGCCCACAGGACTGTCCGTCTGTCCTAGCAGGTGGCCTGCATGAGGCTCTCCCATTTGAAGCGGGGGTTTGCTATGCAAGCTGCCCTGGCCTGGTGTGCCCCGACTCCAGGTCCACCGCCTGCTCCTGCCACCCGGCCCAGCTGCCCCTGCAGCCTCCTGTGGGTCCTTTCCCAGGACCTGCCTTGCCCTGCCCTTTGGCCTTTACCGACCACGGCTGCAGCCTGGAGAAAGGTCAGGCCTGAGAATAACTCACCTCAGCTAGTGGAGAGGGCAGGGATGGCTCTGGTTACCTCACAGTGGGTGCTGCTGGAAGGCACCCAGGGGAGCCGCTTCTCCCTGTGAGCTGGGCGCTCTCCCACAGACAGAGCCTCCCTAAGGGCCTCTCTGCCTTCCCCAAGTGAGACAGACATGCAGCAAGTGCTCAGTAAATGCTGACCTGACCTCACAGGCCCCTCCTGCTGGCTCAGCGGCCAGGACGCGGCTAAGGACACGCCAAGCACACAGCACAGGAAGTGCCTTACTTACATCCCAGAACTCGAACATGTTTTGAGGGTCGATCCCAAACTCCTTCACTTTGGTCTGCCAAGTACAAAGGGAACATCTGTTAGACAACAGGTGCTGTGGGAGGGAGCGGTACTGCCAGACAGCCCCCCCTTCTCCCACCCCGTGTGCGGAAGGGTGGAGCAGGCTCAGGGTGGAGGGGGACACCCGAGATGCCAGCTCACCTCCAACCCACCAGGGACCCTGCACCTACAGCACCTCCTCCTGGTGTCTAAGAACCAGACACCACACAACCATCCCCCACACTCTGCCCTTAACACCTGGAACTCCACCCCAGAGGCTACTCTGCAGGCTAGGTAACGAGGCCTGGACCCTTTGAAGACGATGCCACCTGAGAGCTCCCGAAAGAGACCAGTCTTTTTCTCAGGTGTCTGGGCCCTCAGGCAGGCCAAGCCAACCACCCCACACTTATCCTCAGAGATGTCCACGGACATAGCTCCGCCAGCAGAAGGCAGGCAAGGTGCTGATTAGCAGCCTTCAGACATCCGGCTGGCCCTGACCCTCTCGGCAGCAATAGAGGTAGAAGTGGGGAGGGGCGGAAAAAGGTCGGCAGAAGGGCCTGGGTATGGTTCGTGGTTCCCGGCTCTACCACCGACGTGCGCAGCCCCGCCACACGGCAAGGTTCAAGTTTACCTCTAACTTGCTGAGCCAGGCTCAGTGTCCCCTACCTCATAGAGGCTCAAGACCAAGCCAACTGTGGACAGGCAGACATGATCTGAGCTCACCTCAGTTACCACCTCACATAATCCTTAACCGGAACAAAAGGCCACATCTGGGGCGCCGGAGAGACGAGGCAGCAGCCAAGACCACACACTGCTCTAGCATAGACCCGAGTTTGGCTCCTCACAGACACCGGGCAGCTCATAACCAACTGTAACTCCTGTTCCAGGGGACCCTGAGGCCTCTTCTGGCCTTTGAAGGCATCCTTACCTCATGCACACACGTGCACACCCCATATCTATCTATCTATCTATCTATCTATCTATCTATCTCTCTCTCTCTCTCTCTCTCTCTCTCTCTCTCTCTCTCTTTCTCACACACACACACACACACACACACACACACACACATATAAAATGAATCATAAAAAAAAAAAAAAAAAAGTCATGTTGGGTGGCAGTGGTGCACGCCTTTAATCCTAGCACTTGGGAGGCAGAGCCAGACGGATCTCTGTGAGTTCGAGGCCAGCCTGGTCTACAGAGTGAGTTCCAGGATAGGCACCAAAACTACACAGAGAAACCCTGTTGTGAAACCCGCCCCCCGCCCCCCAAAAAAGCCACACTAGGTGATGGAGCAAATGCCTTAATCCAGGAAGCAGAAGTAGGTGGAGCTCTGTGAGTTTGAGGCCATCCGGGACAGTCAGGGCTATACAGTCAAGCCCTGTCAGACAAGTTCACACCCGGGGAAGATGGCTCATGGTGAAGGCAGTTGCCATGTAAGCCTGGAGATCTGAGTTTAACCCAAGAACCCACATAAAGGAGGCAGGACACCCCACGAAGTTGTCCTCTGACCTCCACTGTAACATGTGTGCCCTCACACACATATCATGTACACACACACCATCAAAACAGTAAAAAATTAATAAAAAAAAAAAATTACATCCAGGGCTGGGAAGATGGCTCACTGGCTAAGAGCACTTATTCTCATTAGAGGAC